>NC_140235.1:9172612-9245112 GCF_949987555.1 Borostomias antarcticus
AAAGACTGCTACATGTATGTACTGGCTTCACACACACACACACACACACACACACACACACACACACACACACACACACACACACACAGACATACACACACACACACACACACACACACGCACACACACAGAAGCATCTTGAAACACTAGTGTTGAGATGGGGTTAGAGTCCTTAAAGCACAAGTGGATCAAGGTAATAAGCTCAGTCTAGCTCGGCTACACATGGTACCCATAAATAACTAAGAGTTTCGGGTGTATTCTTATCTTTGGAAATAGGACATCCCACACGCTAGCATACGAAACACTAACACGGCAATTGCGCTTCCTTATGATTCATGGCTCTGCGGGGTAAAGTAGGCCTGTTTGATGAGGCTAGGTTGTTGTTGTTCTGGTGTCACACACACAGACATGGGAGATGTGGGAGCTCACTCGGTCTCTCTCTGAGGCCTGTCTCTCCAGCTGGACAGAGAAGTAGTGATCCCTATAGACACGCTCCCTGCCATGTGTTTATCCAGGCTGGCACACACACATACACACACACACACACACACACACACACACACACACACACACACACACACACACACACAGACAGACACATACACACACACACCCACACACACAGACACACACACACACACACACACACACACACACACACACACAGACAGACAGAGAGACATACACACACACACAGAAACACACACATACACAGACACACACACACACACACAGACACACACACACACACACACACACACAGAAACACACACATACACAGACACACACACACACACACACATACACAGACACACACACACACACACACACACATATTCTGTAGGGCCTAGGGACAGCTTAAAGAAATGCTTCACCATGAATGAGGCCACCGCCGGCAACAATGGAGTGTACCTTTTAGCTGGTTGCTATGGTTACGATTGCAGACTGAGTGCATGCGTGTGTGTGTGTGTGTGTGTGTGTGTGTGTGTCCAGGGCGGCTCTGCGCAGTGTGGATCCCCTCAATAGTGCTCCACTTTCCGTCGGTACATCACCAACATCACCAACACACTGGACACGCTGTAGATTCATATCAACATCACCAACACACTGGACACGCTGTAGACTCATATCAACATCACCAACACACTGGACACGCTGTAGACTCATATCAACATCACCAACACACTGGACACGCTGTAGACTCATATCAACATCACCAACACACTGGACACGCTGTAGACTCATATCAACATCACCAACACACTGGACACGCTGTAGACTCATATCAACATCACCAACACACTGGACACGCTGTAGACTCATATCAACATCACCAACACACTGGACACGCTGTAGACTCATATCAACATCACCAACACACTGGACACGCTGTAGACTCATATCAACATCACCAACACACTGGACACGCTGGCTGGCATGTGGTTCAGTAGATACAGTACAGTACTGTAGGTACTGTTTGCGTTGTCTGTGTGTGTGTGTGTGTGTGTGTGTGTTTGTGTCCTCAACAACAACGCATATTTACGCTTCATATATTGTAACTCCTTGAAGAGATCCTTCCATTCTGTGCACAGTGGATTTAGTGAAACATCACTGTCATTATTCTCACTAATCCAACCAAACTAGTCTGCTCACACGTGCGCAAAACACATCACACAGCCATACACAGCCACACACACACACACACACACACACACACACACACACACACACACACACACACACACACGCTCTCTCAAAGCAGACTGAAAGCGGAGAAATTGACAACTGGACCAAACATTGAGAAATGACTGTGTTTTTACCTTTGTCTTTGACCATGACCATGAATCCTGGTGAATCTGATGGGAAATCAGCGCTTCTGTAGAGAAACGGATGGTTGCTCTGTGAGTCCTTCTGAGTGAGGAGCCAGCAACAAAAGGTAGAGAGACACGGAGGAGAACAGTTCTCTCCCAGAGAGACACGGAGCATGGGGGATGACTCCTGCAAGGCTGTTTTCCTCCCCTCCCTCTCTCCTCCTCCCCTTCCTCCTCTCCCTCTCCTCCCCTTTATCTCTCTCTCCTCCCCTCCCTCTGCCCTACCCCCCCTCTCTCCTCCTCCCCTCCCTCTCTCCCCCCCTCCTCCCCTCCATCTCTCCCCCCCCTCCTCCTCTCCCTCTCTCCCCCCCTCCCCTCCCTCTCTCTCCCGCTCTCCTCATCCCATCTCTCTCTCTCCTCCTCCCCTCCCGTTCTCTCCACCCTCCCCTACCTCTCTCCTCTCCTCCCCTCCCTCTCTCCTTCTCCCCTCCCTCTCTCTCCTCCGCTCATCCCTCTCTCTCTCTCTCCCTCCCCCTTTCCCTCTCTCTCCTCCTCCCCTCCCTCTCTCCCCAACTATCCTCCTCCCCTCTCTCTCCTTCTCCCCTCCCTCTCTCTCTCCTCTCTCCTTCTCTCTCCTCCCATTTCTCCCTCTCTCCTCTCCTCCCCTCCCTCTCTCCTTCTCCCCTCCCTCTCTCTCTCTCTCTCTCTCTCTCCCTCCCCCTTTCCCTCTCTCTCCTCCTCCCCTCTCTCTCTCTCCTCCCCTCCCCCTCAATCCCTCTGTTGTCAGTCTCCTCTTCATTGCAGTAACCAGGTGGCAGCTGCTGCCATGTGACAAAACACAGACCGCAGAACCCCAGAACACCCACCCTTATCTCTAAATCCTCAACACACACACACACACACACACATGCGTGTATACACACACACACACGCACACACACACACACACACACACACACACACACACAAACACCAAACACACACACACACACACCCACACACACACACACACACACACACACACACTGATAAACACATAAACACCTCGACATAGGTTGACACATACACACAAAGACATGTTAGCATATCCAAATTCTCCATTCACTTAGTAAGCCTTTTGTGATGTTGCTGGTGATTTGGCTTCATAGAGCTCGATGCTACATTTCACACGGTCAAGCAAGATCGCATTGATCTCAGGGTTAGATATCATACTCTGGGGTACTCTGAAGGAGACAAAAATACAACTGGTTGGGATGGTCAAACACAGTCTCTCTTTCTGCTTCTGTTGATCTCAACCAATAACAAAAAAGTGTATTCATCAACTGCACAAATATAAATCATCTTGTAGTTTTTATTGGTAAAACGCTGGTACTGACCTCCAAGAATATAACTCTTATAACGCGAGAAATTGTCTGTCCAACACCTACAGTATAAAATCCCTTGAACTAACCACGGGACAACAGTACCGCACACAGTCCCGACACGAGGACCTGACTCTAGGCTCCTCCCACACACTCTGTGTGCAAATAGACCTTCTTAGATCAGTATTCTTAGATCATGCCGGGTCACCGTGGGTGAGATTTGCCGTATATCCCCAAGTAAATATCCCCGTGTGGATCCAATAACAGCTGCTACCTGCCTGGCTCCAGGGAACACACCCCAGCCGTGTCCAGACCCTAAACACCACCTGTGACCACAGATAGCCCCACAGTACTGTACCTGTCTAACCCACGCTGTGTCCTCTTGCTTTCTCCATGATGAAGACTTTTCTGTCGCCAAATACATTTTCTCTGCAATGTTCAGAGGCGTTACATGAAAAGAGACATTTTATGCATTTATGGAAAATATGTCAAACTATTTTGTGGATTCACACTCAGAAGTAGGGCTCTGTGGTATTCTCTAATGTGTCATTCAATACACATGTGAAGGGATGTAACCGTCCAGCCCAGCGAATCAGCTGTGGTTACTGACCATCTACAGTATGATACTGCCCAGTCTTCACACAGAGTACAAAACGGCGTGGTAAGACCCCTCATAAAGATCAAATAAAGTAACCGCCATGGTGAGATGAACTGATGGGCATTAGATCTCATCCCAGGACTATTGACCTTTAAATGTACATGGGATGGGGAAGATAGGATTGGAGAGACAATCCAACACAAGCCACTAATGCCAATTAAGGATCACACGGTCTCTGCACCCTCCTAGGGGATCAGAGCTTCTGCTTTCTATCTGTGGCTGGGAGGAGCAGAGGACAACATGCCACAGCCAGACCTGAAGACTCAGCAACATCACTTTACATGTAATTGCTGATGCAGGGTCTTGATGGTGCGTTCTGAATGCATTCATTTGCTGCAGTGTCAACCCTGCCATCTGCTGGATAGCATAGAATATGCAGTTATTATACTATACTAGGAAATATGGTTTGTAGTTATAGTCATTTCGAACGTAGGATATGGAGTGTGATTTGTGAAAGCTGATGAGTGACTTCTCAAAAAGACTAACCCTCCACATGGTAATAAAGCCGTAAACCTGCATCTGTGGCGAAGGCTGCTGTGCCCATCTGCTCACAGTCAGTCAAAACGGGTAATTTCTCTTCCCTTGCCAAACACCTTGTGCTGCACGCAATACAAGCTGTATTTTGGCTGCCTAGAGGTTCAAATCCTATTACCCAGGGAGAGAGGTGGACGTCTAGTTCACCGATACATCATTTATATCTGTCTTACAGTCCAGGCACAGGTCATTATACCTTGTGTCACATGCAACCAACGTAAGGTGCATTTAAAACGTCTCAATTCTTAAAAAGTCAATCCATGTACTCTCATGCACAAGTCAAGTTTGCTGATGACACTACGGTCCTGGGCCTGATCACTGGAGGGTGGAGGCAGCAGACAGGAGAGAGGTGAAGATCTGGTGGCCTGGTTCCGCGACAATCATCTTTCTCTGAATGCTGACAAAACAAAGGAGATGATTATCGACCCGAGAAGGAAGAGGGAGGAGTCCCACAGAGAAGGAAGAGGGAGGAGTCCCACAGACCGCTACACATCGGAGAGGCTGAGGTGGAGAGGGTGAAAACCTTTAAATTCCTCGGCATTCACATCAGCGAGGATCTCACCTGGTCTCACAACACACAGCACACCATCAAGAAGTCCCAGCAGAGACTGTACTTCCTGAGGAGACTGAGGATGTTCGGCATGACATCCACAATCCCTCAGCAACTTCTACAAGAGCACAGACGAGAGCGTCCTCACCAACTCCATCACAGTCTGGTATGGAAATTGCACTGCCCAGGACAGAATGGCCCTCCAGCGGGTGATTAAAACTGCACAGAACATCTCAGGAGTGGCCTTCCCCTCACTCCAGAGCATCTACCAGACCAGGGCCACCAGGAGGGCTAGGAACATCATTAAGGACAGCACACACCCTCAGCACAACCTCTTCACACTGCTGCCATCAGGCAAGCGCTACAGAAGTGTGAAGTCCAGGACAACTAGACTCACAAACAGTTTCAACCCACAGGCTATCAAGCTTGTAAATGGCTCTTTAGCATAACCCTCACCATCCATAATCTACCTCTCTCTCTCTCTCTCTCTCTCTCTCTCTCACACACACACACACAGGGATTCGGGATATGCTACCTACTCCAAATTATTTCACACGTGTTTGTCCGGTTATGGACTATATGGCAGGAGTATGGGGGTCAAAGGTAAATATGAAAGGAGAAATGGTCCAGAATAGGGCAATACGGTATTTTCTAGGAGTTCATAAATTTGCCCCCGTATTATCAATAAGAGGAGATATGGGCTGGGAGCCAGGTGACATAAGATGGAAAGGTAGCATGTTAGCTCTATGGAACAGACTAATAAAAATGCCAGAGTCGAGTTGCTAGGAAAATATTCAACTGGGATGTAACTGTAAAAGGTACATGGGCAAGTGAGATAGAGGACATACTAGGACAAATAGGAGCACCTGACCTTTTCCAAAATGTAAATACTGTGAACATCTCTTTGGTTAAGGAAGCTTTGTCTAATACACATCAGATAAAATGGTCACAGGATATACTATATAAACCGAAATTAAGAATGTTCAGTATGATAAAAAAGGTGGTATGGAAATGAAAAATATGTTTGTGCTCCATTATCCAAAAGACAAAGATCATTATGTGCCCAACTTCACTCTGGGATCTTGCCCCTGCACCTTGAAACTGGACGTTACCGGGGGGTTACAGAAGAAGAGCGCATTTGTATCTACTGTAATATTGATAGTGAGAATGAGTTCCATTTTGTGTTTTATTGCCCCTTAAGTTGCGTCAAAAATTATTTGAGAGATGTAAAAATATTGATTTGATGTGGTTAAGCGATGCAGAGAGACTAAAATGGATGTTTGATCATAGGGTATTTGCACTTGCAGAATATTTAGAGAAAGCTTGGGACAAACGAACAAAGATAACTTATATGTGATGCATTTATTTAGGATTCTGACGAAAGACTGTTATTTTTATTTATCTATTTTCTGTTATTGTTTGGTATACATTGCATAGCTTACAAACCGTGAGAAGTGTATGTGATATAGTTAATTATTGTTTATTGTTTATGGTGTCTTATAATCCCGTAAGGGATGGGTCCTCGGACATGACACGAAAATAAATATTTATTCATTCATTCACACACACACACACACACACACACACACACACACACACACACACACACACACACACCATTCCACTGATAACTTACACACTACTGCTGCTACTGTAATACTGCTGCCATTGCACTATATTGTATTGTATTTTTGCACCTTATTTTTTGAGTTATTACTATTTTTATTAATATTTTATTGTTATTTTATTATTATTATTTTATTGTTATCACTATTGTACTGTTTTATATTATTATTACTTAGTAGACTTAGGATCTGTGCATTGGAGGACAAAGCAAAGTAAGAATTTCATTGTGTGGTGTAACCACTGTGTCTAACCATGCATATGACAATAAACCTCTTGAATCTTGAATCTCATGTTTTTTCTTGGCAAATGTAACCTAGTGTAGCTGTACGTGTAGCAGTACATGCCCAGTGTAATCTGTGTGAGAGTGTTGGTTATAAATGCACCCTCTGGGATTAAAATAGCAACGCAGGATTATGTGATGTCACCTGCTGCTGTACCACTCACATGCTTCATGTCTGTGGAATCATGATTGGTTTCCTTTTAACACACATAACTTGGATTGATATGATTACCACAAGGCAAACACAAATCAGGATTGCCTCTAATTCTAATCTAAATGAAAGCACAGGTATAGACCTTCCAGACTATCTATGGACAGGGACAGTGATATAGGCCTTCCAGACTATCTATAGACAGTGATATAGACGTTCCATACTATCTATAGACAGTGATACATACCTTCCGGACTATCTATGGACAGGGACAGTGATAAAGACCTTCCAGACTATCTATAGACAGTGATATAGACCTTCCAGACTATCTATAGACAAGGACAGTGATATAGACCTTCCTGACTATCTATAGACCTTCCAGACTATCTATAGACAGTGATATAGACACTCCAGACTATCTTCCATATAGACATGGACAGTGGAATAGACCTGCCAGACTATCTATAGACTGTGATATAGACTCTCCATACTATCTGTAGACAAGGACAGTGATATAGATCTTCCAGACTATCTATAGACAAGGACAGTGATATAGATCTTCAGGACTATCTATAGACAAGGACAGTGATATAGATCTTCAGGACTATCTATAGACAAGGATAGTGATATAGATCTTCCAGACTATCTATAGACAAGGATAGTGATATAGATCTTCCAGACTATCTATAGACAAGGATAGTGATATAGATCTTCCAGACTATCTATAGACAGGGACAGTGATATAAACAGCTGGACTGATGAGATTGTATTTACCAAGACAAAGTAAACTGTTGTGTTTTTACCTTTTGATAAAAAGCTAAAAGTTGCAGTTTTTTCTGTTTGTGTTCCAGTCATGCTCCAAGAGACAACCAAGAATCAACACTGGAGTTAACGGCCACTGGTCTATGTACATAAGCCCTGACCTGCACTGGTCTTTGCCCCAAGGTTGGATACATGGTTATGATGTAACACTGTCCACCATTATCCCACTGCCCAGAGTTTTGACCAGTCAAACTGATGTCGAACTCAAATACTGTGGGACCAATGGTGTATTCAGCCTTGATTCTGCCTAAAACCAATCACAGATTACAGTGCACTGCTTTCAGTTTCTCTACAGTATATGCCCAAACATTAAAAACAGCCAAAGCTTTATTGATGTGTCATACTGTACCATCAGAGTATGAATCAGATCTCAAAGTGTCTATTATTATTGTGCTTATTATTATTATTATTATTATTATGATTATTATTCCTCATGTTCACTTGCTTGATAGAAGGCTGCAGTTTTTCTAGCCTATGTTTGGTATTACATATGTTTTGAGAGGACTGCAATTCATTTTGGACATTTCAACATTCTGAAAACACCATTGCAAAGTATACTGTAACACACACACACACACACACACACCAAAGCTTGAAGTGGTATGATTACTCACTTTCAAATACAATGAGGTAATCTGGAGCACCTTATGTATTCACTTTGATAACCTACTTTAGACGGCCTACTCACAAACAGCATCACTACATGCATGAGCTATTCCATATTTGGACCACTGCACTTCATGCAAATATATTAAATGTATGTCAGTATCTAGTTGTGTACCTCTAAAAAGTGCCAAGATTCACAGCAATTGCCAAATTGAACAATCAGATCACACAGACATCAATTAGAGAGAGAAATTAAACACTAGAGAGAGAAATTAAACAATATGTGTAGAGATAGATAGATAGATAGATAGATAGATAGATAGAGAGGTAGATAGATAGATAGATAGATAGATAGATAGATAGATAGATAGATAGATAGATAGATAGATAGATAGATAGATAGATAGATAGATAGATAGATAGATAGATAGATAGATAGAGAGGTAGTTTGGAGAACAGGCAGACAAGTCCTCTGTCACTCTCACATCCCTACCTGGCACCATGTCAGTAAGCCTGTCGCTGAGGTAGTAGTCGTTGGGGTTGAGGTAGGGCAGCTGCTCCATCAGGCACTGCTTGGGGATGAGGTACAGCACCTCCGCCACGTGGCCATCCTCGATGATGGACATGCGCTTGACGGAGTTCTTGCGGGAACGGTCCACCGTCTGACTGCGGAGGGAGCCGCACATCGCGCCCAGGCTGTTGAGGGTGAGCAAGGTCGGCATGGTGTCCGATTCCACCTCAGCCTTCCCACAGAGCGGGGCGCAGCACTGCAGATACACCCCGGCCAGGGTCCCGGTCCCGGCACCGGGGGGCAGCGCTAAGCAACGCCTGGCAGAGCTTCTGCTTTCCACAGCACCAAGATCTTCAGACGAAAGCGCTTAGGACCTCCGCAGTGTCCTCGCTGCCCTGTCCAAGCGTCAAAACACCAGCCATCACACGTCAGAGAAACCTCCAGAGGGCTTGTCCAGAAGACCTCTGGAGGAATCTCTTCCTCCAGATCTTCTGAGGGAGACTGCAGAGCAGATCCAGTGGGTTTTTAGTGAGGCTTCAGGTGGAGAGCGCAGGGAGGGTCTCCAGGTAGAAGGCCAGAGCACAGAGAAAGAGGCTTACAGTGCTGAGTGTCTCCAGCCCAGTCAGACTTGTGCTTTAAGCAGCTTAGGGCTGACGTCGAGTCTATGATTATCTTCTGAGTGGGGTGGTACCTGATCGGAGTGCTCGGGCCGTGTTGGAGATCTTTACCAATGGTAATCCACTGGGAAAGGTTGCTTTAAGAATTATCAACACCGTGTCTTTCAATATTTCTCCTTTTCTGCTTTCATTTTTCATTATGTTCTGCTTTTATTTCATCACATTTTCCGTGGCTAGGCCTGTTCACATCTGTCCAATTAAGATCTGAGATTCTACTGAGAGCTTTGGGACGATATGACATGAAATCAATGCCCTTTAGTCGCCTCAGAGTAAATAACATAAGTAAGAATGTCTATTTAACACACAGCAGCCACATGCAGCTACTGAACCACAGGACTATGAAAGTGAACAGAGGAGATGTAAGTGGACTCGTACCAGTGTTTTTTTACTGTAGTTACCAAACTAGCAAAGTCATAGCTGAGGTTAATTAAGCATTATATTTAGAAATATAAATATTTTAAAAAGAAATACAGCATGAAACCATTAGTGTCATTACTTCACAGGTCTCATGCCAAATACAGAAAAATGCAGTGATTTCATGAGGGATAGAAATTAAATCTATCTATCTATCTACAGTCAGCATTCGGTCAGCAATATAATCTTGAAAAACCTTTGTGGTTAGAGGAAAGTTGTTTACACAAAATATTTCCAAAAATGGTTTATTTGAGATGAAATATTGAGTTAACAGAAAGATAACAGATTTCCTTCCCCTCCCTTCTCACCCATCTTTAGATTCGTGTGAGAGTCCATGAATGAAAGACTACACCTTTTCTCCCCTTGATAAATGAGTCCCCTTTCCATGCGCCAAATATAGTCATCCGGTGGGAGGTAAAATAAGATTAAGACATTTAACTGTTGTTATACCAGCAGCATATTTCTCTGAAAGAGAACGAGACATGCTACTCTACAGTAGATGAACTAAAACTGAACAAAAACTCCAACCGGCTGCAAATAACAGCACGTATTTGTACACTGACATTAACCACAGCAGATATATACTCCACAATAAGGGTAGCTCAATATCTCCCTCCTGCACCAAGAAGGAAACAGAGCGCAACATGATGACATTCAGGATCATTCGAGGGAATAATTACAGGGCTTGAGCTTGCTTTCAAATCGAATACTTTCCTGCTACGTCACAGCTGACAGACACAGATTAACTAGAGCCTGGTGGGAGAGCATGCTGCTTCTGACACAAATATAGTATTCCTGTCCAGTCTCATCTTCACGCTGTCTACGTCCCCTCCCCTGCACCCCGAATCCCCTGCTTTATGGCGTATGATGCAATCAGCAGGGCGTGATGGAGAGAGGGAGGCTTAATGACCGAGGGCTGGGTCAGAGGACGGCTCTGCGGCAGAACGTCTCTGCTCCTCCACACCGCCGTCCGCCGTAACCCTAACCCGAGCCGCACGACCCAAACGCACCGCTAACACACGCTACCACAAAACACACATCAGGACTGCCAAAGACACAACGAAAGTCCCAGAGGGCCCTCTCAACGCTCGCTCCCCTCCTTCCACCTCGGGAAGACCCACCGCCCCTGTCTCTCTCTCTGTCTCTCTCTCTGTCTCTCTCTTTCTCTCTGTCTCTCTCTTACCGTCTAGTCCGAAGCAGGAGGTGATTTTCTGGGCGTAGTTGCAGATCCCGTCGTAGGGAGGCTGCTGCTTCGCCGGACTCCTCTCGCCCATCTCTCTAACACTCTCTCTCTCTCACACACACACACACACACACAACGGCCCGGTACGATGCAGCGATTTCACTCCTTCCCCTCCTCATCAATTATTCAGACATATACCCAGACACACACACAGAGTCACACGCAAGGCCGGATACACGTACACAATCACGCAATCATGTACACACACACACACACACACACTCTGGAGAAGAGTGCTGAGGTGGAAAGTCTTGGTGCTGAGCGTGAGCAGCTCTCTCCCGTGGTCACAGGACGAGAGAACAGCAGATTAGGTTGCGGCGCTGCGATGCTCGGACAGACCCGCCCCCCCCCCCCCCCTGCCCTGCTGCAGGGACCAGGTAGGGGCGGAGGGCTCGCCCGGCCCGGCTCACAGGAGGGGCGGGTCCCTGGGAAGGCGGGGGAGAGTCTGGGGGCTGTCCTTACATTGTCAGGAAGGGAGGGGACTTCCTCCACCATCACCCCGTTCAGCTTTTCCATAGACCAGCAGCGATGTGGGATTCCGTGAAAAGCTTCACATCACGGATACATTCCCATAACCTAAACCTAAAGCTTCACATCATGGATACATTCCCATAACCTAAACCTAAAGCTTCACATCACGGATACATTCCCATAACCTCTCATAACCTGCAGCTTGTTTCCATTTAAGGGAAATAGATCAAAGTCCTCAAACTAAACAATCCAGCCTACTTAGCAAAGGCCCAACCTACAGGCCAAGACTACATGAGGAATTCTAATCAAAGCAAAATCATGCTGATGATGCCAAAACTAGAACAAAAACACTAAATAGAACCAGAACAGCTACAGGGTTCTGTATCGGACATGAGTTCTGGCTAGATGGCAAAGGGGAAAGGAATAAGGAGCCTTGCTAAATATGGGTGTGGTCGTGCGGTTGGCCCGTGAAGGGACCAGGGGGCTGCTGATGGCAGGGTCATTAGAGGGAGCTGTAGAGCAGCTGTAGAGGCCCTTTGAAAATAAACACCGGAGGAGAAGCCATGTCTAAATGGACAGCAAGGCTAAGAGGACGGTAATGGCGGACGCGGAATCGACAGTTCTGGGATGATGAACGGACGGTAACTCCGAGACCAGCGGCGAAGCCGATTGGGGGTCTGGAAAATGATGACCGATTATGTCAAATGAAACCTTGCAGCCATGTAATCCCAGAGTATCTGTATGGAATAATTCCTGTGCTGTTTTATATCGGATGATCATCATCGTTCAGGCCAACTCATCAGTGAGCACGCTTGCCTCAACCAGGGTTTGAAAGTAAGGCTTACGCTGTAACGATTGGCTACTTTCACAAGCATTAAGCCATGCTAATCAGATAGGTGGACCCCAGAGGGCCTGTCCAATGCTGGACTCTAAAAGCATTGTCCCCCCCCCCCCAACAGCAGGACAGATATGCAGTGGACCACATCAGTAGTGTAGAGCTCAAAGGGATCATGGTTGCAATGGAGTCAGCTACTCCAGAAGACCTGAAAGTTGAACACTGTTCCCAATCAGAAAGAATAGGCTCTGAACACAAAATCATACCGTGAAGTGAGCTGAAGCCACAAATCACAGATATTACAGTTACTGGAACAGCACTGTTTGATGTTTGATTTGATATGCTCAGCTACCCAGCTCAGAACCCTCTCCAGGACACATGGGGCTGGTCTAATCATGACTTAGCAGGAACAGCTAGAGGCTGTTTACCTCAGCACTGCCAAAAAACATACAATCACCTCACATCCAGGACACACCAAAGACCCGCCTGGTGAGATCAAAGCTGCTCACTTTGAATATTTCTTCCAAACCTGCATTGTCCTGTCAGCTGCACTATAGATACAGAATATCAGTGATAGCCCTATGTCCAGAAATAAATCGCCAAATCAGATCAATGATCAAAATAACCACCTCAAAACAAAATGTGGACAGGTGAGAGGGAGGGATAGTCTGTGTGGTTGTTCTTTTATCAAGGGATGTAGTCTGTAGTCGCTGTGCCAGGCAGGTAGTCCTGGGTGAGGTCTGGGCGTGAGTAAGACCTATGAGCCAGATCACCTCATAGACCACAGGGGGAGTAGCAGAGCCAGCGTACGGCTACAGCAATACATCAGTCAGAAAGCAGGAGCTTTTTATTTCTGCACTTAAGAGGTCTCAGTGCCGAGGAAAATGCTCCCCAACACCAACACACACACACACACACACCATACGGTGAGGAGGTCAGAATGTGCGCTACCTGACATGATCCTATAGAACCTGGACAGGTGTATTGAGGATAGTGGTGTATCCAGTCCGTCCACGTTCTCCTCCAGACAGATTATTTCCCTTTATATCTTGCGTCCCGCGTGACCAGGCATTTGATCTCAGGTCTAAAACAGTCAGAAGTCACGATGAACAGGTACACTGGGGCAGGACAAATTATCACATGTCGACCTCATATGCTGCAGGTTTTTCATCCCCTGTTACACTGTTATGAACGGTTGTCTTGCGGTGTGAACACAGGGTGGCTGCTTTACGCTCATTGAACACAGCAAAACAGACATACAGTACAAAACAGAGGCATCACCAAACTGCCTGTTCAGCTTAGCTGTCGTCCAGTAAGAGCCCTCTCTCCTTTGTGCAAATGGCCCATTATGATATTTGCCATAGGACACAGCTGCGGCAGCTGTTCGGCTAGGTTACTTTATAGTTTCTGCTATGCGCCGGTGTAACCTACTTATCAGTGTCGCCTCAGTCTCGGTGCCTACTCCCGTTGGACAACGTAAATTGGATACCTCCTCCATATCAAGATTGTCCAGAAAGATGATTCATTTTCTATCCCGAATGAAATGAAGGCTTCTGCGGCATCGCTCAAATACTCACCTCCAGCAGCAGACATGCCCGGTAGGTAGGCTAGTCTAGATACTCTCTGGCGGGATAATTTTTAGGAGATCCCAAAAGTGCAGCTTTGAAGATATGAGACAGACACGATTATGACTATTTGTGCTCGACAATAGGATTGGTATTAACGAACTTGGACGCAGAGAAAACGCAGCCCGCGTTTCGTAGGCTAGTACTGTAGGAGAGACCACTGTGCGCGATGGAGATGACTTTGGTAGCGATAGGGCGTGTCCTGGGTTGAAGAGGCATCGTCCTCTTTTCTAATAGTTTAAAACCATGTCGAATTCATTTTCGTGATCATATGATCATGTCAAATAAAGTTGGGGTATAGCGTATATAGACTATTTTACCTCAGCTAGCACCGGCACCTGCTCCACCCCAAGTTGATATTATTTAAGACAATTATTCTCAAAGCATCCTAATATAGCCTATATATCTATGATCCTGTAACCTACTTCTCTCCCTTTAATTGTATACCTACATAGGATAAGACGAATGGGAATGGAAACGTTATTCAATGCAGATGTATGTAGCCTAGTTTATGTAGGCCTATGGTTTAGGCTAATACTGTAGCCTCTGTATAGGCTATATATATATATATATATCAGAGAGAGAGAGAGAGAGAGAGAGAGAGAGAGAGAGAGAGAGAGAGAGGAGAATGGGGTCAAGTGCAATACCCCGATTTCACCAATCAATGCTCAGTTATAGGCACTCTGCCTGCCGGGAAGAAATCTGCTCTTTTTTATGACAAAAAGGTTGTTTAAGAACCTAACTTAACTAAACATTGTCAGCGTTATAAGGTTTTTAATGTTTTAAAAACTGGGTTCAATGTCATAACTTATCATTTCGATGACAGGGCCTATTTGATTCAAGTTTGACTTTTCTCAAGCGTCCCGCTTGATTAGGCCTACATGTTTACATTTAGGCTATACATTTTAAATATATACACACTATTGTAGTTCTTTATAGTTATTTTACACAATATATATTCATACACAATAAATGAGTGGAGAAACATGAATGCAGATGCTTCCCTACAGGTGGATACTGCATAATGCAATTAAGCAGTCCTATGCTCTGAAATGCTTAGCGGGCCGACCCACTGAGCAAAGACACGTCTAAAAGACGTCTTTTAGATGTCTTTTTCGTCTTTTCCGGACGTCCAAAGACATCCAATTAGGAGCCAGAATGAAAGTTTTTTTAGACGTTCAGATATTGAACCCGTTCTGCACGTCCACAGACGTCTTAGAGGGGTCCAAGCCAGATGTTTGAATATTGAGGGGTCCAGCAGACGAACAAACGGGGTTCAGGACCGACGGACGTTATTAAGACGATCTGAACGTCTCCCTGACGTTGTGTGTTTGCTGGGGAGTTGACCTCGAGTTTGGATCAAGGTGACAAGAGGAAATATTTAAGTGACATTTTCCTCCTGACTTTGAAAGATGGTTCATTATTAGGTAGGCTGCTGCTCAACTGGCTAGTGTTTCAATAAGAACAGTGACCAAAGTGACATCTATACATTAGATTTGCGATTCGATGGCCGTGATGCTTGTGCATAACGGAAAAACAGAAGAGCAACTCTTCCTTAAACGACTGAGAATGTCAATGCAGGTGTCAGCAAGAACAGTCCTTTGACAGCTGCATATTCTAGAGCTACAGTGCACAAACCCCTCATTACAAAGACGAATGCATCCTATTAAGAGTTCAGTAGTGCCACTACCAAAACCATTGGCTCTGGTCTAGAGATGTGGGGGGAAAGTGATATGGTCAGATGCGTCATCCCTCACCATCCCTACAAGTGGGCGAGTGCATGTGTGGCGTGCACCAAGAGAATGGTACATGAATGCTTGACCCCTACAGCTCAGTTATCCTGTGGGGGGGGGGGGGGGGGGGGCGTTTTTCCTGGCACGTTTGGGTCCACTTGTTCCCGAGAGGGAAGAGTCACTGCAAATCAATACAAAGTTATTCAGTGATCACCTTAATCCTACGATGATCCTAATGGGAGCGGGCTCTTCCAGGATGACAATGCCTCCATCCACAGGGCACGAGGGGTCACTGAATGGTTTGACGAGTATGAAAATTACTTTTAGTTGGCCCAACAACTTACTAAAGACCGGTAGAAGATTTCTGGCTGCAAATGCTCGTAGCCTACACTATGCGAATTCGCAATTGTTCTTTTTACTTTGTCATCCGTCTGTAGGCCTATGTGTATTTACATGTACAGTATATGTAGAATATGCTTAATATGCACAGCAAGCAGGCTATTTTCTGTTTATTATTATTATTATTGGTAGTAGTATTAGTATAATAATAATAATAATAATAATAACAACAACAACAACAAGATGTGTTATGTTTCTCTTTCCAACCTTTCTGTACTTTTCAGTGCTGAAATGTCAAATTTCCCCCTGAGGGATCAATAAAGTCTTATCTTAATAATAATAATAATAATTAATTTTATTCAAACACCACTTTTCATTGTGAAACGATCTCAAGTGCTGAAACAATCAAATGAGGGAATTTTCCATAGGCTCTTTAAAGTCGAACTGAAATGAAAAAAAGCATTCTGTCCCATTTTGGTTCACATAATTGGTCATAGTGTTCACCTATTCAATGATGTATGCCAAAAAATGTACAAAATTCTACTTTTGTTGTAATCTTAGGCCTATATCAAAGTAAGTGGAAAACGGTAAGTCACGTGCAATGACGACAACAGGTACCTTAGATTTTAGGCCAATAATCTCACGACATCCACCCGTCAATCAACGCTATCCTTCTATCGAATCTGTCTAAAGTTCTTAAAACCCGTCCACTTGTCAATGTTCCAATCAAATTCCTCTAAACATATGTCCCACCCCCATACCTTGTTTGTGTCGGAAATACGTCAAACTACGGAAGTTAGATGATCTCAAACGTTTACATCCATCAGTGCGACTTTAATCCCCTATTAATACATCCATGCTTTAATCATCGGATCTAGTAAATATTAGTGGGCTTGATGATCTGATCGCCCCCTGGTGGTGAACCATGTTAGTGCTTGGCTAGGGAAGTGCCACGGTGTCATAGGTGAATTCCAGCCTCGTCTTGTTTACAGTGGCTGTGCCAGGGGCTCTTCTGGTTGTGCGCTCGGCACTCAGTCGTTAAAGGTCCTGGCCTGTATGTTTTTTTACTGTTTTATGGTTTGCATTTATTTTCCTTTCAAGGGTCATTATATGAAACCTCCAATCTGGATCGTGGCGGTAACAACAGAAGGAAGATAGAGGAATTCTCTAGGTCTTCTCGTGAGAAACTGCTCCAGTCGAAGAACAAAATGTTCTCCAAATTTACGTCGATTCTCCAGCACGCAGTAGAGGCGGTGAGTTTGACAAATCTACAATAAATAGCTATTGACGAGCCTCCTTTTGGGTAAGTGGTTCAGTCGAGGTGAAATGGGCCCATGGTCGGCCCTGGCCTGTAACGTTATAGCTAGGATAGCTAGTGCTAACAATTAGCTAGCACTAGCTTGCTAGACTAGCTGGAGGAGGCCAGCTGGTTAACGCTACGTAGGCTAACTACTAGCTGTGCTACATACCAGTCAAACTTGTATAACGTTAGCCAGCTAGTTATCTAACAAAGCCTCACAAACCAGTTATCCAGTGCTAGCTAAGTTGACGTTGGCTACCTAGCTAATTTGGCTCGGTAGCTAACGTTAACTGATGGCTATTGAGCTCCAGACACTTGCTAGCTAATGTTTTGTTATCAAGCCCTTTAGTTTCTTTAGAAACCATGTCTTGTTAGCCAGTCAGCTTGATTAACGTTAGCTAGATACATTATTGAGTCCTAAAAGGTAACGTTAGTCAGCTTGCTATTTAACGTTAGCTAGCCTTGCTATGCTATGCTAGTAAGGTGGTGGTGATATGGTGGGTGCAACACCCGCGCAGCTGGTTTCTGAGTTCAGATTTGATCTAGCTAGCACTTGGATGTTTGTCAGTGGAAGATGAACGCACACCCTGGCCGTGTAATTTACCACTCATAGTTGAAGTTACGCAAACTGGATAGGCTGTAGAGATTATATATAAAGTTAACTAAGAACAAGCCAACCATATGGTTGAAAGGTTGTCACTAGTCTCCAGGTAGACCTATAGAAAGTAGCAAGAAGGATGATTGCATATCTGCTTGTGGTTCCAAGCCTGATTGGGTTCCAAGTTCCTTTTGTTGCTTGTTCCTTCAGTATTATCAACAGAATAGACACATCTACATAGATAGCATATGTTTGATTTGAGAAGGTACACACAGAACAGGCACTTACAGAGAATGACAGACTGTTATAGTAAGAAACTGTACAAGCCATCTTACATTTCCCACCCTATTGTATGAATTTTTGTCTTGTAGTTATGTAATGACCTATTGTATGGGTGTTTGTCTTGTGGTTGTGTAATGAACATGACTGACTGCCTGTGCCTTTCTGTTCCAGCTTGCGCCATCGCTGCCCTTGCAGGAAGACTTTGTCTATCACTGGAAGGCAATTACCCATTATTACATAGAGACATCAGGTAAGACCAGTCAATATAACTTCTGACACCTCTTTTCAGTTTCAAATTACTTTGAATACACCTTAGGGTATTTACCTCTTCCTAATACTTTGCACTTGCCTTTATACACACGTAGGCCTGTCTGCACATGTAGGCCTGTCTGCACACGTAGGCCTGTCTGCACACGTAGGCCTGTCTGCACACGTAGGCCTGTCTGCACACGTAGGCCTGTCTGCACACGTAGGCCTGTCTGCACACGTAGGCCTGTCTGCACACGTAGGCCTGTCTGCATACGTAGGCCTGTGTGCACATGTAGCTCTACCTCCCGTGTCAGTGGTATATATCGGTTGCTCATTGCGTTCTCCCCCCGCCTGTCAGATGACAAAGCCCCAGTGACAGACACCAACATCCCGTCCCATCTGGAGCAGATGCTGGACATCCTGACCCAGGAGGAGAGCGAACGGGAGTCTGGGGAGACGGGACCCTGCATGGAATACCTCCTGCACCACAAGATCCTGGAGACCCTCTACACGCTGGGCAAGGCAGACGTAAGCAGACGCCCCCGCCTCGCCTCTCGTTCTTTGGGACAGCGTTACTGTTCCGTAGGGCCGTCGTTTACGTCGACGTGCGACATGACCCTTGACCCAGGCCGTTTGTTAACCCGCTGGTGGTGTCTGCTCCGGTAGTGTCCTCCCGGGATGAAGCAGCAGGTGCTGAGCTTCTACACCAAGCTGCTGGGACGCGTCCGCCAGCCTCTGCTGCCCCACATCAACGTCCACAGACCCGTACAGGTGAGGCCCACGGCTGCTCCCGCCACCACGGCTTCGGGTCGGAGATGGATGTGCTTGCTATGCAGATGAGAAGTCGTCTAACTTGTTTTCTCTGCTGCTGCATTGTCCCTATCAGAAACTCGTCCGTCTGTGCGGGGAGGTCTTGGCGGCTCCTACCGAGAGCGAGGAGATCCAGTTCCTCTGCATAGTCTGCGCCAAGCTGAAGCAGGACCCCTATCTCGTCAACTTCTTCCTGGAGGTAGCCCCGATGACTGTTTTGTGGGATACTGCTGGGCAGAGAGAGTGCGCTGCTTTATGAAAATCCCTGCCAAGTCAGGGAAAGAGAGTCCCACAGGTGTTGAAATGATCTGTTGACTGCATTCACAGAACAGGACGAAGAGGCCAGAGGCCAGGAGTCGGGGGGCCGAGGGGGACCTGTCGTCTCCAGACACGGGCCAGCCCCCGTCAGAGGGACAGGGGGACAGAGACACGGGAGAGCCCAAAGCTGCTGCTGCTGCAGCCAGCCCTGCCCAGCAAAACAGCAACAACTACAACCTGGTCACCTCCCTCCTCAACCTCACCAAGAGCCCGGTCAGTACATAACCACACACACACACGCCTGGTCGGTACATAACCCCACACACACACACACACACACGCCTGGTCAGTACATAACCACACACACACACGCCTGGTGGGTACATAACCACACACACACACACGCCTGGTCGGTGCATAACCACACACACACACACACACACGCACGCCTGGTCGGTACATAACCACACACACACACACACACACACACACACACAAAGTAACGTGAAGTTGTGAGCTGATAATTTGTTTTTTAGTTGCAATGAAGCTACGTTTGTTCCATATTGCTTGAAAGGTATCTATATTAACTCCCAACTCCTCTCTTCCTCTCTCCCTCCCTCCATCCCTCGTTGTCAGGACGGCAGGGTCGTGGTGAAGGCTTGCGAGGGCCTGATGCTGCTAGTCAGTCTGCCTGAGCCAGCTGCCGCCAGGACCCTGACGGAGAACACTGAGCTCTGTGAGCTCCTAACAGACAGACTGTCAGCCTTCTACAAGGCCCTGCCCCCGGCCATGGACCCCCTGGACATCGAGACCGTGGAGGCAGTCAACTGGGGGTAGGTCTGAGCTAGGCTTATCAGAGATGTGTGGCCATTTGCACTCCACCGACCTGGGACCTCATTTATAAACGTTGCGTAGAATCCACGTAACTAAGTTTGCTTAGCTAAGTAAGTACGAAAATATACGCAAAAAAAATCTCCGATTTATAAAATGCTGCGTATCACAACCCATGGTCACTTAGGCCACGCCCTTTATAAATCACAATCAACACTTAACTTGGCGCACGTGAACACGCGTTCTGATCACACGCGTTCTGATCACACCCCAATTAACGCCCACAATTGCCTATAAATGGTCAGTGATACGCCCCTAAAACATATGCAACGAGAATGGAGCCGAGTGCAAAAGGCAGAAAGAGAAAGAGAAATTTTACTGAGTGCGAGGTGGAGGTATTGGTCAATGAGGCAGAGACGCGCCAAAAGGTTCTTTTCGGGAACGATGATTTCACATGTGCACGAATGAGTAGTCCCAATTAGATTATAAATAATTATCTATCATGCAGGCTATATTGGCATTTGTTTAGTGCGGTAGGCCTTATTAGTTGGCTGCTGATATCCAAACTGATAATCATGCCTATAGTGTTGTTGCATGGGTAATGGGGTTTGGATCTATATTGCACGTAGCCTAATGCTTCACAGGGTGGCCCATGAATAAAAGGCCTAACTTATCAACGTACAAATGGGTCAATTTACAATGACATCCATAGCAATGCAAACATGTAGGCCTATAGTGACTACTTAAGGCAATTATCCCCAATTAAACTGTACGACAGATCTGAGGGTTCTTTGCAGCAGCCAATTTGTGTATTTTCCGGGATATCGTGCATTTCACATACTTTCTCAACATTCTGTAGGCCTATAGAAGCTGCGTGTTTGAATGGATGTTGCGGGATAGCCAAGCACATATTAGAACATCTGTGCCAAGTCCAGGCATATCCAAGCCCCCGTGCGTCATGGCCTACTATAATCCAGCTATATCAGTGCCTGTATAGAGGTCTTGTAAATATATGGGGTCCATGGATGGGTTTCATGTGATTCTATAAAGCTTAATTATAGCTACACACATGACGATTCGGCAAATTAATAATCTAACTTGCTCCCTTGTGTTCTTACAACTTGGAGACTCATCACCTCCATGCGCTGTTTTGCGCACAGCTAATTCTTCCAAAGTGGCATGTGAGCATTGGGATGACATGCATTTTTAGCACATCCTGCTACACATTCCTGCTACATGACAATCGTATGGCAATATGAGGATATATGATGATGTACAACATAGCCTAATGTAGCCTACAGTTGCCTCAAGTAGGACATTTACATTCAGCGCTCAACATCATTGTAATTGCGGTTTGCCTCAGTGGTCATTCGGGTTTACATAAAAGCCTAATCAAATATAGGCTATAAATACATAAATACACTAACGAATGAATTGGTGGATAATTAAACATACGAATAATTACCTAAATAAATTATTAACTGAATAAATATACTTCAACGCCGAATGCAACATTTGTTTGGTGCGGTATAGGCCTTATAGTTGTAGGCCATCGACATAAGGAATCATTACTATGATAAGCTTAGGCTCGTGTTGTCATCAACGTAATGTGGCTTTTATTCATAGGCTACTGCCTGTGATGCTTCACGGGATAGCCTATAAATGAATAGGCCTACAACATAACATTATATTATGACACAAATGGGTCAATTCACAGACACATCCAAAGCAATGCCGACATTATTTCGTGATTAGGCTACGGTGGCGATTGATTCCGTTTAAACTGTGTGACACATTGGAGGGTTTCTTGCAGCGACCGATGTATTTATTATTCAATAATCATCATGTCGTCATGTGTTTCGCAGACTTTCCCGAGTTTCATCCCTCTGCCATCGGAGTCGCGTTTTCCCCTTTCTCCAGAAACGTGCTTATTGTAGTTACAGGAGGGTCGGAGTGTGCGTAGAGTTACGCACACCTTCCGCCAACTTATCGTTAAGCTCGTTTTTTATAAATACCGAAAGTTGCATAGAAAGTTGCTCAGCATGGGTTATGCACGCTTATGAAGTCAACGACGCAAATTCAGCCGAGGCACGTACGTCACGGCCGGGGGGTCAGCAGAGGTTAATCAGTCACGCATGACGCAGCACCAGCTGACTGTAGCTGTCATAGCATTGGTCAGCTCACTAGAGCGCATGTATTTAAGCTGTCAAAACATGTCATTGTTCGCGCTTGCCTTTACTGCTGTTGTGCATTGCATGCTCGCCCCACCTCCTCCCCTGCTCCTCCTGCGTATGTCGATGTCGTCTGTTGTCATCGTTGCTCTCTGTCCGGGGTAGTTTGCAGGTATTCCACCAGCGTCGGCCGGTGGATGCCAGAGTAGCCGCTAGCTGGTCTCTGTGGCTTTCCATGGCGGGCGCCATGGACGCAGAGACACGAGGCTGTATCTCCTGCGGAACCCACGAAGCGTCGGCCCGTGGGGACCAGGGACTATAATGTACAGCAGTCCTCCTGTGGCACTCTTTGACGGTCTTAGTGGGCTGAGTTACCTCCGAGCGTCTTCCCGATCGCGGCCCACTCTGATCGTCATTGAGGCAGGATGCCGTTCCCCCTTCCTGGCTCTCTGGGCCAAGGGCTTGGCCCAGAGGGGGGGAACACCTAGATTGCCTCCCCCTGCTAACGCGCTTTCCACGCCGGTGGAAGGCAGGGGGCCCCCCGGACAGAGCACACCGCCAAAAATTCATATGCATGTATTATGCCGCTTGTATAATAAATGTTCAAATTTGACAAAAGTGATCTCGTCTGAATTGTACTTACGCAACGTTTATAAATGAGGCCCCTGGTCTGTAAAACCCAATATACTTGAACTGGTCTCTGCTGGAGTAGGGTCGCACTCATGAAGAAAAAATAAAGGACATTCAGAAGGATATCTTCATGCTTATCTTCTTTTATTCTCCAATAGCACAGAGGAGCAATAGACCCAGATGTTTCGGCCTTTTTCAATATGTGTTGACACACGCCAGCTTCCCCTAGAGATCCTTAATTACGCAGCTCATTCACTCTCACTAACCACCAGCAGACGGACTGCCAAGCCACAAGAGTCGGTCAATTAGGTTTAATGATTTATCAATGCTGAACTTGTTGGGTTGTCACTGTACCCTTCACACGATCAGTCAAAAGGCCCCTTGGAGCACAAAACACAAGCCCCACTTCAGTGAGGAAACATTCCATGACTTAACAGTGAAAACACGCGTATGATCTTCATATATCTCTTAGCCAAACTCAGGTTGAATATCATACATTAATACTAACACTTAATAGTGTTGTTCTGTGTTAACCTCTTGGACTGTGTTTTCAGGTTGGATGTGTATAACCTGAAGGAGGATGCTGCCATCTTCACAGGAAAGAGAGCTCTCATCTCCTTCCTGTCCTGGCTGGACTACTGTGACCAGCTCATCAAAGAGGCCCAGAAGGTTCCTGCCAGTTCCACTGACCCATACACCGTTCCATCTGCGGGAACTGGAGAACTGTTTCCATGATGCCTTCCGCACGTGAATTCATGCATTTTTATACCAAAGTCTCTTTCCATAGCTCTTGTCCTTGTGTCTGCTCCTCCAGACGCCGGCCGCGGCCTTGGCCAAGGCGGTCCGGGAGAGGTTCTTCCAGTCGGTCATGGAGCCTCAGCTGATGCAGACGTAAGTACAGTTTTGATTGACCGCTGCATACAGCGCGCATGGGCCTGTCGTCACAAAGGCGACTCATCTGCAGAGGTACTTGGCATGGCAGCGATCTGGACTGCAGTTGCATCAGTGATGTATGTGCGTGTGTGTGTTTCACCGCGTGCAGGTCGGAGGTGGGGATCCTGACGTCCACCGCCCTCCTCAACAGGATCATCAGACAGGTGACCTCGGACGCCCTGCTGCAGGAAATGGTCTACTTCCTGCTGGGGGAGGAGCGAGGACCCGAGACCCCCGTCTCCGTCACACAGAACCCCCTCCGACACAGGCTCATAGAGCACTGTGACCACCTGTCTGACGAGGTGCCTAGAACACACACACACCGCGCACACACACACACACAACACAACACACTTTCACAGCCTGTTTACACCAGGCTGTGAAAGGACCAGTGTCTAGAGGACCAGCCTCTAGACACAGAATGAAGAGCATAAACAGCTAGTTCCTTCGGGGTTACAGGCTCCTTCCTTGGTGAAATCACCGATCTGACATGCCTGGATCCATGACAGAACGCCATGTTTTCACTTATCCCATCAAGTTACATCAGTGATTACCTCAAGGTGGGGGTGGAAGGAACATTGTATCCGAAGATAATTCGAAATCGGGGCCGCACACACTCTCACACACACACACACACTCACTCACTCACTCACTCACTCACTCACTCACTCACTCACTCACTCACTCATGCCCTTTGACCTCACCCCTCCCAGATCAGCATCATGACCCTGCGTCTGTTCGAGCAGCTGATCCAGAAGCCCAACCAGCACATCCTCCACAGCCTGGTGCTGCGCGGCCTGGAGGAGCGCAACTACCAGGAGAACAAGCCCCTGGAGGAGCGCGAGCCCCTGGAGAACGGGCAGCCCCACGACGCTGTGTAAGAGCCTCGCCGCTCGCCCTTCCGGGAGCGGGGTCCGACCCGCACACACACACTCACACTCACCGAGACAAAATAAAAACTATGCATCAGCCTTTGGTGTTGTCCCTGCATGCTGCCCACCTGATGTTTGTTTGTGTCTAAATCATGAAACTATGAATGCCTGTTGGGGAATGGTGATGCAACCACTAATCATGACTATTGTCATACCACACCATGGATCATACCTAAACGTTGATTAGACGCTCTGTCTGCTCCCAATAAGAGACTTTGCCTTGAAATGAGCAGAATGATGAGCCTTCTCACACTGCCTTGAAATGAGCTGAATCTCCCACCCCTGATGACAAACCTGGCAACCCTCTCCCACCCCTAATGACAAATCTGGCAACCCTCTCCCACCCCTAATGACAAACCTTGCAACCCAACCTGGTGGATCACAAACTCAGCAGTGACTCCGCCCCCTGCAGCTCATTGGTCGCCTGCGTTTCTTGGTCCATATTCATTCGCGTTCCCTTCCAGAGACCTGGAGGAGGACCCTCTGTTCGGCGATGACCTACCCACGCAGGACAACAGACTGTCCAGTCCTGATTGGCTGAGCTCCTCTCCGCCCCAGAGTCCAGACCACGTGAAAACTGATGGGAAGACGGAGGTCCACAAGATTGTAAACAGGTAAACATAATAATAATAATAATATACAGCCAGAGTGGCTCAATCATAGCCAATATGGAGCTTGTCTCAAAGTTAAAGTCCCAATGATTGTCACACACCCGACCTGGGGTGGTGAAATTAGTTCTCAGCATTTGACCCATCCCCTGGGGGAGCGGTGAGCAGCAGCGGTGCCGCGCTCCGGAATCATTTGGTGGTGTAGCCCCCCAATCCCAACCCTTGATGCTGAGTGCCAAAGTGGGACGCACTGGGTACCATTTTTTTAATAGTCTTTGGTATGACTCGGCCGGGGATCGAACTCACAACCTCCCAGTCTCAGGGCGGACACTCTAACCACAAGGCTACTGAGCTGGTCCCAGGTTCTTTATATTCTGCCTGGTATGATTATGCAATTTGGGTCAGCTTTCAACATAGCTAACGTGACGGAAGTAACTAACATTGCGTAGGCACATTTCACAATTGTCAAAATGGCGTCCAATTGTCGCGAACCAAAAAAAACCTAAGTTAACATAAATAACATTAGTAAATGGTTAATAGAGACATTAGTTAACTGTTACTTAATGCTGCTTAATGCATTAACTAATGTTTATTAATGTACCCTTATTGTAAAGTGTTACCAAAAAAGTTGTCTGGGGCACCATTAATTGAACGAACGAACCTTTTTGTTCTCTGCAGTTTCCTGTGTTTGGTGCCTGACGAGGCCAAGTCGTCGTATCAGGTGGAGGGCACCGGCTACGACACCTACCTGAGAGACGCACACAGACAGGTGAGCCCCCTCCACGCGCCCCACCGACCCGGAGAGACCTGCGGAGAGCAGGCTCACCGCCAACACTGAACACACGATGCAGCAAAATAACCGCGCGTATGCCCTGGGCGCTCTCCACAGTTCAAGGACTTCTGCGGGATCTGCCAGCGGTGGGACTGGCGCGGCAGCCCCAAGCCCCTGGAGAAGTGCAACCTGGACAGCCCCTTCTTCGAGGGACACTTCCTCAAGGTCCTCTTCGACAGGATGGGCCGCATCCTGGATCAGGTCAGTTCGAGCCGACGTCGCTCGTCGTCCTCCCGTAAGCCGCGCCGGTCGAGTGTGGGGAATGTGTTTGTTCAGGGGCCTGTAGCGCGGCGAGGAGTGTGTGTTGCGTTAGAGAGGCGCGTGACGTCGTCCCGGTACGCCTGCCGAGGCTGAGCCCGCCGTCTCCCCCTCCTCCCCTCCAGCCCTACGACGTGAACCTGCAGGTGACCTCAGTGCTGTCCAAGCTCTCTCTGTTACCTCACCCGCACGTGCACGAGTACCTGCTGGACCCCTACATCAACCTGGCCCCCGGCTGCAGGTCGCTGTTCTCCGTCATCGTCAGGGTATGACGTCCACGCGCACTGCGCAAACACACACACACACACACACACACACGCCTCCTGTGTTTGGGCCCAGCCAGTGTCACAGTTAAAGCTAGTTGTGCCTGTGTGTTTTTGTGGCGTGAACCTCTCCCTGTGCTGGTGAACCTGTCAGGTGGTCGGGGACCTCATGTTGAGGATTCACCGGATCCCAGACTTCACCCCCAAACTGCTGCTGGTCAGGAAAAGGTTGCTGGGTCTGGAACCAGAGGGCCTGAAGTAAGCGCTCTTTACCGATTGATTGATCGATTGATTGATTGATTGATTGATAATTTGAATGATTGATTGATTGATTGGTTGGTTGGTTGGTTGGTTGGTTGGTTGGTAGACAGACAGACAGACAGACAGACAGAGGTTTCAGTGAACAGTCTTGGCGTCTTACCTCATGTATGTGACTCAGCTGGGCCGGTGGTGTTGATGTTAAGGGGCCTCTCTCTGTCCGACTCTTCCCCTGTAGCGTTGACCACATGACCCTGCTGGAGGGCGTGATCGTCCTGGAGGAGTTCTGTAAGGAGCTGGCCGCCATCGCCTTCGTCAAGTTCCACGCGTCTGCCGCTTCCACCTCCCCCTAAACCCCCTGAGACTCTGGCTCTGACAGGACGAGACCGGGCCAGGCCATGGGGGGGGGGGGACGTCTTGGTTTTGGCTGGCACAGGGTCGGTCGGTCGGTCAGTCGGTCAGTCAACCAACCATTACCACTCATCACTGGTCATCCCTCCAAGCCTGCTGTTGCGCTGAGGACGCGTCCAGCAGTGTAATAGGCTCTATTGGACCCATCTGGGCTACGGTCCAGAGGCTGTGGTCCCGGACCCACCCAGGACAGAACAGACACTGCCCCCCCCCCCCTGGAGGTGACCAGGATGAAGAGGAGGATGAAGGAGGGACGGAGGGGACGTTCTCTGGACTGCTGAACCTTGAGCTCCACATGCTCTCTCTCTCTCTCTCTCTCTCTCTCTCTCTCTCCCTCTCTCTCTCTCTCCACCCTCCCCCTCCGTCAATCCTTCTCTTCTCCACCAGCCAAAACAAGGCGGTCGCCCCTCCCTAAGTATTTCAGAGATTTATATGTGTGTAATATGTGTGTAATATGTGTGTATTTATTTCTGGTTTGTAATGCCTTAGTGTCGACTCGCGCCTTTCACTTCAGGAGCCTGTTTCCTTTTGAAACGTTTTATCAGAGCCCCTCATCTGTGATCTTCAGTCTAAGCAGCAGCAGCTCTAGAGAAGAATTCACAGCAAAGTACTCCACTTCATTCTCATCATTACATTACGGTGAATATAGAATACGTTATCTTCAATTTGTCATGGAGACATAGAGGTGTGGCTAGTATCTGAGTAGTCTGGCTCAACGGATGTAGGTTTTGGAGATAAGCCTTGTCATTCATTTATTACTGCCCAATTAGTGGCGACAGAATTCAGTCTGATTGGCCGACAGCTGCCGGCCCAATCAGATTCAATCCAGACTACGTGAAAAAACAACAACCTAGCAACTGCTTCGCCAAAGATGATTGTGATTGGTTTAAAGAAATACTGCGCTTAGTGCGCCCCCTATCCCTGAATGGTAATGAGTCCAGCCCCAGTTCTTTTAATCCATCCATGGTCCAGCCAGACCTTTCTCCAGCACTGGCACAGCTAAATGAAGAGATGGGTCTGGCTCTGCGTTTTTATTATTTTATTGGAATGCTCATATTTATGACCCCTGATTAGCCTTTTCAATCTGTACGCTTTTGTAGTGGAATACAAACACAATGTTAAAAAAATCATAACTCCTAAGGAGAAGCAAAACTGCACCAAAATCCTCTGACATTTTGACTCACCAATGACTGGTAACACTTCACTGTGGATGTGTAATAGTGTTACCATGGCTGGTTGTCTGCTGAGTTTGCTTCTCTAGTCCCTCTCTCTCTCTCCTCTCGTTGGTCACAGATCCTAAACCTCGTCAGTAATTACGGGGGCGTTTCACAGCACCTAGAGCAGTGTCATCACATTTTGTGGAATGTGGATCCTGAAAACAAATTCTGTGGATTTGCACATGGACCTCGATGTACATTGCACTCATGTTACATATCAGATATTTTTGCATCGTTAGGGAATGATTTAAGTTTTTGTGTGGATCCACAATAGTGTTTGTTTGGAATACCATCATTGCTATCAAGTTAAGTGTGGTTATTGTCACACCACTGTACCCGAGTGTACCAGAGAGTGAAAGTCATACAGTAGGATTGTTAACCTTCAACGCTCAGTTAAATTAATTATCAATGATCAATGCATCACTGCTGCATTGTATATGCAGTATATCTTTTACTAAGCACTGTTTATTTCAAGAACATCGTTTGAGAAATCCATCATTTAATCCTTGTCAGTAATTATTTCTCGGTCAAGTTTGTAACATACAGCAAATATGCATTTGATAAGAAATTCCTGTAGGCTTATTATTTTATATATGCTAGTGAAAATGGAGATAGACAAGATGTTTGCTCTGTGGAGGTATTTTATTTCCTAGCAGTATTGTCTCCCAGCATGGTCTTTGACGAAGAGAGAATGAACTTGGCTGTTCCCTTAAAGGGGACGTTTAGCTCAAATGTCGCTTTGTCCTCAATGAAACAGATCCGCACACACCAACAGTTAACCGATCCGTGCAGTAGTAAGCTAGCTCCTTTTTCCTCTGTGCGCGCACCCCCTTTATAATGGAGGTCTATGGGCCTCTGCTAAAAGCTATGATAAACATGCATTTTCAAGGCAGGAAGTGCCTAGTGTGATCTAGCTAGCTAGCTTACTACTGTACGGATCGGTTAAATGTTGGTGTGTACGGATCGGTTTCATTGAGGACAAAGCGACGTTTGAGCTAAACTTGCTATGACAGTGGCGTTCCCCTTTAATGTAGGACAGGCTTGGACAGCGTTAGGTGGAGGTAGACACTAGTCTGTCCTGTTGCAGTCCTGGCTTGTTTTGTCTGATCAAAGAACAGGTTGGAGTCACCTTTATGGAGCATTGATATATACTGTTCATTCTTTATTGAATCTAAATTGAGGAAGTACTTGACGTACCCTGTTCCCGGTGCCGAGGATGTGTGTGTTTCCTGTTAGAATGGTTAGGGGTCGTAGGCTACATGGGTGATGGGCAGTGTGTGTTGTCAGTGATGGGTGTTCATTTGTGTGTGTAGCTGTGTAAGTGCTTTGAATGGATGAGTCATTTAACAAGGTCAGGAGCTAATGACTCGGATGTACACGATGACTGTGGTCGTGGCTTCCTCACTAAACCCAGTCTGAACAGCGCCTGACCTAATTATGCAAATGTTTGCATGAAATCAGATTTGCACATTGTTTTCATTCTTGTTCATATGTTGTACATAAAACAATACTCAAAAGCTTTTTTTGTTTTTCAAAATTGTTTCATGAACCAAAAAAATATGAGGATGTACCATTCAGGAGTTTGACTATTTCGTCTATTTTAATGGAAAAAACATTAATTCTTAATCATGCACATTTTTTATCAACATTTTCAATCTTTCTGTACTTGTATATACAATAGCAATAGTGATATTGCCAGGTGTAAGTGCATGCATGTATAGAACAAGGTTTGTTTAGATAGGACTGAGGAGACCAGCTTCTACCCATCCATTATTATTTCTTAGCTGTCAGCACTTTGCTCCTCTTCTGGAGACACTGACATGGAGAGACAACGATGCCTTACTTCACACCCTGGATCTCGACGATGGCTTCTGAAACAGACGAATGTGGTTTCACTGCTTGACTCGGCTCCCTCTGGAACCCTGGGATGCTTTTATCGTTTGCGTTCCATACGGTTGGTGTGACTTGTGAAGGTGTTAGGACTTGTATTTACCTGCCTTGGGCGCAGGGCTTTAGTAGTGTAGTCAGATTATTGATGCCAATTCATTCTGTTTCTTTTCCTGTAATGTATCAGCTTAGACCAATCACTGTATCTTTGCTATAAAAAAAAGTATTTTGCATTAATCATTTAAACCTCCATTGCTGCTTTACACTGGTGTGACATGGGGTGTATTAAGGCTTAATATACGTTATTCTCATGACCAGTCTTATTTCTGTGATTGTGCAATGCATATTTCAGTGTTTAGATAAGTTGCATGCTCATTCCCTCATGCCTCTATGCCAAGTACCAGTGGTATCAAGGCGGCCGTCACTGGCTCATTGCTGCGGACTGCAGTCTTTCCCTCATGCACTCAGGGGTGCTCTGCTCTGCTCTATGCCTGCCATCTTCCTGTCCTCACCATCCAGACAGGATGTTATGGCTCTGTTATACATGCTCCGTCCTAATAAAGACACCTCTCCTCACAGCACGCTGCGTGGGCTCATCTCTGCAAATGGCTGTGGGAAGGATATGTACCGATAAGACACATTCTTCAACATGTTTCCTTGTTTTTATTATAAAAGTTCTGTACATGTACTGTGTCGCATAAAGATTCAAAAGACAAAAAAGTACTGAAATAAATGGGCCAAAAAGTAGACACGAGTTTTAGAGAATCCATTAGGATATGGGTAGGCGTTTCATCCTTATACCTGACTCAGCTCCTGGGATGAGGAGAAGACTGGGTGAAGTATAGAAGCTGGTCTGCAGAATCAACCAGCTCTCCAGATTCTCTTCATGTGTTCTTGAGCTCACAGCAACTCTGCTAACGAGGCACTGTGGTAGAGACGGCTTTGTCACCATCCACCATACATGGATGATACATGGATGAGCAAACATCCTTGAACCCTTGAATTTATATCATGAATACTAAAAGAGAATGGCAGTGACACTTCTGTTGCGTATCGGGACTTGTCTTTAAATACTTTGATTATTTAAAGACAATTCTCATGAATATTAGCATATCCATGAACTTAAATATTGCTCAGGTAAATGTTTCTATAAAATTGTAGAACCCAAATGCCAGTGTAGTGTATAGTTTTGAGTGAATAGAAAAAACAATAGCCATATCCTTCACAACTTACATTCAGATAGTAGGACTACTACACAATAGTAGACTACTAACCATCCCTTCATCATACGGTACCAAAGCCTTAAAAAGTGACTTGAAAAGGATCAGATTTGCCAGTGCCCAGACTAGAGGAAAAATAACAGTATGGCCATTGAGGCACTAGTGGAGACAGTATGTCCTATTTAACCATGTTTGGTACTACCTGATACCAGATCAATACCTCAGCCATGATAAACACTAATATACAGCTCTTGACTTCAGGCTTTATTAGAAACCCCTCATGTGTAGTCTGTTACACCATGCACATTTCATGTCAACTTTTCTGAACTTAACTTAGCTGGCTAATTCACCGATCTTGGACCGAGAAATACTAGCCTGGCGACGCCATCCTGATCAGGTGAGCTCACATTCTGTTTCTCTCCGCAGATCAGTCTGGCCACGATCCCACTTCCACCCAGCAGATATTTGCCAGGCCAATAACAACCGTTTATCTAATATGGGACAGGTTTGATACAACGACTGTACCCATCTGATACAATGATATGGTGACTAACCCAGATTTCGTTGCTCTGATTGGTTGTAGGTCTATCTAATTGCATCCAGAGGCATTTTGGTCTGCGACCATTGATAATGTCCCTTGGAAATCGAAAATAAACTTAGCAGCTCCAGATTCTTTGCATTTTTGCGAATTGGGTCTGGCGAAGCCAGGTTAGAGGAATACTACTACCACTAGATATCAAATGGAGAACATTAAACATTATCAAGCGCCTTTGCTCCATCTTGTCAAGAATAAAATATATCAAAACTCTCAAGTCCCATCAGCATATATAAATCAACATAATATGTTCCTATATTACATTAATTTACATAAGTTTAGCAATAATTCATTTTCTTCTTGCAAATTTGTCTCATATACATACAAAACAGCTACATAAAAACAACTACATGCCTTTGTTCAAACAGGCTAAAAATACAATTTGTTTCAATTTAAAAAAAAGAAAAGAATTATGTACATTTCCCAACTTCAGTATATGATTACCTACCCATTTATGAACTCCACATTTGCACACATACACACAAACATGCTTGTGCACAAACACACAAACATTCAGACAAATGAATGTCTCTTTGGCTGAAGTGTGAAGCTGCACATGTGTGCACATGGCAAATAATTACAGATTTTCAAAAAAGCACACACACGCACACACACACACACACACACACACACACAAATGCACTTTCTAAGATATAGAAAAGAGCTTCCAATGAAGGACGTAGTGAGCACCTCAATTCATTCCTATGCTTCTGTGAATATACCCTCAAACATAGACTCACATACAAGAGCTTATTACAAACATACCCTTGAAAGAGTGTGTATACATATTTACTGTAAAGATACAGAGAGTTGTAAAGTGAAAGGCTGTGAAAAGGCATCAATAAATAGAGATGTCAGTCTGTCTGTCCCTGTGCCTGTCTGTCCGTCAGATAAGACAGGCTAATGTCTGTCTGTCAGTCAGCCTTGTTGTTCTGTATGATGTCCAGGTTGACCACCTGTAGCTCTGTCAAGTTACTGCTGCTGCCGCTCGACTGCTGACCAATCACCATCTGGAATCACAATACATCCACATTAGTGTGCAACACTTATGATGAGCAATCATAGTACATGTGATATCTCCCCACCAACCATCACAGCCCCGGTTCTCTTAGCATGCCTCCATTTTGTCCCAATGTTGCCGCAGATAAAGCCACTACCCGAGATCAATGCAACTGGCCGGCCGTTTGTAGTAGAGAAACAACAACAGAATAACAATAACGATGACGACAACAACAACAGCGCTGTATGCAGAGCTAGCTATCCGAGACGTTGAACAACAACAGCGTTGTACACAGAGCTAGCTAGCTGAGGCATTGGGCGCTGTTTCACCAACTCATGATTATGGCTTTACACAACTTTCCCCTAAACACAGCTCTTTGAATTTTTTTCTGTTGACACTTTTGAGTCAACCACACACATGTATTGCTTTAGGCCCTGCCAAATTCTCATTCCAGGAAAATCCTATTTAAATTGATATCCATAATCATAAATGTGCCTCGAGTTTGAATGACCTCCATGAAAACACCATCACAACAGATGGCTTCCCTTACATGGCAGTAGTCTACATTTACTGTTCAGTCTCCCATGCAGCAGTTTTGTTGGTGAATGTGCATGTGTGGTGCGAGTGTAGCCGGACGCCATGTCGTTGTGACGTACATCCACCCCCCCATCCTACACAGGAGGCAGGCCACGCCCTCAGCCCTCCCCAGTGACGGTGCTCTCTCTCTGGGTGCATTAGTGAGGTCAGTGGCATGCTGGTTGCAGAGGGAATATGAGAGTTTCACTTGTAAAATGGAGATCTTGCCGTACTGGGTGTAGCTGCACAGCCGAGACCGGGATCTGCACCGTGCCTGGGGGTGCCGTGAGAAATACCTGAGGGACCGCACCTGGAGAGAGACACACACACACACGCACACACACACACATAAACACACACATACACACACATCTCTGTTATTTGTTGCACTATAGCTTCCGACCAGCAGTGGCTGATAGCGAGCGCTGTGGCAGAAACGCAGAAGCCATTTTGGTCAATGCATTTTCAAAAAACACGACTCGTTTTTGAAACATTGAACACTGGCGTGGAGGACACAGCCCTTGTGCAACTGTGAGCGCCTTTGACATTTCTGACACTTTATCGTGCAGCGTTGTTTTGTAGACCAGGCGGACTCACTTAATCATGTCAATTTCGCTATGGACAGATAAGGGACTGCGTACACCAGCCAGCTAGTAACGCAGTCCTGAAAGGGGCTAGGATGAATGTATGCTTCCTAACATATATACATTGGCCGTGTGTGTGTGTATGTGTGTATGTGTGTGTGTGTGTGTGTGTGTGTACAGTATGTGTGTGTGTGTGTGTGTGTGTGTGTGTGTGTGTGTGTGTGTGTGTGTGTACCTGCGTCCTGGCCCTGTGCGTGGGACACCTGCATGCCGGACGGCCCCTGGGAGAAGGCGTTGAGGACGGCGAGGCCGCTGTCGGTCAGCGTGGGCGCCGAGGCGTACATCACCGTGTGAGGGCTGGAGTACATCATGTGACCCGCCATGGACGTGGGCATCGACGACGTGACGATGGTCGCCGGGAGACTCACCGTGGCTGGAGGGGAGAGGGGACAGGAGACAGACGTGGAGAGTGTGAGGTATGCTGCCATGTTAATAACTGGGAGGTAGAGCGGCCGGCCGGGGATCACAAGGTCCCCGGTTCGATCCCAGCTTCCGGAGTGTGCCGAAGTGAGCAAGACACTGAACTCCAAAATCGCTCACGTGTGGCACACACAGGAAGGAGGACTCCGGGCCTTTCTGTGCAGAGTTTGTATGTTCTTCCCATGTTCGCATGTCCCGTTTTTGCAAGGGTTTCCTACCAAAGAAGAACCAAATACGAAAAACATGCAGGAGAACAGATGCTCTTCAGTCCTGTCCCTGACCGGGACTTGGACTGAGCACTTGGACTTGGTCCCCGGGTACCATGAATGATGGCTGCCCACTGCTCCTGGCTGCCCCTGGAGGAGGACGGCTTGGATGGGAGAAATGCAGGGAACAATTTCCACTGGCGACCACCGAAGACATGTGTGTGTGTGTGTTGTGTGTTGTGTGTGCTGTATCACCCTCACTCATGTGTGTCACGTATGGCCAAATAAAGACCCCTCGAGATCCAGGAATTTAAATGTAAAAATAATTATAAAAAATTATATTACAGTCATAGTCAACCATGATTGGATGGAATAAGTAGATGAGGGTCAATTTAATAGACTGCTAGACTACAGATAGTAAATTGGCTGATTAGGAACCTTATAATATCTAGTTGTACCTAGGAACTGGAATGAGGAATTGATAAGTGCTGATAAGATATTGTAAGGACAAGTGATAACAAGAATTCCAGTGTACCTGTACTGGTTATATATGATGAAAGAAACTTTCTATTCTATTCTATTTTATTCTATTCCATTCTATACTGTGGGATATAGACGGGTCCAGCAGGTGGCGCTGCATGACTGGGAAATGAATGAACTCTGAACTATGGCTGACCTCTCTCAAAGCAGTAGGCAGCTATAGATTGTGGTGTTCACTGAGCCAAGTCAGGGCTAGGGTTAGTTAATCACTGGTCATTAAATGATTCAGGGCTACAGCTCATTAGACTGGAGCAGCGATGGAGGAGAGGAGGGGGAAGCAGAGAGAAAGATGGAGAGAAAGAAAGAGAGAAAGAAAGAAAGAAAGAGAAAAAGAGGGAGAGGGAAAAAGAGAGGGAGAGAGAAAGATGGAGAGAAAGAGACAGAAAGAGAGAGACAGATGGAGAGAGAGAGAGAGAGGGGTTAGTTACTGTAGTTACCAGTAGAGACGGTGGAAGTCTGGGAGATGTCAGGGTTGCTGTCGATGGAGTTGGACTGAGTCGTGTGGACCTGGATGGCTTGGAGGTGCTGGGGCATCCCTGCCCCTGGACACACACACACACACACACACACACACACACACACACACACACATAAACACACACACGCTCAGTATACTGTCCTCCAATCAATACCACTACAAATCCACCTCTTTAGTTTAACACCTTATCTTTAATATGATCTATATTATGCATGCAACATGCAACAGGCAAATAGCCAGCCAACCCAACCAACAAGCCAGCCAGACAAGAAAGACAGACAGACAGCCAAGACAGCCAACCAGCCAGCTAAACAGACATTCAGCCAGCCAGCCAGCCAGCCAGCCAGCCAGCCAGCCAGCCAGCCAGCCAGCCAGCTAAACAGACATTCAGCCAGACAGCCAGCCAGCTAAACAGACATTCAGCCAGACAGCCAGCCAGCCAGCCAGCCAGCCAGCCAGCCAGCCAGCCAGCCAGCCAGCCAGACAGCCAGCCAGCCGGTCAGACTCACCGGTGAGGGAGACGGCAGCGGGGAAGCGGAAGACGGCCTGCTGGCCCTGCTGGGGGTGCTGGGCGCTGAGGGCATGGCCATGCGCCCCCTGGAGGGCCAGGGAGTGCTGCTGCAGCTGGCTCAGCGGAATGGTGGAGGTGCCAGGGGGCAGGGCAGCGCCTGCAGGAGGGGGGAGGAGGGAGGAGTTAACACAGACACATTTGGTCGTATGCTCCATAGACAGGTGCTGCGTTAGGGTGGGAGAGCCTTTCCTAGAATGTTTGGAGGAGGGATATTGTTCCACCTGGCACTGCTGTCGTATGCCAGACAGGTGGTGGAGCAGAGAGGAAGAGAGAGAGGTGGGGGGGCAAGAGAGGGAGGGGGGAGGAGAGAGCGAGAGAGAGTGAGAGAGAGGGGGAGGGATAGAGAAAGAGAGCGAGAGAGAGAGAGAAAGAGAGGCAGACTAAATCTCCTCCAGCCTTCTGTCATGATGAGAGTGAGACAGACACTGGGCATCCCGTGTCTGTCAGCCCCACACACACACACACACACACACACACGCACACACACACACGCACACACACACACAACCTACTCGGTACTCAGAATAAACTGCGAAATGAAATTGGGCTTCCTCAACTTAGTGACTATTATTACCTTGGTCAGTGATGCTATCCACAATACGTATGTTATATTAGAGAGCATCAAAAGGAATGCATCTAATTGAAACATTGATGGACTGCACTTATATAAATGGACTGCACTTATATAGCGCCTTTCTACCTTAACGGACAAAGCGTTTTACAATGGCCTCTCATTCACCCATTCACACACCAATGTCGGCAGCTGCCATGCAAGGTGCTAGCCTGCTCATTGGGAGCAATTTGGGGTTCGGTGTCTCGCCCAAGGACATGAGGAGGAGCCCGGGATTCGAACCGCCGACCCCACGATTGCTGGACAACCCGCTCTACCTCCTGAGCTGCAGCCACCCCGAATGCAAGATTGCAAAACAACATATTGGTCAGAGGCAGAGAGCCGTGCCCGGGTCAGCGAGAGGGGGAGGGGGCTCCAGAGCCCCGGAGGAGGACGGCCTCGCTAATGAAGCCCCCCGCCTGGGCGCCGGACACTTTGTCTGAAGCCGTGGCTTCCTGCGGCACGACTTAATAGATTGTTCCGGCACGATCGCCGCAGCAGACCCCTCGTTGAATATTCATGACTCATTACAGGCCGTGCTCAGCGGCCCCTCGTCGCCGGGGCCCTTTGTACGGCTCGGATAATTATTCATCTCCCACAACGCCGATCAAAGGCGGCGGTGGCGGCGGGTCTGTCCTCCCGGAGGCCGGGGGCTTTGTGGAAGGCGGGTGGGCAGAGTGGCGTCCCGGGCGCTCGGGGAGGCGGGCTGACATAAACCGTGCGGGGAGGCTGAGACGCACCACCGTGGCCTCGAGGTCGTGACTCTATTCAGATTGTAATGGCGTTGACGCGCGGTGCAGCTGAGGGGCGTGGGGGAAACGGCCAGAGCGTGAGGGCGTCATGTTCCACTCTGACCCCGGTGCACCCTGATAACGGCTGAGAATGCTGCCTCGTTATCAGAGTAAACAAACAAACTCACTACAGTAAATAATGTGTGTGTATATATATGTCTATGTGTGTACGAATGTGTGTGTGTGTTTGTGTGTGTATGAATGTGTGTATGAATATGTGTGTGTGTGTGTGTATGAATGTGTGTGTGTTTGTGTGTGTGCATCTGTGCGTGTGTGTGTATGTGTGTGTATGAATGTGTGTGTGCGTGTGTCTGTGCATGTGTGTGTGTATGAATGAATATGTGTATGTGTGATTACGTGTGTGTGTGCGCGCGCGCTGCCAGCCTGCGTACCTGACATGAAGGTGAACCCGCTGGGCAGCTGCATGACGCCCCCCGAGGCGCCGCCGGTCTTCAGCATGCCTCCGTTGGCGCTAGCGCTGCTGGCCGACACGGGCGCCAGGTAGTTGGTGATGGGGAAGGACGGCCCGCTGCTCACCTGCATGGTGGTGGAGGTGGTGGGCGCCGTGGGCGGGGCGCTGGTGGTTCCTGGGAGACTGGCCACCGTGAACACCGGCTTCAGCTGCTCCTGAGGGGCGGGGAGATCAGACAGGAAGACTATCAACATGTGGGAACATTCGGAGTGTGAGCGGGTTAGGGTGAGGTTGAGGGTTAGGGTGAGGTTGAGGGTTAGGGTGAGGTTGAGGGTTAGGGTGAGGGTTAGGGTGAGGGTGAGGTGTGGCAGTATGTGTGCAGCAGGCAGGCTGGATGCTGGAAGGTGTAGAGTGGGTGAGGTCTGATGTCATTTTGCAGACTGAAAAGAGCGTCGCCGTCGTTTGTCCAGTTTCAATAATGTATTAGAACTTTTATAACAGAATGTACTGCAGTCGGGGAGTCTCTATTAAACACATACCTTATTTTCTGCCATTCATTTTTCCCATAGGGATTTAGAACTGAGAACTAAATAGCGGCGATGTTAAAATGATGACATCACCTCACCACCCTATTGGTCCGCATTTATTCAATTTACTAAACTGCATGCTTAGGAGGATTAGTCATATTTACTCTGAAGAAAGCTGCAACTATTATAAGGTGGTGTATTTGTGCTCAGTACAGGTCCCCCCCTTGGGTACAGCTGTGCACATGCAGTGGACACAAAGAAGCAGTTTGATTCAAAAACAGCTAAAACAACACATTTAGTAATGTTCCTTCCCTGGAGGAGAGACAGCATCTGAATGGGGGCAGGAAGGGGGTGGGGGTTAATAGTACGCTTGGTATTTTCAATGATCGATGACTGGAAGGGTTTGATGGGGGTCCGAAAAACCGCGGCTCCTAATGGGTCCATGTGTTGGAACCCCTGGAATGAGCCAGGGAGATTTCCCTTCAGCAGTTCTGACCTCCGGCCAGCGGGGGGGGGGGGGGGGGTGACTAGCCGGCCCCGCGCGCTCCGCCACAACACTCGACGGGAGACGGGACTTTTCACGAGTCCTTCATCACGAACACAGGCTTGAATTAAAGATGATCACATGAGTTGAAATAACCTCTGCGTAGATCTTCCGCTAGATGAGGCGCTGTGGGCTCATTTCCCAACGTCAGGGCAGCGTGTCCAGCCTCAGACCGGTGGAGAGGGGGAGCAGCCGGCAGCTGGACATCCTGTTCACATCCAGAACATTAATAGCTACTTGGAATGACAGCAGCCAATAGGGTTTCAGACGTGTCCCTGGAGAAACCACTAGTTACTTGATTGGTCACCATGACAACTGGCCAAATGGAAAAAAAGACCATGTATAAAGCTGACGACATTTTATCAGGGCCAAAATACTTGTCCTTGATTGTCTCTGAGCCCTGAGGGGGGTGTCTGGAGGGGGGAGGGGGACACATCTACCAAACCAACAAAGAATTCTATCATCATGACTGAAATGAGGTACCGTTCTAATCGACGTCACGGTTGGTGAAAGCTGACAGAACCGCATGAAGACCACTATGAACATGACCGTGTAGAAAAACCGTTTCGTTTTTTTGTGAGTGGGCTGAGTAAGTGGGTAGGTAGGCGTATGAACTGCCTGTACTTTGCTGCTACGTTATCTGCACACACACAAACATACAGTGTACACACACACACACACACGCACACACACGGTAGTCGGAGATCAAAAGAGATCTAAAGATGAACAAAAATAAGAATACCAATATGGTCTGGGGTTGTTGGGGTATGGACCAGTGTCCACATGGTAATTGTGACTTGTGCTCTTCCTGCTATAAGTGTGTCTGAGGGGTTGATACTAAAGCACAGACAGACAGAAACAGGAGGGAGAACACAGCCATGAACACAGAGGAGGCCCAGCTGGTTCATGATCATGGTAGTGTAACAGTGAGGCCCAGCTGGTTCATGATCATGGTAGTGTAACAGTGAGGCCCAGCTTGTTCATGATCATGGTAGTGTAACAGTGAGCTACAGCAGGAGCAGTGAGTCAGCTGTTTTGTTTTCAGTAGCGTGTGTCCGTCCGTCCGTTAGCAGGACTATGCAAAACCTACCAAGCCGATTTTCATGAAACTCGGTGGAGGGGTGTAGCACGGGCCAACTTAGAACCCAATACATTTTGGAGCGGATCTGAATCACGGCACGGGTCCACGCGCCGCCCAAACATGGCCGGCCATTCGCCTCCATTCATTTTTTGGGACTTTGGGCTCAGGAGCGAAAAATCCCCCCCCATTCGTTGTCAATGGGGGGAATTGAAACAGCCATATCTCAACATGGGATGGTCACAGAGACAGGATTTGGACTGGCATAAAGCTCACGACCTAACGAATGCCGCAATACTATGTCCTGCTCGCAAGCACGTGCGTGTGCACAGAGCCATGAAACACACTCACGGCCAGCGGCCTGTGCTCCGGAGCAGCTTGCTCTCAATAACCTATGGAGAATAAATCCACACTGAGCTACGGCAGGACCAGGGAGCCAGGCCTCTGAAACACTGTTGGTTTTTATATGTGACTGATTACATGTGACTGGGTGAGGGGTAGTGGATCCACCATGGACTCCACTGATAAGGCCTTCCTCCACACACACACACACACACACGCACACACACACGCACATACATCACACACACACACACACACACTCCCATATCAGAGATAGAAAAACAGGGAGCAATCTATATCAATAAAAGTGTGATGAGCTACTGTCTCAACAGTCTACAGATGACAATTCCTCGTCTAGACGGGCTGCATACACTCAACACTAATACAATACACACTCAGCACAAATACACACACTCAACACAAATACACTCAACACTAATACAATACACACTCAGCACAAATACACACACTCAACACAAATACACTCAACACTAATACAATACACACTCAGCACAAATACACACACTCAACACAAATACACTCAACACTAATACAATACACACTCAGCACAAATACACACACTCAGCACAAATACACACACTCAACACTAATACACTCAACACTAATACAATACACACTCAGCACAAATACACACACTCAGCACAAATACACACACTCAACACAAATACACTCAACACTAACACAATACACACTCAGCACAAATACACACACTCAGCACAAATACACACACTCAACACAAATACACTCAACACTAATACAATACACACTCAGCACAAATACACACACTCAGCACAAATACACACACTCAACACAAATACACTCAACACTAACACAATACACACTCAGCACAAATACACACACTCAACACAAATACACTCAACACTAATACAATACACACTCAGCACAAATACACTCAACACTAATACAATACACACTCAGCACAAATACACACACTCAACACAAATACACTCAACACTAATACAATACACACTCAGCACAAATACACACTCAACACAAATACACTCAACACTTATGCAATACACACTCAGCACAAATACACACACTCAACACAAATACACTCAACACTAATACAATACACACTCAGCACAAATACACACACTCAACACAAATACACTCAACACTAATACAATACACAGTCAGCACAAATACACACACTCAACACAAATACACTCAACACTAATACAATACACACTCAGCACAAATACACACTCAACACAAATACACTCAACACTTATGCAATACACACTCAGCACAAATACACACACTCAACACAAATACACTCAACACTAATACAATACACACTCGGCACAAATACACACACTCAACACAAATACACTCAACACTAATACAATACACACTCAGAACTAATACAATACACACTCAACACAAATACACACCCAACACAAATACACTCAACACTAATACAACACACACAGAACTAATACAATACACACTCAACACAAATACACACACTCAACACAAATACATACAACATTAATACAACACCCACTCAACACTAATACAACACACACTCAACACTAATACAACACACCTTCAACACTAATACAACACACCCTCAACATTAATACAACACACCCTCAACACTAAAACAACACACACTCAACACTAATACAACACACCCTCAACACTAAAACAACACACCCTCAACACTAATACAACACAGTCAACACTAAAACAACACACACTCAACACTAATACCACACACACTCAACACTAATACAACACACTCAACAACACACATTCAACTCTAATACATCACACACACACACACACACACACACACACACACACACACACCCATATCAGAGATAGAAAAACAGGGAGCAATCTATAGCAATAAAAGTGCAGTGTGATGAGCTACTGTCTCAACAGTCTACAGATGACAATTCCTCGTCTAGACGGGCTGCATACACTCAACACTAATACAATACACACTCAGCACAAATACACACACTCAACACAAATACACTCAACACTAATACAATACACACTCAGCACAAATACACACACTCAACACAAATACACTCAACACTAATACAATACACACTCAGTACAAATACACATTCAACACAAATACACTCAACACTAATACAATACACAGTCAGCACAAATACACACTCAACACAAATACACTCAACACTAATACAATACACACTCAGCACAAATACACACACTCAACACAAATACACTCAACACTAATACAATACACACTCAGCACAAATACACATTCAACACAAATACACTCAACACTAATACAATACACAGCACTGATACGATACACACTCAACACAAATACACACACTCAATACAAATACACTCAACACTAATAAAACAACACACTCTCAACACTAATACAACACAGTCCACACTAAAACAACACACACAACACTTATACCACACAACCTCAAACACTAATACAACTCACTCAACAACACACATTCAACACTAATACAACACACACTCAACCTTAATACAACACACACTCAACACTAATACAACACACACTCAACACTAATACACACACAACACTAATACAACACACACTCAACACTAATACAACACACAACAGTAATACAAAACACACTCAACACTAATACAACACACACTCAACACTAATACAACACACAACAGTAATACAAAACACACTCAACACTAATACAACACACACTCAATAATAATACAACACAGACGACACTAATACAACACACCCTCAAACACTAACACAACACACTCAACACACATTCAACATTAATACAACACTCAACACTAATACAACACACTCAACACTAATACAACACCCTCAACACTAATGCAACACACACACTCAACACTAATACAACATACCCTCAACACTAAAACTCAACACTAAAACAACACACCCTCAACACTAATACAACACACAGTCAACACTAATACAACACACACTCAACACTAATACCACACTGTCAACACTAATACCACACACACTCAAACACTAATACAACAAACACCCTCAACACTAATACCACACACACCCTCAACACTAACAACACACTCAACCCTAATACAACACACTCAACACTAAAACAACACACTCAACACTAATACAACACATCCTCAACATTAATACAACACACCCTGAACACTAAAACAACACATCCTCAACATTAATACAACACACCCTGAACACTAAAACAACACACTCTCAACACTAATACAACACACTCAACACTAAAACAACACACTCTCAACACTAATACAACACACAGTCAACACTAATACAACACAGTCAACACTAATACCACACAGTCAACACTAATACAACACACCCTCAAACACTAATACAACAAACACCCTCAACACTAATACAACACACCCTCAAACACTAATACAACACACACCCTCAACACTAACAACACACACACTAAAAACTAATAACACACTATCAACACTAATACAACACACACTTAAGATTTATACAACACACACACACTCTCAACACTAATACAACACACACTCTCAACACTAATACAACACACACAATATGAATACAACACATACAAACACACACACACACATACACACACAACACTAACACACACACTCAACGATGATACAACACGGAGCAGTCAGTCAGTCAGATCCAGTCCATAGTGAGGACGCTGCTGGTCCAAGGTCCTCCTCGCTCTCTTGCTAGTTAAACAGCAGCAGGAGAAAGAGAGAGAGAGGGGGAAAGAGAGAGGGGGAGGGAGAGAAAGATGTGTAGAGAGAGAGAGGGAAGGGGGAGAGAGAGGTTGAGAGAGGGGGAGGGAGAGAGGGGGGATAGAGAGAGAGGGGGAGGGAGAGGTGTAGAGAAAGAGAGAGGAGGAGGGAGTGAGAGAGGTATAGAGAGAGAGGGGGATGGAGAGAGAGAGGTGTAGATACAGTAGAGGGGGAAGGAGAGAGAGGTGTAGAGAGAGATGGGGGAGGGAGATAGGTGGATATAGAGAGGGGGGGGTGAATATAGAGAGGGGGAGGGAGAGAGAGAGAGGTGTAGAGAGGTGTAGAGAGAGAGAGGTGTAGAAAGAGATGGGGGAGGGAGATGGGTGGATATAGAGGGGGGGGGATGGGTGGATACAGAGAGGGGGGGGTGGATATAGAGAGGGGGGGTAGGTGTATATAGAGAGGGGGGGTAGGTGTATATAGAGAGGGGGGTAGGTGGATATAGAGAGGGGGGGTAGGTGGATATAGAGAGGGGGGGTAGGTGGATATAGAGAGGGGGTGTAGGTGTATATAGAGAGGGGGGGTAGGTGTATATAGAGAGGGGGTAGGTGTATATAGAGAGGGGGTAGGTGTATATAGAGAGGGGGGGTAGGTGTATATAGAGAGGGGGTAGGTGTATATAGAGAGGGGGGGTAGGTGTATATAGAGAGGGGGGTAGGTGTATATAGAGAGAGGGGGTAGGTGGATATAGAGAGGGGGGGTAGGTGTATATAGAGAGGGGGGGTAGGTGTATATAGAGAGGGGGTAGGTGTATATAGAGAGGGGGGGTAGGTGTATATAGAGAGGGGGGGTAGGTGTATATAGAGAGGGGGGTAGGTGTATATAGAGAGAGGGGGTAGGTGTATATAGAGAGGGGGGGGGTAGGTGTATATAGAGAGAGGGGGTAGGTGTATATAGAGATGGGGGGTAGGTGTATATAGAGAGGGGGGTAGGTGTATATAGAGAGAGGGGGTAGGTGGATATAGAGAGGGGGGGTAGGTGGATATAGAGAGGGGGGGTAGGTGGATATAGAGAGGGGGGGTAGGTGTATATAGAGAGGGGGGTAGGTGTATATAGAGAGGGGGGGTAGGTGTATATAGAGAGGGGGTAGGTGTATATAGAGAGGGGGGTAGGTGGATATAGAGAGGGTGGGTAGGTGTATATAGAGAGGGGGGGTAGGTGTATATAGAGAGGGGGTAGGTGTATATAGAGAGGGGGGTAGGTGGATATAGAGAGGGGGTAGGTGTATATAGAGAGGGGGGTAGGTGGATATAGAGAGGGGGGTAGGTGTATATAGAGAGGGGGGGTAGGTGTATATAGAGAGGGGGTAGGTGTATATAGAGAGAGGGGGTAGGTGTATATAGAGAGGGGGGTAGGTGTATATAGAGAGGGGGGTAGGTGTATATAGAGAGGGGGGTAGGTGTATATAGAGAGAGGGGGTAGGTGGATATAGAGAGGGGGTAGGTGTATATAGAGAGGGGGGGTAGGTGTATATAGAGAGGGGGGGTAGGTGTATATAGAGAGAGGGGGTAGGTGGATATAGAGAGGGGGGGTAGGTGTATATAGAGAGGGGGGGGTAGGTGTATATAGAGAGAGGGGGTAGGTGTATATAGAGAGAGGGGGTAGGTGGATATAGAGAGGGGGGGGTAGGTGTATATAGAGAGAGGGGGTAGGTGTATATAGAGAGAGGGGGTAGGTGTATATAGAGAGGGGGGGTAGGTGTATATAGAGAGGGGGGGTAGGTGTATATAGAGAGGGGGGGTAGGTGTATATAGAGAGGGGGGGTAGGTGGATATAGAGAGGGGGGGTAGGTGTATATAGAGAGGGGGGGTAGGTGTATATAGAGAGGGGGGGTAGGTGTATATAGAGAGAGGGGGTAGGTGGATATAGAGAGGGGGGGTAGGTGTATATAGAGAGAGGGGGTAGGTGTATATAGAGAGGGGGGGTGTAGAGAAAGAGAGAGAGTGTGTTGTGCTGCCTCTCCACCGCAGAGAGAGAGAGAGAGAAACTACAGTACACAGAGTCACAGAGAATGTACTGTCATACTGGACACTAACCCAATTAGACCTAAATCCAGCCTCTGCTAATATTACACTACAGCCGGGCGGCGTGTCATCTATCCATCTGTTCTGATGTTAAAAACCAGTGAGATCTGTTGTCACAGACCAGTCATGTTGCTGGGTTCAGTCTGATCAGAACCGAACCAGAGACAGTGTTCTGTACTGACACGGGATCAGAATAACTGAGAGCGCGGGGCCAGGAGGAGGAGAATGGGGGGGCTGGAGGGGAAAAGGACCAGTTGTTAGCCTTGGGGAGGGGGGGGGGGGTGTCTGAGGCATGCTGGGAGCCGGGGCACAGACAGGGGACAGGGCAGGACATGGGCGTGTGTGAGCGAACAGCTGAGGAGAGGGACAGCTGGCGGGAAACCGGAGCGCCTCGGGATCACAGTTAACCCCTTCCACGCCGGCTGGCGACAGTGGGTCGATGGCGTGAGGAACGCCACCCCGTCTGAGGCTGGGCTACGTCGCAGGCGCGCCAGGAGCTACTGGACGAGACGGACGGGGTTCTCCTGACGAGCAAAGCCTGTCCTGACTGCCTACTGTACACATATTGCGATACATTGCGATACTCTACATAATTAATACAGCTGAAAATACAACTCTATCCCCGCCTATTCCGTCTTGTTCTGCATATTTTCCTTGTGAAAAAAAATGAACTTTTTTTTTTTTACTGTATCAATACTGTACCGCAGGAAAAAATATTGCGATGTATTGCTGTATGGATTTTATTACACAGCCCTAGTACTGAACAGCCTGGAACCCACCGGAGCACAGAGCACATGCCTCACCACAGACTGAGGGTCAAGGTCAACATGAACGGCTCAGTCCCCAGTTTCTATAGGAGATTCACCAAGGCCAGCTACAGAGGCTTCGAATGGTTTTGTCTCTAGTGTGAGCCTTGGGTTAGGGTCACGTTGGCCCGACGCACGACTGACTGAGGACCAAAGATTGACCAAAGCACGTGTAGTCAAGTCATGTTGTTACTCTGAGCTGTTATCTCGCGTCCAGTCTCCACCCCCCAGTCCAGCCAGACAGGCCTCCAATCTCTACTGGCCGACTTATCAGTCCCTCTGTAAGCTGCTGTTTGACCATCCGTCTCTCTCCCGCCCCCTCTCTCCCCCTCCCTTTCTCTCTTCCTCCTCTCTCTCTCTCTCCCCTCCCTCTCTCTCTCCCTCCCTCCCTCTCTCCCTCCTCTCTCCCTTCCTCCTCTCTCTCCCTCCTCTCTCTCTCTCTCCCTCCTCTCTCTCTCTCTCTCTCTCTCTCTCTCCCTCTCTCTCCTGGCCTCAGTGCCCCAACACACAGACTGCGTCGTCGACAAGCACTAACTTTTGCGACTTTACACTGTTATAAAGCCTGTGAACCCACGTCATCGATCAAGAGATGAGCGGAAATCTTGTCCGTTGACAAATCAGTCCAGATTCCATTCTTGAGGGCCGAGTTGATGCGTTTCCCCCCGAAACGCCATCCTAAATAGGCCGGTAACAAGATTACGCCTGCTGCTTTTGGATTGATTCAAACCTTGACGGCCTAAAGCCTTTTGGATTGGTTCAAGTTTTTGTGAAGTGCTTGATGAGTCCAACACGGTTCTGGTTCAGTAGCGCTTGCTCCTTGTCTCTTCATGGGGTGCCAGCCAGGGAGAAGAGCTGCTCTTAGTCACTAATGGAGACAGCCCCCCGCCCCCCCTCCTCTCCGCCTCCATTCATGCCACCTCTCTGCCGTTCCCATCGCTACGGAGCCAAGACACTCTGAGAAAACACATTGACACAAAGGAAAAAAAGGCAAAACAAACGCCACTTTAAATAATGAAGCCTGGCAACAGAATCTAACGGACAGCGCCTGCGTTCGCCGCCGAGGCCGACGGACGAGCTTGACCGTCGGTGGGGCGGAGTTAGGGCTCGTCACAGCTGGACTCGCGGATTGGCTGGTGACATCATCCAGGCCAGGCTAGACGCCGGCCGCATCGTCATTTATAAGCCCATACACACGCCGCCCACGAGTTCCAGCATCCACGCAGAACCGGCCGAACACACCGTAGGTTCCGTAACGAACGTATTGTAACGGAGCTGTCGAGAGACACCGTTCAGTGTGAGAAGTCTGGACGGTCTTAAGTGAGGGTGGCAACAGGCCAGCCGGTCCTGCCCGGGTCTGAATCAGCCTTCTTGGTGGCTAAACCAACCCCCCCCGTGCCCCCCCCCCCCCGCCCTCTGAAATCTCCCATTTGCTGGGCCCCGTCTGGCAGCTTGTCACCCTGCCAGTGACGAGGAATTCACGGCTCCATTTGGGACTGCTAAAAAAGGCAAGGCAGCCCAAGTGGAGGAGGTGCAGCCAATCACGGCTGACCTGTCCAGCTGCTCGCTGTAAAGTAAGGGGGGAGGGGGGGGTGACACAATGTTGCCTCCCTCCCCTCTGGCACGACGACACATTGCTGCCCCCCCACCCCCTTCCTGCCTCTCACCAGGCACCCCTTTTAGGAGCAGCTCTGTGATAAGGGTGCATATCTCAGTGAACTAAATTCACTTTACATTATCTTAATGACACTCACTTGTCACCTGGCGCTTCAGCCCCCAGTTTCAGCCAACGGCCCGTCTCGTTACCAGAGACAGACTCCCTCCCCCAGCCGTCTCCCCGACGACTGGAAGAGCTGAAATCAGATCAGATGTTACTCTGGGGAGTGAGCACAGATATTGAAAAGTAAGCAATGGAGGTCAACGAATGATTCAAATGCTGACATAATCTTTTATGTTTGGGGGGGGGGGGGTCTAATTGCCTGTGATGTCTAGGAACAGCAAACATGTCCAGCTTGACTTGGCAGCATCTGGCCTCGCGGTGCCTTGGTGTGGGAGCTCTGGTGGTCAGAAGAATGCTACGAGGCTAGAGAGACCAGGACACACGATCTGCGCTAACGAGCACCAGGAACAAAATAATAAACTACACTGTAATTAAAACTACAACCGGACTGATGGCCAGAGAGGGAGGGAGGGAGAGAGGGAAGGAGCGAGAGGGAGCAAGAGAAAGAGAGAGAGGGAGGGAGAGAGGGCAAGAGAGGAAGAGAGTAGAGAGAGAGGGAGAGAGGGAATGAGAGGGGGGGAGAGAGAGAGGGAGATAGAGAGAGGGAGGGAGGGAGAGAGAGAGAGGGGGGAGGGAGGGAGCAAAAGAGAGAAAGGGATCAAGAGACAGAGAGAAGGGGGGGGGGGGGTAGGGTACTGCATCACTTTTTAAGATGCTCAGGGGCGATTTCTTACACAGAGATCCAGAATGAGTTTACTCTCCCCCAACTCTAAACTCAAACATTACACAGAAATGAAAACACACACACACACACACACACACACACACATACACACATATCCTAGATCAGTGGCTGATGAGGTCATTCTACCCCCATGGAGAAGTTTTGGGTTGGGGGAAAGAACATAGTTGAACCAGCCAAGAGGAACCCTGGACTGAGCAGCGGACTGTCTTCCATACAGGATGCAGTCACATGACTGCATCCAACCACGGGGCTGCTGACATCATGTCTGCCTCCTCTAGACCCCGTACTGTACCTCTGTCCAGTACCTCCACCCATCTCTCTCCCTCTCTCCTGTACCTACACCCATCCCATCCCTCTCTCTCTCTCTCTTGTACCTCCACCCTCTCCTGCACCTCCACCCATCTCTCTCTCTCCCTCTCTCCTGTACCTACACCCATCCCATCCCTCTCTCTCTCTCTCTCTTGTACCCTCTCCTGCACCTCCACCCATCTCTCTCTCTCTCTCTCTCTCTCTCTCTCTCCTGTACATCCACCCAGTCCACCCGGCTCTCTCTCTCTCCTCTGCCCCCCCCCTCCAAAGGTACAGTATGAGATTTCACTGTCAGGGTCATAAACCAAACAGCTATGCAAAGTTAAGGAGAGAGGATCCAGATGAGCAGTGGAGCAGCTGAGTTACTGTGTAACCACCTGCCATGGGCCGACTAGGACTGAGTCATCATGACTGTTCTATAGTATACAGCGTTCCAATGACAATCACTTGAGTAACTCCTTGTCTACCTGTCCATTTCCTACTCTCTCTGTCATGAATTGGCATGAATGTTAAAGTGAAACAGTGTTGCGGAGGCTGCTCACACAGCTAAGGGACAGAATAATATTCATATTATTCATCATAATATGTAATTATGAATGGATAAATACAATTCTGTCTCTGTCTCTCTCCCTCTGACTCCCCATCTCGCTCTCTCTCTGTCTGTCTCCATGGCAGTGGGGGCCAAACTTGTCTTCCACACTTACATCCAGTGCCGAGGTCACAGTGAATGACAAAATGTCACAAGAAAAAGATTCTCTCTGAGGGGAAATATCAGCCAAATGTTTCCATTCCATCTGTCTTCTTTCATACCCTAACTGCAGCCTGCCCCCCCCCCCCTCCAATGTACAGACTCCCCTCACCATCACTACTACACCCTGCACCCCCCGCCCCCCCCCCCACTCCACTCCAATGTACACCAACTACCCTCCCCACCACTAAATAACACCCAACTACATCCTGCTACCCCACTCCAAAATACAGACTCTCCTCCCCATCACTACTACACCCCCCCCCCACACACACTCGAATGTACAGACTCCCCTCCCCATCACTAAATGAGAGGAAGAAAAAAAAATCACCGGCCTCCACAGACAGCTGCAGCCTATAAGGAATGTAAGGGGCCTCAGCCAAGGGTGCAGGCAGGGAAAGCATACCATATATGGTCATGGAGGCGGCAGAATCACTTTCATCAACTTTTATCAATGAGCGGAGTGGACAGTGGGCACACAGAGAGCACCTCCATCCTGTCCCCGGGTGTTTTGCGTGTGGTACAGTTCAGTACGTTCCTCCAGCCGGCTTGTGAAAAAGCCAGACGGACACACGGGGGACAGCTGCAGTCTAGCTGCAGTCCTCTCCAAAGCAAAGGGGTTGTTCGTTCGTTAATCACGTAAACAGCTGAGGGAATCCCGTCGGCAGCACGTGACTCGCCGTGGCGAGAGCAAAGGTGCTCCTCCCACCTCCCGCAGCCTAACGCAGCGGAACCGACCACTCCGTCCATAGCAGAACACTGCCAGTTCTACACTGAGCAGCCAGTCAGTGTACCTACAAAGCTAAGCTACGCTGTAGTTTGATCATTGAGAGGATGAGCCTTCCCAGTGTTTTTCTTTGTGGTGCTAAACTGTAAATGGTAAATGGTAAATGGACTGCACTTATATAGCGCTTTTATCCAAAGCGCTTTACAATGGCCTCTCATTCACCCATTCACACACACATTCACACACCAATGGCGGCAGCTGCCATGCAAGGTGCTAACCTGCTCATTGGGAGCAATTTGGGGTTCAGTGTCTTGCCCAAGGACACTTCGACATGTGGACAGGAGGAGGCGGGATTCGAACCGCCGACAATCATTGGACGACCCGCTCTACCACTGAGCCGCCCCTAAACCAAAGTCATATTATTCCAAGTTGAATACCCAAAAGGTAGAAAGGCAGCACAGACACAGATCTAACTGAGTATATTGACATTTCTCATTTTCACTGGTTTATTTTGACCATGTGCCAAACAAACAATGCTAATATTAACGTCTCGGCCTGATGGCCTTCATCAGAGCACACTTAACACTGTGTGAGAATAGCTTCTGTGAGCTGTGTGTATTACACTACTACTACTGGGAGAGCAGTACGCATAGATCAGGCTGTAGCCTACGTCTCTCTGCTTAACGCAAACCAGACCTGCAGTGATCTACAGGTTTATATGGACAGGAGTTTGGAGGCTTTTCTGTGCCAAAGTTCGGAAAGGTAGAAAGAGTGAAGATAAGTTATATTCCATCCCAGCAGTGAGGGGTTTCATGTTCCTCTAGTTACCATGGCTTCTCTGGCTTTGCTCTCCTTATACATGCTGAAGACCGGGGCTTTTTTAGGCCAATTAAAATGATTTACTGGACTATCGCACCAAACCACGAGCAACAAGCCAAAAGAGGTCACCTCAAGTTTAACACAAGAAAATTAAAACCTTTACCAAAGGTCTGGTTATTGTGAGCAGAAATTACAATTCTATAGCTGACCCCTCCTGTTCTTCTCTTGGCTGTTCAGAGGGTGGGGGGGGGGCAGGGGTAGGGTTACGGTGCAGGAGGGGGGGGGGGGGGGGGGTACCTCAGCATCCATTAGTGATTCTCCAGTGCTTTGTCTTTCTAAAGTAAGCTGCTGACTGCCATTACTATATTCCATTAGCATCCAGACAGTCAATAGTTCACTGAAACGATAACTATGATGAAAAGTCACGTCATTATCAGTGCCAGTCATACTCAGGTTCCTGGAAACTAGCCTGGTAAGTTAAGAGAGCATGCTGTTGAATTGTGTTTCGTTTTTAAAGCCATCTGTCAGTTCTGGCCCTTCTGGCTCCAGAACTCACCTTGGTGTCCCCCATGCTCTCGGACTCAGACACCTGGTAGGTGAGGTCCGTCTCCTCGAAGCCTGTGGCACTCATGCGCTGGTCGGTGGATGGGTCGGACCGCGGCGGCGAGTCGGGGGAGTTGAGGCAGGTCTGGATGAGGGCCTTGCCTGTCTCGCTGGTGATCATGGGCTGCAGCTTCCGCGTGGCGAAGGTATAGACATGGCCCGTCTCGCTGGCCACCAGCAGCAGGACCTGGGTGCCCGTCAGCGTGGACAGCTCATAAGCCTGTCGTGGGGAGGGGGGACAACAGAGATGTCAAGACAGGGGAACACCATCTCCACTACCTTCTAGACAGGGTACACCATCTCCACTACCTTCTAGACAGGGTACACCATCTCCTCTACCTTCTAGACAGGGTACACCATCTCCACTACCTTCTAGACAGCGTACACCATCTCCACTACCTTCTAGACAGGTTAACCATCTCCTCTACCTTCTAGACAGGGTACACCATCTCCTCTACCTTCTAGACAGCGTACACCATCTCCACTACCTTCTAGACAGCGTACACCATCTACTCTATCTTCTAGACAGCGTACACCATCTCCTCTACCTTCTAGACAGGGTACATCATCTCATCTACCTTCTAGACAGCATACACCATCTCCTCTATCTTCTAGACAAGGTACATCATCTCATCTACCTTCTAGACAGCATACACCATCTCCTCTATCTTCTAGACAGGGTACATCATCTCCTCTGCCTTCTAGACAGGGTACACCATCTCCTCTACCTTCTAGACAGGGTACACCATCTCCTCTACCTTCTAGACAGGGTACATCATCTCATCTACCTTCTAGACAGCGTACACTATCTCCTCTATCTTCTAGACAGGGTACATCATCTCCTCTGCCTTTTAGACAGGGTACACCATCTCCTCTACCTTCTAGACAGGGTACACCATCTCCTCTACCTTCTAGACAGCGTACACCATCTCCTCTACCTTCTAGACAGTGTACACCATCTACTCTATCTTCTAGACAGGGTACGCCATCTCCACTACCTTCTAGACAGGGTACACCATTTCATCTATGTTCTGGACGGGGGTACACCATCTCATCTACGTTCTAGACAGGGTACACCATCTCCACTACATTCTACACAGGGTACACCATCTCCACTACCTTCTAGACAGGGTACAGCATCTCATCTACGTTTTAGACAGGGTACACCATCTCCACTATGTTCTAGACAGGGTACACCATCTCCACTACCTTTAAGACAATGGAAGAACAACTGTCCAAGAGGAATAAGCTCATTTGAGTGTGTCATATTTATATTCCATAAATCAATATTTCTAATTAGACACACCATAACGTTTTATAATGAGACGGGGGGTAAGGGAATTTGGTGTACAAATTACATGAAGTGTATAAATTAGAGTCAGCAGTGCTGAGGGGAAAATGTGATTTCCCAGTGGTGTAACCCCACAGAAAATGGGTAAAATCTGCAGTCCACCAGCTAAGAAAACAGAACTAAAAATACCTATGTAGTTTACTCTGACGTATAACTCAAAAGGAACTAAAATAACATAGAGATAAGGGTCCTAAAATAGCTAGTGTGATCAGGGGGAGACTGATTGTGGGGGGGGGGGGGGCGGTTGTGGATGTGAGAGACGGGGGTAGAGAAAGGGGGGTTGATAACCATTTTGGTTTTAATGGAGGACATGAGGAATCATTTCTCCCGGGCCTGGGCGGAGAGGAGATGGCAGTGAAACATGCGAGGACATTAGCCCACTCAGCTCATTATAGAACACACACAGGGCTGGTCAAGGTGAATTGGATAGGGTAAGGAGGCTCCCAGCAAACATGCTCATCTTGTATCTCACTCACACACACACACACACGAATGCACACACGTGCACACAGACACACACACACGCAAACACACAGCACACACACACTGTTCTACTCCAACACATCAATAATGTTGCACTTGGATTGAACCGACGACGTTCTTGAGAGCGATGATTTACTTGAGTCATCGTCCAGTAATGTAAGGGCTTTTGGCAGTGGCAGAGAGAGCAGTGTCACTACCCCCCCCCCATGAAAACAATCTACATTCAGTGATGAATTAATTCATTGGTTGCCTGCAGGAAGGAGCACAAAGGAGTAGATCCACATGGTTTATGGAGCAGTTATAATGCAATGTGTTCATGCTCGATGAGGCCTTTTAATCAATCATAGCCTGACCACAACCCTACCCAGATGGATCTGTTGGCTATAGGGATGAGACGGTATGGATTTTTGCATTACGGTACGGTATCAGGTTACACAGTACGGTAAGTATTTTACTTTGAAGGAACTACAGTGCAACACATGATGGAAAATACACACTATTGTAATTAAGCTCAGTTTATTAATAGCAAGCTTATATGAAATTACAAAATTAACTGTTGCAAGCAACTTGAAATGTGAAGTTTCAGCAGTGCATTATTGTAAACGTAATACCGTAAACACAGGGAATGTCACGGTTCTAATACCGTGGACATTTTATACCGCTGTTCACGGTTTTACGGTATACCGTCTCATCCCTAGTTGGCTAAGATCTATTCTTTCTGCTCAATTTCAGCTATTTTACCTGGCCGCCCACAAGCTTTAAGCATCCAAGACAGATTTTGGGCTGTCCCAGACGAAAGATTACCAATCGTGGCAATATCAGTGGTCGTGTCTCCCAAACGGAGGTCCTACGTCGCACTGTGGGAGAAGTTCAAAGATGACCGATGTAACGGTCTTGCGACCAAATATCGCCTGCGACAAATATCTGACAATTGTCAGAAATTTAGGACGATCATCTCAAGTCATAGTGACTTGTCTCGTAGCCGCTCGTAGTCTATGATTCCAAAGTGTCTCATCACACAGTGTACATGCTTGGTTGTACCCAAGATTATAGATGTGTCGCAGTGTGGCTTTCAATAAACTCATAAGATTAGCAAAAATCTCACAGATTGTAGGAGGCTTAAAACACAGGCCCCGCTACGCAGGGTCACTGGCAACACCGTCTTGTTTTGCCTGAGCAGAGAAACAGCATGCCTCCCTCTGCTCCTCCATGTCCCTCCCTCTCCTCCTCCATGTCCCTCCCTCTCCTCCTCCATGTCCCTCGCTGCTCCTCCTCCATGTCCCTCGCTGCTCCTCCTCCATGTCCCTTGCTGCTCCTCATCCATGTCCCTCCCTCTCCTCCTCCATGTCCCTTGCTGCTCCTCCTCCATGTCCCTCCCTCTCCTCCTCCATGTCCCTCCCTCCCTCTCCTCCTCCATGTCCCTCGCTGCTCCTCCAGTGGTCCAGACTGAGCTCTCCTCTGAAGAGCTGTGGTGGGTGACAGCGCAGAGTGACAGGGCGCAGGCCTGCGATGTCCCCCCAGACCAGACCTGAATGTATGGAGCAGCAGCGTCCAGTGGGCCCACCTGGCTCTGATCGCCACACTCTCGTTTATTTAAGTCCGGCGTGTTCTGTGTCCTCAGAGATCCTGGGGGGCGCTACTCTCCGGAATCCTGCTAGTGGGTCTCATAACACTCGACTGCGTTCCGAATCGCATACTTCCACACTATATAGTATGCCAAAAAAGGATGTAGTATGTCCCAATACATAGTATGCACTATGCAGTATGGCAAATATACCAGGATGTCCTAGTACATTCGGTTGTATTTTGCAGTATGCAAGCGAGCACACTTTTCTGGCTATTCTTGCTACCCACAATCCTGTGCACCGTGGAAATTACATCACATGTGTGAGTCGCGCCGGAAGCGTTTTGATGAATCCCAGCTGTGGATGAATGTCGCTTTAAGGACTGCGACGGATGCGGTCAAATGTTAAGGCGCAATGTGATGAGAAGGTAGCATGTCGCAATTATATGCGTAAAGTACGCACTTTCTCGGGGTGGTAGTAAATAGTAGAAGTGTGCGATTCGGAGTGCAGCCCCCGTCTCAAAACGCTCAGTGGCCCATGGACGTAACTGTCAGGACAGGCCTCCTGGTGAGAAGGTGAGACGGTGAGTGCAGCATACAGAGCTGGATGAGTCCCAGAAACGTGCTCCAGGGCAGAGGGCACCCACCCCCACAGAGGTTAGAGGCTCCAGGGCAGAGGGCACCCACCCCCACAGAGGTTAGAGGCTCCAGGGCAGAGGGCACCCACCCCCACAGAGGTTAGAGGCTCCAGGGCAGAGGGCACCCCCCCCCTACAGAGGTTAGAGGCTCCAGGGCAGAGGGCACCCACCCCCACAGAGGTTAGAGGCTCCAGGGCAGAGGGCACCCACCCCCACAGAGGTTAGAGGCTCCAGGGCAGAGAGCACCCCCCCCCCCCACAGAGGTTAGAGGCTCCAGGGCAGAGGGCACCCACCCCCACAGAGGTTAGAGGCTCCAGGGCAGAGGGCACCCCCCCCCACAGAGGTTAGAGGCTGTGGGACGAGTGGCCTCATTACAACAGCCAAGTCACCGGAGGAGGAGATGACGATGTGTCGTTGCGAAGGCGACGCCACCGGAAATCAGCCGCCGTAATAAACAGCTCACGATTCACCAAATGCGTCGTAGTGGCTGTGGCCTTCGCCTCAGAGCGAGGTCCCTGAACATGAACATGAACAACAACATGTTTCATACTTCGGTGTAGAAACCCGCTGAGCCCAGTAACGATTCAGACGAGCTGCCTACTACTTATGGCGCGTTCCAGGCAACCCGTAACTCGTGTTTTTCCAACCTCTTACACGTGAAAATGCTCTGGAATGACAGTCAAACCCGTAACTTCCCACCCGTGAACTCGTACAGATCGATGTACTCCCAGTTGTGCTCTCTGACGTCACACAGCCCTCTAAGCAAGATGGCAGCCCCCATCAAAGATAACTTTAGGGCAACGTAAAGTAAATTTGTACGTTGTAATCAAAATAATACAAACGATTATGCACTACAACTTGCTATGTGTATGTAATGATGCCCAAATATGTTGACAAGAGATAGCTAGTGCTAGCTAGCTAACATTAAGGTAAACCTGAACGTGACCATGCAAAGGGCGAAAAGTCGATGATGTCAATAAATAAAATGTAACGTACAATTTCTTAGCATAGCAAAATTAGGCATACAATGTTTAGCTTGCCAGCTATGTCAATGTGCCAAATCTCAAGCTTTTACCATATTGGCTTGTTTACATTTATCCAGAATGCCACGCATTCAGACAGTTTGCCTGGAACGCTATGAAGTCGTGAGTCGTGACTTGAATTCGTAACTTACGAGCTCACAAACCTATCTGGAACGCGGCATTACTAAGGTACTATGTGCTCTTTGTGTGTTATTGTTGTTTGACTTGTACAGCACTTTGGTCAACTTTGTTGTTTTTAAATGTGCTCTATAAATAAAATGGTATGGTGGTGGTATGGTATTACTGTACATACACCTCGGTTTCCATGACAACAGCCCGAGATCCCAGGGATGGCCCACGGGCGCTAGCTGCTGAAAAAAAACCAGCTGTTCGCCGCTACGCTGAGGACCCCGGTCAACAATCAGCCCTGGGGGGGGTGTCTGCAGTGCTGCAGTTCTGCTGTTGATGCCATAGCTGTTGATGCCATACCAGTGCTATCTTTGACAGCTACCTCTGGCCTCCAAAAAAACAGCCCCATCAACGCTCATCAGCACCGGCCATGATGATGATGATCTGTATCAGTACTACAGTATGCAGAAACGGGAGTAGCCTACATAATATTATAGCTGGTAAGGAATGATGATCGCGCTGTTCGAATAACGTCTGTCTGACATCGGTAGCCGGTCGGGGGAGCAGTGGCACGTCGTCGCATAGCTCTGGAAGACACGGAAAAGCCCCGTTTCTCCGGGGCCTCCTCCGAGCCGAGGGGACGTGGCGGGACGAGGCGTTCACGTGAGGGTAGCCGGTAGCAGCTGTGCGGAGGACGGACGTAGCTGTCCACCAACACCACAGCTCCCAGGGCTGTTTGAGTACCCTTTGACTGTCCTCTGATCCCGGCGCTCCCGGGGTTTAGACAGCTGCTGGCTCTGACACACTTCAGCAGAGGACAGGCGGCCGGGGGGGCGGGGGGCAGTGAGCAGGGAGGGGGGTGGGGGGCAGTGGTAGAACCCAGTCAAACGCACAACTGTCTCTAGCCTACAGTTTGAGTAGGCCTTTAAAACACCTTTGTGCCATTCTCTCGTGGCCCATCTATTGGTGTGTGTGTGTCTGTGTGAGAGGACTGAAGTAGGAATGTCAGAGGTTCTAGTCTATTTAAAGCTCACAGTCAGTCATGACTGTTTTGACTTCACTAGAAGCCTAGACGGGTCCACTTTCATACATACACACACACATGGAAGGACAGACAGACAGAGACACACGTAGAGGCACGCACTCACACCACACACACGCACACATCCACACACACAGTCCATGTGCAAAGTTACGGTCTCTCACACCCTCCATTTACATCTGGTCATAGGATCTTACATAATGTGACAAATCCTCACTTCAAATGAACAAGTAGATGAATGTTGGATGGAGAGAATTCCCAAAGGAAGAAGCTGGTCAAAGTGATGACATCAGTGGTAAGCCTGACGTATTTAGGCAGACACAACAGACACTCAACATTATGTGAGATTGTGATTACACTCCTGGGCATGTAACTTGGACATGTGCAAAGTGGTTAGATAGTTTCTTGGACAGCATGAATGAATGGACTAGTATGCTAGGCTACGGCATGCAGCGCGGCCAGGCAACACTCCGTGCGGGGCTGCCTCAGCCCTCACACGTCTGACAACTCACCTTCTTCATGATGCCCGTCTTTCGCTTGCTAAAAGTTGTATAACGCCTCAGTTTGTTGTCTATAAATTCCATTTTGATCTTGACGCGCCCGCGTGTCTTCTTGCCGGGCTTCGCCCCGGCTACCCCTCCGGGAATGACCCCGTACCCCCCGGGCTGTACTCCCACCTCCTGCCCGGTGACCGCCGCCTCCATCTCCGCTCTCTCCCGCTTCACACCTCTTCTGCTGTCCCCGATTGAACCCATGGGGTCGTCGTCATCCCCGGAGTCCGAGTCGGCATCCGAGCCGCTGCACATCGGCGCACACTCTTTGTCCGGATCGAACCTGCTGCCTCCGTGTACGCCAATCCCCGTATGTAAGCCCCCCATAGCCCCCTGCCCAGCGGTCTGCATGCTGGCCAGTCCCGCGCCGTTCCCAGGTCGTGCCACGCCTCTCGGACCGACACCTGGACCGTTGCCCCCCAACATCCCGATACCGTCCCGCTGACGCCCGACTGCACCGGAGCTGTCGCTGCTGACACCAGAGACCGTTTGCCCTGCTCTGACCAGGACAGGACGAACCCCGCTGCCAACCACCCCCGAGCCGTGGCCTGTGTAACCCCTGCCTGAAGCTGGTGCCGATCCAACCTGGCTCGGTAACATTCTATTTAGAGGAGCGTCTCTGTAACGCCAGCCGACCGCTGGACTGGAGCGCTTGTACCGCTTGTACCGCTGCGCTGGACCGCTGGAGTATGCAACCCGGACCACCAGTAGGTAAACAAGGCGGAACTACTGACACAAATTCTGTCTCTTTGAAACAGCCGAGCCGAGGTAAACTTTGAAAAGCACTGCCCCTGAGATCCCGTGAGCTCGGTTCGGCTGGGCTCAACCTCCTCTATCTCCAAAACTCACACCAGGTTCCCAAAAAGGTAATCGCGAAGAGCATCCTCGTTCTCACTCCGCCACGCCATGTAGTTCTCACCACACGCTGCTAAAATGTCGTCGGTGTCTGCATTTAGACGTCCAAGCGCTGCATATAACGAATGAGATTTATACGTGGCTGTCCTAAAACCATTCACAAACAGGTAGGCTATAACCGTATGTCTTTAGAAACAATGTTTCCGAAGGCGAACTAATACCACGAGTTCAGATCTACTTTCCTCCTTATAAAGAGATACGATGTCTCCTTTTATGGTGTTGTCTCTCCTTATTTGGTGAGTCACAGCGGCGCCTATGGATTGGAGGGGGCGTATCAGAGTAGAGCTGCCATTGGCCAGTATGAGAGGTTCATTAGAATAAATACCAAAATGGTTGCGCTACTCACAACGTCACTGTGTGGACTTCTGGTTAATACATCCATGCTGTGGTCAGGGAATGGATACTGGAATAACAACAGTAGCTAATCTAATATGTACCAGTACCTGTTACAGAACAAGGACTGTAAACAGTTGGTACTCTAGGCAATGCTATTGTATTCGGCTGTTCTGATAAATTATTTATTTAAGATATAAGATAATGAAATTAACTTCCAAGTTGAGAAAAACACTCACGTGTTTGGGTAAACAACATGTTTTGTAAATTAATTATTAAATATCCACTGTGTCCATTTTACAGGGATGAACACTGGTACATATGGGACCATGAAGATACAAATTCATAGGTTAATTAGTAGATCATTTAGACAAACACTACACCTTTTATTTAAAATATAGGCCTAATGATAAGCTTTCATAGTCACTCACATAATCAGTCACTCAAAACACTAATTCTGGGTCCTGTCAGTTCCTGAAGACGTGGTGGAACCAAAGCCCTGCTTGTTGGAGCAGTTTATCTGCTATGATCTGTCCAGACTACTGCCGCCTGTATTCTCTCATGACTTCCCAATATAAACACACATCTGAACACAGCTCGTACAGCTATACCTCGCCTGGCTAATATCAGTCCTCACAGGGAAACACTACCTCCTTGCATAGCGGTCTAGGATGTAGGCTACAGCTCTCATCAAAGGCCCAGACTCGAGCAAGTTGTTTGGTCTGCTCTGTAGGTATGATAACTATGTAGGCTACTGACACCGTCTCTCTACAACAAACAGCTTCTGTCTTTACCGCCATGATGAAGCACTATCGTGATGATGCTGGAAGTATCGACTTTTAACTTTCAACTCAAGACTTTGACAAAGGCCGCAGGCTGAAACGTTGTTTGATTAAATCACAAAGCTTCGAGAGCTTGAGTGTGCAGTTTCATTCCTTTATCTAGGAAGTATATAGACTTAACAGATTCTAATAGAAAAACTGTACGCTGTTTTGTATAATATAATATTCTAGCCTATATAATATTACAGAAAACTGTACCATAGTGACTAATAGAAGCTTTGAATAACTGCAAGTGAGAATATCAATATTCATTATGTATGTCAACTCATGGGTTGGTATTATGTACTAACCACTATAGCCTTCTTGGTAGGCTACTAACAGAGGCAAAGCTCCATCTAGTGGCCAAATACGTACTCTACACTCACAGAGAGCTGAGACACAAGACAGTAAATCAGTGTATCTCCAGACATCATCAGATAAATCACAATTAACGCAGTAATTGGGACAAATGACAAACATTGGTTACAAAAACGTGAACCTTTATTGAGAGCAGCATGTATATATTCTGATTACTGTGACCATTTGCTGAAGCTGATTAAAAAAAGACACCTACTTGTAGGTGCGGATGCCAGGCGCTCATAGAAAATAAACAAACCGTTTTGTACTAAAAACAATATATAAAAACAAGTTCTTAAAAACAAAAAGGCCTTTGTAATTGGTTAGATATTGTGTAAAAAAAAAAAAAAAAAAAGACAAAGAGGGAAAATAACTGATAATCCTTCATTTTCCTTCAGGCACTTTGAGAGTCATGGTGAGAATGGTGACCTGGTGTCACGCTCTGTCACCAACCTCTGGTCTTTGTAACAACATATAGATTTTGTTACCACACTGAATTCATACTGACAAGTATATGCGACTGAATACATAATTGCAACTGTGTTAAGTGATCACAGAGTACCTTTCTATAAAAAAGACAGGACCTTCATAATAAATAAGCAGGCTCCTGTACATCCTTCTAAAACATGATAGTGAGAGAGAGAGAGAGAGAGAGAGAGAGAGAGAGAGAGAGAGAGAGAGAGAGAAAGAGAGAAACAGAGGGGATTCTGAAGTTAGTGCATCACTTTCTACATTATGTACACATCACTTGGTGGGATAGTCCGCATTGCAACATTGCACAAAGTAATTGGACCAGCTAGGTAGAAAGAGAACTGTGATTGGACCTCTGAAGACACAATGTTGCAGGTAGATTGTGATGGATAACATCGGGGCAGGTAGATTGTGATGGATAACATGGGGGTCTATTATGGTATTCCTCCACCAAATATGATGGTCACCTTAGAGCACAAGAGGTCAAACAAGAACAGAACACACAAAAACGTTTAAAAAATGTTTATATAAAAAAAAAACTCACTCATTCAATATAGCCTATTCCTTGGCTATGATTTTGATGTTTTTATTTCCTGTAGAGATTCCATTAAACCCATACAAATTAATCCACTGAGTTACCCCCCCCCGGTTACGTACACATACGGTACATGTAACAGACTATGAACCTTCATGCCAAACCTTAGTCGTTTGTGCTCGCACAGTAGTACCCTGACACTTGCTTCTTAAAACAGACATCAAAGGAACAGCTATAGTTCAAACACCAGCATCGGTGGCATGTGCACGCACGCACACGTTGGAGGCTGGAAATTCAAGTTGGACACAAACTAGATGGGATGAAACAGCGTTCCTCTGCTGAGTGTAGTGCCCCCTGCTGGACATAATAGCCTAGGTTTTTCTCCTGGGTCGTTTGGGGTCGAGGGGGGTTGGGGAGAGGTCAGGGGGCAGACGGAGGGAGAGGCACAGTGGTTTCCTGTGTTCCTCTGCTGCCAGCGTCCAAGAGACCAAGAGGGCCAGCAACCACGCCTTCCACTCTGCGTTTAAGGCAAATGTAAACTCCTGGCACTTTCATCCAACCTGCCAAGTGCTCCACACACACACACACACACACACACACACACACACACACACACACACAGACACGCACACGCACACGCACACGCACACACACACACACACACACACACACACACACACACACACACGAGTAGTGCCTTTCCATTGGTCTAGCAAAAGTCTTTTCTTCTGATCCACACACCCCTTTTAGAAATTTTGAGTTCTCTCCTCGTTCCTCCTCCCTGAAATGTGTGGGACTTAAAATCCAGCATTTCTGTATTTGTTTGGGGCGGGGCAGGGGTGTGTGTGTGTGTATAGGGGGGGGGGGGGGGTCACAGTCCAGGGTGGTGGGCACCGGGGGTCCCTCTCAGACCTTGCTGTCGGAGGGCAGCTCTCCCAGGGCCGTGACGACCTCGCTGAAGGAGGGGCGTTCTTTCAGGCTGGGGGCCCAGCAGCGCACCATGAGTCTGTAGACCTTGGAGGGGCAGCCGTCTGGAGCCGGCAGCTTCATCTTCCCCGCCTGCAGACCTGGAGGGAGGAGGGGGAGAGCTTAGGCCTGGATTACACTTATGCATATTCGCCGGGGAAAAAAGCATACATTTCCCTTCGTTTGCGCCTAGCGATCACACTACCCCGGCGAAAACAACCCTTGAATCCGGAGGCCTTGGGGTACTGCCGAGCTGCGCATTCGGGCTAGAAATCCAGAGCTGCGCTGCATTCAATCTACCCAAAGCGCCCGTGTAATCGCGGATCGTTCTCGCGGTTTAGAATACGTAGCCGAGCAAATACGCATTGGGGTAATGCAGGCCTTATGATGGGATGGACAACTGCTTCCCAGTGCCGGAGGCCTTCCAGAGAGTTCTGGTCATTTCAGAAGGGCTAGAGGGAGGGTACTGACCTTCCAGCACCTCGTCGTCGCTGAGTTTGGCGTAGGGCAGCTCCCCGTGGCTGAACACCTCCCACATCAGCACCCCGAAGGCCCAGACGTCCGACTTGGTGGAGAAGTCGTCCTCGAAGACGGACTCCGTCGGGAGCCAGCGCAGGGGGATCCACGCCTGCCGGTAGTGGTAGTACTCACTACACACACACACGCGCGCGCACGCACGCACGCACGCACGCACACGCAAACACACACACACACACACACACACACACACACACACACACACACACACACACACACACACACACACACACACACACACACACACTTTAATCGTTACAGCGCCACGGTTACATCAATGTCAGGTCAGGTTTGCTAGCAGCTAGGGCTGACCTGTTATAGGCTAAGGCTGACCTGTTTGACCTGTTCTAAGCTAGGACTGACCTGTTATAGGCTAAGGCTGACCTGTTTGACCTGTTCTAAGCTAGGACTGACCTGTTATAGGCTAAGGCTGACCTGTTCTAAGCTAGGACTGACCTGTTATAGGCTAAGGCTGACCTGTTCCAAGCTAGGACTGACCTGTTATAGGCTAAGGCTGACCTGTTCTAAGCTAGGACTGACCTGTTATAGACGTCCTTGCTGAGGCTGAGGGCGGACACTTTGACGTGGCGCTGGCCGCTGATCAGGCAGTTCCTGGTGGCCAGGTCTTTGTGGACGAAGCGGTGATTGGACAGGTGTTCCATCCCCAGAGCCACCTGGGTACAGATGGAGACCTGGACAGAGAGAGAGAGAGAGAGAGAGAGAGAGAGACAGAGAGAGAGAGACAGAGGGAGAGACAGAGAGAGGGAGAGAGAGAAAGAGAGAGGTAGGGAGAGAGAGAATAGATCAGTACAGGGCCAGGATGGAGGACAGGAACCTCTCATCCTGTCTTCTGCCGATCAAGTGAATCTCATCTCCTTACTTTGGTCTTGGTGCTGATGGGCTGAGACTTGGTGTCCTCGTCTTTGCTTCTGGAGATCCTTAGGAACTGTTTGAGATCTCCCTGAGTCCCAGGATGACAAGACAGGATAACAAGAAACAACAATTAGAGTAAAAAAAAAAAGAGCATGTGTGTGTGTACACGAAAGCGTGTGTGTGTGTGTGCCCGCACGAGAGCATGTGTGTGCGTGTACGAAAGCGTGTGTGTGTGTGCCCGCGTGAGAGCATGTGTGTGCGTGTGTGTGTGTGCGAGAGCGTGTGTTCACCAGGTCGTAGTACTCCAGGATCATGTAGTGAGGCTCCGCCTCCTTGCACAGGCCCAGCAGGCGGGCCACGTTGGGGTGGCTGAGCTTGGCAAACATGTCAGCCTCGCGGCGGAAGTCCAGCTGCACCTGCTCGTCACGGCTCTGCAGGCTCTTCACCAGCACCACCGTCTCCTCCTGGCCCTCCTCCAGACCCTTGGCTTTGGCCAGCAGCACCTCACCAAACTCCCCCTTCCCTGCAGACACACACACACACACACACACACACGCACACACACACACACACACAGACAGACAGACAGACAGACAGACAGACAGACAGACAGACAGACACAGACACACACACACACACACACACACACACACACACACACACACACACACGGGACAAAGGTTGTGGGGTTGCAATCATAGACCAGAGGCACAATAACATCAAATTGTAGTTAACAGGAAGTACATGCATGCAGACAACCCCCCTCTTTAGGTGAAAATGAGGCGGGACTTCCTGCCCATTTGTTCACCTAGACAGGGGCAGTAACCACACGCATGGCATGAACGTTCCCGGATGAGTGCTCTGGTCTATAAGAGTGTCTCGGCAAAGGTTTATTTTATAATGTGAACATGTACACCAGCGCGTCAAGTAACTGAGCACTCACGGATAGAATGCTCACTGTGAGCACTGGGTGCATTTTTAAACCACTTAACATTCTGACTATCTCACTCCAGAATGACTGACAAGCGAGGACAGGCTAAAGCAAGGGACGGAACATTTCAGTCTGAGTGTGATCCGGCTCCTGCTTTTACAATCCCGTTTTATGGCCTGAGCTTTTGAGAGAACGGGCCTTAGTTCCTCTTACCCAGAGTCGTGATGGTGGTCAAATCCGCCCGGGGGAAGTGAAGCTTGTCGCTGTTGCTGTGGCGTTTCTCTGCTGTCGCCGTGGCTCCCACGCTGGTGAGGGCCACCTCCTCCTGGATCTCGGCGGTGGTGTGGCCGTTCTGCTGAACTGCCCCCCCTGGTGGACAAACAGCCGCATTACAGACTAATGCGGAATGTCAGCCAGCACCAGCTTTTAATCCACAGTTAACCCTTTGAATATGACCGTCTCACCGGCAAAATGTACAAAATATCTAAAAAATCAAAACAATTCTAACATTCCAACACTTCCTGAAAGCTGAGAAACCGCACTTTCTAGTAATATAGGAAAAATCCAATTAATATTCGGAATGTTGGCACTGTACTCGCTGTACTAAAAGGGTTAAACAGTGGTGGGGACAATACTATGTGTTGATTGCTCAACACATATAAAAAGAACAAGACAACAGCTTTATTTAAACCCAAAAATATTTATATATCTATTAATGCTATAATATAATAATATAATATATTTGGAGATAACTGCGTTCCTTGAGCGCTTACAGGTCCCGCAGTGGAGCAACTTAAGCCAAAGCCAAGATACCCAGGTACACAGAGAGCAGGATGGAGACCGTCAAAGCCAAGATACCCAGGTACACAGAGAGCAGGATGGAGAGACCGTCAAAGCCAAGATACCCAGGTACAGAGAGAGGAGGATGGAGAGACCGTCAAAGCCAAGATACCCAGGTACACAGAGAGCAGGATGGAGAGACCGTCAAAGCCAAGATACCCAGGTACACAGAGAGCAGGATGGAGAGACCGTCAAAGCCAAGATACCCAGGTACACAGAGAGCAGGATGGAGAGACCGTCAAAGCCAAGATACCCAGGTACACAGAGAGGAGGATGGAGAGACCGTTAGGAGACCGTTATGTGTGTATTAGCCTATCAGAAGACTTAACTCGCCTAGGAGCAGGTAAAAGATTCTCCCTATTAACCTGTCTTTTTTTCCATGCAATGCCGTGAACCGACACAAGGTGGCAGTATGCGCACGGTAGTTTCAATAATGTTCCTCTGATGATCTTTGATTCAGCCACATGGCTGAGGCAGGTCTTAGTAGCCCAGGAGCAGCTCATTATGTTGCAGTTAACATGAAACACACCCTTACACACACACACACACACACACAAACACACACACAAACACACACAGGCACACAAATACAATGGGAATCGAATGGATTTTCTACACGTACAGTATGGGGTGTACATTAGTCAGCTCAGTTTGCCTCTCAGTTAGCTCACTGAGGTAATAAGTGGTACAAATCATCCCCCACACACAAACACGCACACACACACACACACCTACACATGCACACTTTCTGTCTCACCATTGAGACACTCCATCTCGGGCTCCTCCCCCTCCTGGTTCTTCTGCAGCCTCTTGGCGTTGCGCCTCTTCTTGCAGTAGAACATGAGGGCCAGCACCACGATGATGTAGGCCACGGCCGCGCCCACGGACAGCCCGATGGTCTGGATCATCTTGTAGGGAGCCTTCTCCTCATGGTCCAGGTGGGGCTGCACAGGCTTTTCTGGATGGGGACAGGGCAACAAAGCTCCTTGAGACAGACGGACACGGGCGTTACAGCAGAGCTCAGCTCGGCGTCTTCTACCAACAAGGTACGCCCACAGCTTGGTCACACCAAAGGTAGGATAGGAGGTTTTGGAGAAACTGCCAGAAAGAGTAAGCTAGAATAAAATCAAAACGCTTCATCACACTGCTTCTCTTCAGAAATCAGACCAGCTTCGTTCCCTCTAGTCAACTACCAGGAAGAGTAATTTAGAAAATCCCACCAATCTAAAATATAGGTAGGTTGACAAGCAGGTAGGCCATCCAGTCATTTGAAGGTGGTACCTTGAAATGATTGGACGAAAAATCGCCTACCCTACCTTTAAATCAGTCCAAAAAACACCCCAAATTGTAACACTCATTTACTCTCTCCTTTGAAAAGATAGATTGATAGACAGATAGATACTTTATAGATCCTCTCCTTTGACTGTACACTGAGAGTTTGCAGTTCGAATAAGGACAGACTATTTTCATCCCTGAGCGAAAACACATGGAGTCAGTGAGTGCGAGGCTTTATTGGACTGGACTCAGCGCTGTCCCGTCTCTGTCAGGATCCTGGTGCGCTGCGTCCAGACAGATTGGGCCGGGGACCATGACGGTGTGACTGACCGTTTAATTACAGACCTCATCCCAGACTCGTGATTGCAACTTTCTCTCTCACACACACTCACACGCACACACAGAGCTCATGACAGGATGTGGTTGTGTGTGTGTGTGCGTGCGAGAAGGAGTGAGACAGAGGAAGAATGTGTGTGTGTGTGTGTGTGTGCTTATGTGTGTGTGCGTGTGTGTGTGTGTGTGTGTGTGTGCGAGAGGGAGTGAGACAGAGGAAGAATGTGTGTGTGTGTGAATGTGTGTGTGTGCTTACAGGTATGTGTGTGTGTGTGCTGATGTGTGTGTGTGTGCGAGAGGGAGTGAGACAGAGGAAGAATGTGTGTGTGTGCGTGTGTGCTTATGTGTGAGTGTGTGAGTGTGTGTGTGCTTGTGTGTGTGTGTGTGTGTGTGTGTATGTGCGTGTGTGTGTGTGCGTGTGTGTGTGTGTGTGTGTGTGTGTGCGACTCACCCACTACATAGAGCTGAGCCACGCTGTCTTTGATGCTGCAGCTGTTCCCGGCCACGCAGGTGTACTTGCCCGTGTCGTCCGTGGTCACGTCGGTGATCACCAGGGAGCCGTTCGGCATCTTCTGGAACCTGAGGGGAACCGCCGCACGCGGCAGAGAGAGACCGTCAAAGATGAAGGACACAGTCTACGGCGCCGTCTGCAGTAAACGTGTGGACAGATGATTGACTGAGGGATCATATTCTCTACACACAGTAGAAGAATTCCAGATAAGGGTGAGTCTTGTAGACATTTAGAGATAATGTATACAGTATGCTACACCTGTAGGTGAAATCAAGCTGGTCAGTCATTCTTTTGAATAGTTGCTTTCTATCTGTGGTTCAATGTCTGTTTTCTATCTGTGGTTCAATGTCTGTTTTCTATCTGTGGCTCAATGCTCCATTCACAGCATGACCTGAGAAATATGTGGCCTTGATGAGCTGTACCCAGCAGTACTGTATCTGTATTGTGCTACTGTATCTTTAACTCCCCACCCTGCGGCACACGTGTCAATGTCAAGGTCAGTGTTATTTTATTTCTATAGCACCATTCACACAAATCAATGTAGCACATAGTGCTTTACATAAAAGAGATGATAAAAACATAAATCATGTAAACACAAAGAACAGATTTTAAGAAACAATAAAAGTAAAAGAATTAAAAATTAAAAGATAATGCGGAACAGAATACAAATTAAGAACACTTTAAGATATTAAAACAAGTAAAGCTATGTGGTAAAAGCAATGTTAAAAAGGTATGTTTTAAGATCTCGCTTAAAAGTTACCATGGTCTCAGACATTCTCAGGTCCTCTGTTCCAAAGGCAGGGGGCATAAGAACTAAAAGCTGCCTCCCCATGCCTCTTAGTCCTGGCTCTAGGAACCATTAAAGGCTCAGGACCTGATGTATTTAGGTACCAAGGCAGAGCTGGTTGATGCTGCCAGGGAAAGGGATGTCTGGGGCCCCCTGCTGGAACTGCTGCCTCCGCGACCCGACCCCGGATAAGCGGATGAAGATGAAGATGGAATTATGTATGGATTTATAGACTAATAAAATAATCTTAAAATCCATTCTAAAACTACCAGGTAACCAGTGCAGTGATTGTAAAGCTGGTGTGATGCGAGCCCTCCTTCTGGGCTACACATGTGATCTGAGAGGTTGCACCTGTGATGACGTCCATCTGTTGGGCTGTATAACTGAAGTGAATATTGGCCAGAGAGATTGTCTCTGTGCATCGTCTCCCTCTGACCTCTGACACACCAGATGGTTTGCTTCGCACCACCCGCATGTATAAAAGAAAAATGGGAAATGATTTGCGAGAGAGGCAGAATGTGAGCTCACGAAATCAGGATGTGTGGTGTGTGTGTTTGTATGTGTGTGTGCGTGTGTATGTGTGTGTGCATCTGCGTCTGTGCTTGCGTATATGTGTGTGTACATGTGTGTGTGTGTGCGTATGTGTATACTGTATGCATGTGTGTGTGTGTGTGTGTGTGTACATGTGTATGTGTGTGTATATACAGTATGTATGTGTGTGTGTGTGTGTCTCACCTGCTCCTGCTGCTGTCCAGCACCTTGTCCTTGACCATCCACTGTATGTGAGGGTCAGGGTCCCCTGAGGCCTGGCAGTGCAGGACGGCCGTGTGGCCCTGGTACACTGTGGTGTTCTCTGGCTCCAGCTTGAAACGGATGTACACTACACACACACGCCGCACACACACACACACACACACACACAGTGGAGTTAGCACACTCCTATCTCACCACAGCGCAGCTAAACACTTTTCCTCTACAGACTGTGGTGAAAGTGGTTTCATCTGCAAGCGATCTACTCCACATCCATCATCCTATCAGTCTATCAGGGGGCCTGTCACATTAGCGCCACATCCATCACAGGGTATTACAGGCCCCGTCCGTACCTGCCACCGTGAGGGAGACCAGCGCTCTGATCTCCCCCTGGAGGCTGTTGGAGGCGATGCAGGTGTAGTTGCCCCCGTCGCTGCGGGTCACCTTGCTGAAGTGGAGCTGGCCGTTCTTCTGGTCCAGACGCCCCTCTGCTCCGTCTGCACAGCCAATCAGGAGGGAGACTCACAAGGTCAGTGCCTTATTTTAGACTAGGCACATACCAGAATATGATAGATTAGTTACTCACATTCTATTCATGCCCTTCTCAATGCATGTTCTTATTTAATTCCCTGAGCCATATAGAAAAACGTAGGC
>NC_140235.1:9247612-9252612 GCF_949987555.1 Borostomias antarcticus
ACATAATTTACTGAAAATGTTAAAATGCAGCTGAAAACTCCATCCCCTGCTCCCTGGAGGTGATCGGCAGAGGGAATGTAGCGACATTATAAATCCATTTAAAACATGAATAATGTATCTATGACTGAATTATATCCTTCATTTTCTTGCTCTGTATATTTTCCTTGTGAAAAAAATCAAATAATAAAATGACTCTATCGATACTGTACTACGGAAGATCGATACAGCATGGCGGGTTTTGCGTGTATCGCTGTCTGGATCTTTACTGCACAACCCTAGCGTGAAGGTAGGGGGCGCCGCCACTCACTGGCCACGGTGAAGGTGACCTCCTGGGTCCTGCGGCCCGCCTTGTTCTGGGCCACGCAGGTGTAGGAGCCCGAGTCCTCCGCCTCCGTGGGACTGAAGACCAGGTCCAGGCCGTCCTGGTAGACCCGGCCCTCGGACGATAGCTTCCGCCCCGCCCGCTCCCACCACACCTGGGGCGGAGGCTGGCCGCGCGGGGGCCGGCAGGGGACGCGCTGCAGGGTGTCCACCGTGAACACCCTGGACAGGCTGGGACCTATGTCCTCTATCTCTGTGGTGGGAGGGGGGGGGGGTTAGAGTGAGGGAGAGAGGGAGAGAGAGGGAAGGGGGGGGGGGGTAGAGAAAGGGGGGAGAGAGAGAGAGAAAAGGAGGGGATGGGAGATGGAGAGAGTGGGAGAAAGGGGGGATGGGCGATAGAGAGAGGGAGAAAGGGAGGGGGTGGAAGATAGAGAGAGGGGAGGGAGAGAGAGAAAGAGAGGGAGTGTGGGGTGGGAGATAGAGAGAGAGAGAGAGAGAGAGAAAGAGAGAGAGAGAGGGAGGGAGGGGTGGGAGAGAGAGAGTGAATGTGTGAGGGAGTGAATCTTAACGCTCAAATTGATTTCCATTTACAGCTCCGGAGAGATAATCATGCCACTCGATCAGCCGAAGGCCCCGTTAGCATATCTGGCTTCAGACTCCAGTTCTACTCACAGACACAGAGAGCTCCGCCCTCTATGGGACTTTATGTCTTGCTGACACAAAGTGAGGGAACAATTAGCGGACCAAACCTACAGTACTGCACAGAGTTTCTCTGCTGGCCTGTCTAGGAGGGCTACGGGGCGGGGCCTAGCCTGGGCCTGGCGGAGAGCTGAGCAGAGTCACATCAAGACTGGCAGCGCTAACTCAGCCAGAGGAATGCGATCGGAAGAACTGAGCCTCATAAGACCGCCTCTCTCTCTCTCTTTCTTTCTCTCTCCCTCTCTCCCTCTCCCTCCCTCCCTCTCTCTCCCTCCCTCTCTCAGTACGAGCCAGCGGCAGCAGTGTGATGGAAAGTCGTTAGGGCGTCTGTGTAACCCTAACCCTAACCCTGTCGACCAACAGTGAGCCTTTGAAAGCGGGTCAGCGGACTGCCCTGGACATTCGCCAAAGTCAGGGTTCCAAATAAACCAATTAAGAGCTGGCGGAAAACCCACATTATTTGACAGATTAAAGCGAGAGAGTGAGCGGAGCTGGGAGAGAGAGAGAGAGAGAGAGAGAGAGAGAGAGAGAGAGAAAGCGAGAGAGCAGAGCTGGGCTTGGGAGAGAGGGGGGAGAGGGAGAGAGAGAGAGAGAGAGAGAGAGAGACAGAAAGAGACAGAGCAGAGCCAGGCTTGGGAGGGAGAGAGAAAGAGAGAGAGAGAGACAGAGGGAGAGAGAGAGAGAGAGAAAGTGAGAGAGCAGAGCCGGGGTTGGGAGAGAGAGAGAGACGGAGGGATGGAGAGAGAGAGAGAGCAGAGCCGGGCTTGGGAGGGAGAAACAGAGACTGTTTCGACTTGTCCCACACCGCAGTGCTGCCATGTGACACAATCCCTGTTTTCATGCCCGTGAGGATTACCAACAGATTAGGCTGAATTAAGATCTGTAAATGGAAGCTGTGGTTCAGAGGGTTAGGACTGCAGATGTGTGCAGGGGGCACCGGGCCGGCAGTCTACCTACAGGGGCTGTAGAGAGAGGGGTGGGGCCAGAACACAGTCTACCTACAGGGGCTGTAGAGAGAGGGGTGGGGCCAGAACACAGTCTACCTACAGGGGCTGTAGAGAGAGGGGTGGGGCCAGAACACAGTCTACCTACAGGGGCTGTAGAGAGAGGGGTGGGGCCAGAACACAGATTAGCCTCCTGGCTGAAGCTCCAGGGGTCTCAGTGAGATGTGCTCTGCTAGAGACTCATAACGCTGAGTCAACCATACTTTACTCACTCTGCCAAATCTGTTCAGACTCCAATACAGACCTGTGTGTGTGTGTGTGTGTGTGTGTGTGTGTGTGTGTGTGTGTGTGTGTGCGTGCTGCTTCCTAAGAGCTTTGATAGCGAGCTGCTCTACGCTCCAGCCCTAGCAGTCTTGTCTGATTGGTCTGTTCTGTAACTCAGCATCTTCACTGATGAATTCCAAGTTGAACTCCTAAAGTGTCTGGTGTGTGTGTGTGTGTGTGTGTTTGTGTGTGCGTGCGTGCAGGTGTGTGTGTGTGTGTGTATGTGCGTGTGTGTGTGTGTGTGTGTGTGTGTGTGTGTGCTGTTCTAGCGTTTGGATGGATGCTGGGGCAAGCGAAGAAGCCAGCTGGATGGAAGCAAGGGAGGAAGGAGAGGAGAGGAGGAGGAGGGGGAGAGGAGGAGGAAGGAGAGTAGGAGGAGAGGATAGGAGAAAAGAGGAGGAGAGGAGGAGGAGAGGAGGAGGAAGGAGAGGAGGAGGAGAGGATAGGAGAAAAGAGGAGGAGGAGAGGAGGAGGAGAGGATAGGAGAAAAGAGGAGGAGGATGAGAGGAGGAGGAAGGAGAGGAGGAGAGGAGAGGAGAAAAGAGGAGGAGAGGAGAGGAGGAGGAGAGGAGGAGGAAGGAGAGGAGGAGGAGAGGAGAAAAGAGGAGGAGAAGAAGAGGAGGAGGAGGAGGAGGAGGAGGAGGAGGAGGAGAGGATAGGAGAAAAGAGGAGGAGGAAGCAGAGTGAAGCCTGCTCTCTGTGGAGGATAGAGCTGGGGCGGATGTCAGACAGTGAATGTGATTATCACAGTAAGGAAATGTGATTATAAGTGAATGTGATTATCAAAGTAAGGGAATGTGATTATAAGTGAATGTGATTATCACAGTATGTGAATGTGATGTGATTATCACAGTATGTGAATGTGATGTGATTATCACAGTAAGGAAATGTGATTAAAAGTGAATGTGATTATCACAGTATGTGAATGTGATATGATTATCACAGTAAGGGAATGTGATTATCACGGTAAGGAAAGGGAATGTGATAATCACAGTAAGTGAATGTGATTATCACAGGAGAGATGACCCTAAGTGAATGACTAAGAGGGAGAGGGAGGACAACGCTGACATTTCATGTGTGTACGAAATGTGTGTACAGTAATAGTGTGTGCTGTAATAAGTGTGTGTGTGTGTGCGTGTGTGTGTGAAAGTATGCTTGTGTGTGTGCATATGTGTGTGTGTGTGTGTGTACGCGTGTGTGTGTGAGAGAGAGAGAGAGAGAGTGAGTGAGTGAGTGAATGTATGCATCTCTTGCCCTTTGCACTGTCCTGTTTTTGAACTGTCTTGCCTCATTCCTGCACCATGTCCAATGTTATCTTAATGTTATGCACCTCTCCGAAAAACAAATTCCTAGCACGTTATAAAACTGCATAGCAATAAATGGTTTCTGATTCTAATGCGTGTGTGAGAGTATGTGTGTATGTGTGTGTGAGTATGTGTGTGTGTGTGTGTGTGTGTGTGTGTGTGAGTGTGTGTGTCTACCTGCTATGATGAGAGAGGCCTGCAGTGTGACCGTGGGGCCCCGTGGCCCCCGGCCCACACATTCGTAGAGCCCCGTGTTCCTGGGCTTGACCTGAGTGATGATCAGAGTCCCGTTGGAGAGCAGGATCACTCTGTGGAGCAGAACACACATCAACAACTCAACATTTCCATCTCTGTCCCTCGCAAAAGAACACACATCAACAACTCAACATTTCCATCTCTGTCCCTCGCAAAAGAACACACATCAACAACTCAACATTTCCATCTCTGTCCCTCGCAAAAGAACACACATCAACAACTCAACATTTCCATCTCTGTCCCTCGCAAAAGAACACACATCAACAACTCAACATTTCCATCTCTGTCCCTCGCAAAAGAACACACATCAACAACTCAACATTTCCATCTCTGTCCCTTGCAAAAGAACACACATCAACAACTCAACATTTCCATCTCTGTCCCTCGCAAAAGAACACAAATATACTTAAACACACTTAAACTGTTGAGAGCAAAGGTCCATCCATTGTTGATTTCTAAGAAGGCAGTGACTATTTTAACGGCATCTGGAAGTACTGATTTCAAGGATTTTAGCCATAAATACCTTAGGCCGGGTTATGGTTGTGGTTGCTGCCGTGCCAATAAGACTGCCTTCTAAAAATGTTAGGATCCAGTTTTGATTTGCGTGTGTCTGTCTTCTCAAGGGAGGAGGGATACGAGAAAGAGATGAACTTTGGGAGTATATTTCTAGCCATCCGTCACTCCCAGGGTACAGTAGCATAAGTGAATGGAGTTTAACATAGCGAAAATTAGCATCGCGGCTAGCCGACATTTTCTGACTGACATGCCCGCCCCGCAACAAGGCTAGTAGTTTCCGTGAATCTCTTCGACCCTTTCAAACCTTTTCTCTTATCTGCGTTTGGAGCCTCTGAGGTTTCACCACATGAGACCACGGTGTTTGTTTTTCTAACCTTGCCGTCAAAAATAACATTGAAAATCTGATGGGAAAATGTTCTCCCTCTGTAAAAATGGAATTTACATGAACTATTCACCCTGGGGCTGTTGTTAGTAGTACGCAGGTACAAGCCCAGACGCCCCCCCTCCCCTTGTGCAGAGAGAAGGCAGGCCATTTGATATCACGGCAGTCTGAATCAATCAAACTACACACACACACACGCACGCACACACACACGCACACACACACACGCACACACACACGCACAACCCTTCCGCA
>NC_140235.1:9257612-9270112 GCF_949987555.1 Borostomias antarcticus
AAGAAGAAAACGTATTTTCCACTGAGAAACTCCGCTAGTGCATACTCTTATTCTTTTTTAATTGTTGTTATTGAGTCTATTTCTGCAGTAACCTCACTTATGGCTGTGTTTATTGTTCTAACGTTAACATTACCGCTCATTGCTGCGGGAGCTGCCATTACTCTTCTACTACTAGTGGACTCCTGTATTTCTACTAGCGGACTCCTGTATTTCTACTAGCGGACTCCTGTATTTCTACTAGCGGACTCCTGTATTTCTACTAGCGGACTCCTGTATTTCTACTAGCGGACTCCTGTATCTCTACTAGCCATTCCAGTCATCATCTACTGGAACCAATTAGGGACTGGGGGCGGGACAGCTATTAAAATGCAGTCCTTTGATTGGTGCCCCATTTTCTGGGAAAACTCAAATCGCTCTGGGCGGCTGAAGTCCAGACTCAAAATGATGATGAGTCTGGTGTACCAGGCTACAGAAAGGCATGCAGACTACACGCACACGCACGCACGCACACACGCACACACGCACACACACACACACACACACACACACACACACACACACACACACACACACACACACACACACACACACCTATGATGTTGAGGGTGAAGTTGCTGTTGCTGCAGACGTGCCCGGCGGCGTTCTTGGCGCAGCAGTAGTAGACGGCGTTGTCATCGGGGCTGGCGCTGCGGAAGGTCAGCGTGCGCTCCTTGTTATTGATCTGGTGGGTCTTCTCTGTCAGCTTCACCTCGTCTCTGATCCACTGACAGGTAGGCCTGGAGAGAGGAGAGGGGAGGAGAGGAGGAGAGAGAGGAGGAGGGTAGAGGAGAGGGGAGGAGAGGACAGGAGAGGAGGGGAGGGGAGAGGAGAGGGGAGGAGAGGAGGGGAGAGGAGAGGGGAGGAGAGGAGGAGAGGGGAGGAGGAAGGAGAGAGAGAAGAGAGCAACAGGAGGAGGAGAGGGAGTAAAGTTGTGGTTAGGGGGAGACAGGACATGAGAGAGGCCAGGGGAGTGCTAGAGAGTGTCAGTCCATATGAGTGCTGTTCTGTTCTGTGACGTCACACGCTGTGTCAGAACGGTGCCCTCTGAACTGAAGGTGATGGGGGGGGGGGGGGTTCTCACCGCGGGTGTCCGTCAATCTGGCACCGTAGTGTCACCGGTCCAGAGCTCTCTATCTCCTCCACAGAAGCTGGCTCCTTCAGGGTCACGCCACCGCTCTCCAGCCCTGGAGACAAAGAGAGAGAGAGAGAGACAGAGAGAGAGAGAGAGAGAGAGAGAGAGAGAGAGAGAGAGAGAGAGAGAGAGAGGGGGGGGGGGGGGGAGACAGAGAGAGCGAGTTTATTTCATTTGACAATAAAGGAAAAAGACAATCAGATGATTACATCACAGCTTGAAAAATTGTAAAGGATAACACAATAAAGCCTCACACCTATTTCCAATGTGGACCTTGATGTGTTAACAGAAAAGAGAGAAAGAGAAGGAGAGAAAGAGAGAAAGGGAGAAAAAGAGAGAGAAAGAGAGTGAGAAAGAGAGAGGGGGGGGAAAGAGAGAGAGAGAAAGAGAGGGAGAGAAAGAGAGAGAGAGAGAGAGAGAGAGACAGTCAGCGAGACTGTCAGGGGGACAGGAGGAACATTGAGTTAAGTGGTATTCCTGTCCCCTGTCTCCCCTCGTGAGGCCAGCACATCGGGGCTAGCTAGCTAGCTAGCGCTGGAGCTAATGGATGTAGCAGACATAAGGAGGGCGAGGCACTGACAGCAGGATGGGGGAAGGAAAGGAGGGACGGACGCCCACGCAGAAACCACTAGTCCACCTCTCCGGGCACAGCATCGCCTACTGCATGTACATCAGCTCTTTATAGAGACAGGCTACATTGACTCTGTCAGTTTAAAAGGCCCACTCTCACTGTCTGAGGAGCTCATAAAGAAAGAGAGTCTGGTCTTTCCATTAAGACTCAGTCCGGCAGTGTAACTGGGGAATCAACTCTGTCAAAGAAGGCTGCTCGGAAAAACTCACGCCGACGGCAGACCGACATTCTTGTACGCTTCTGGCTCAGCCCTGCGGGTCTGGGAGAAGACTACAGGATGGGTAACGCTTTAGAATAACCCTCGTTAATAAACCATTTATAAAGCATCTGTTCATAGTCTGTTCAACATTATTCAACCGTTCAACATTATTACATTTATAAAAGTTAGTGAGCTATTTATAAATGAGCAGTTCTGTATTTATAAACATGTTTCAAAAGATTTTCTAATGGTTTATGAGATCATTTATAACGTTTTTTTACGTCTGCTCACATTTAATAAATCAGTTATGAATGACTAATCAACCAGTTTTAAATGATTTATATAAGGTATTATATTCACCCTGTTCAAATGATAAATGGACTGCATTTAGAGCGCTTTATTATCCACGCTTTACACGATTTAGCCTCTCTTTCACCTATTCACACACACACACACACCAATGTTGGCAGCTGCCATGCAAGGTGCTAGCCTGCTCATTGGGAAAAATGTGGGGTTCAGTGTCTTGCCCAAGGATACTTCAACATGTCGTCAGGAGGAGCCGGGATTCAAACTAGCGACCCTACAATCATTGGACGACCCTCCCTCCCTCCTGTGCTACAGCGTTAACCAAGGACGTTCTCTCACTGAAGAACCCAGACTATAACCAATGACGTTCTCTCACTGAAGAACCCAGACTAATGACTAATGGTAGAGAACCATTCGTCAGTCTTGTGCGACTGCATGTTTTCAGCATGACTCAGCATGTACAGTAGGTTAATTGTTATCTATATAAGGACATGTAGGTCATGTGCGTCTGTTCATTTGACACGCTTGAGTCGGTGTGTGTTTGATTTAATAAGATTGGGATTACTATGCGTGTGTGTGTGTGTGTGTATACACTCTGACAGAGTGCACGTTTGTTCGAGTTTATGCTCGAGTAAATACATAAGTATGTGTGTGTGTGTGTGTGTGTGTGTGTATGTGTCATATGGCCCATGGCACAGTGCCAGTGTTTTGGTCGTCTATGAAATATGCATGGAACGAGCTTCCCCAGGAGACAGCTAGTGTAGGGGGGGAGGAGGGCGCAGCGCCACTGTGAGCTCAGAGGGGGCGCTAGAGGAAGGACCTGTCACAACGCGTTAAGGTAGCCCATGGTAACCTTCCGTGCCCTGAGGGGACCATGGGAAACTGTCTCTACGGAAACGTTGCCTATAAGCCCCTCTGTCATCCTCCCGAGCCAGGCAGTGCTCATTAGCCAGCACTGACAGAGCCTGCCCTGCGTGTGTGTGTGTGTGTGTTTGTGTGTGAAATATTTCTTACACTGGAGGTGGGATGCTGATTAGCTAAGGCTGTCAGTCAAGGCCAGGCCCGTAATTTCAAGAGTGTTTGTGTGTGTGTGTGTCTGTGTGCATCTGTGCGGGTGCGTGTGTGAGCGCATGCATGTGCATGGTCGTGTGTGTGTGGTAGTGTGTGTGCGTGCGTGCGTGTGTGTGAGTGAGTGAGTGTGTGCGCGAGTTTGTGTGTGTCTGTCTGTGTGCGTACTGTATGTGTGCATGCGTGTGTGTGTGAGGAGGATGGAGCCCTCAACAGTAATGACCTGGGGCCCTCAGGAGAGCTGTCATTATGGTGCTGACATGGGGGGGGGAGGCCCCCTCTCTACACAGGAAACTGACTCACAAAGGACAAGGACAAAGTAGAACAGAGCTCATGAGATTCACCTGTACAATTCACCTATACCATTCACCTACCTGTATACGACTCACCTATATGATTCGCATATACAATTCACCTACTTGTATATGATTCACCTATACGATTCACCTATATGGCCGTTACACAGCTCCAGTCTGCCCTGTCTTGACAACATACTCTCCAGCTGTCTACTGTACTGTACATACTACCTCATCTCCCACTAGAACCTCATCACCACTGTATTTGTGAATGGGGGGAGCAGACATGCAATGGAACAAACCTGGCAACCTAACTGATAATTACGAGGCAGTCTGAGTTCCTGAGGCGGGGCAGGAAGGGCCATCAACGCCTTGTTAATAACACAGACGTTGTTAGGACGTTGTTAGGACGTTGTTAGGACAGAGGCTCAGGGCCAATCACAGCTCCAATGCACCAAGGATCACTGTGTTGAGCTCACTGAGCTGATTTGTTGCCATGGTGAAAGGTTTCTGTGATGGAGAGCGACGGGTGGGTTTGGTCAACCAAGAGAGAGACAGAGAGAAAGAGAGAGAAAGACAGAGAGAGAAAGAGAGAAAGACAGAGAGAGAAAGAAGGAAAGACAGAGAGAGAAAGCGAAATGAGACAAAGAGAGACAAAGAGAGAAAGAGAGAATGATAGAGAAATAGAGAGAGAGAAAGAGAGGAGAGAAAGAGAGATGAGAGAAAGAGAGAAAGAAAGAGAGAGAAAGAAGCCACATACTGAAGAAATTAATGAAAGAACATATGAGTGCATGGCGAGCATGAACACAGACAGGCTCATCTGGAGCTTTGTGTGAACAGAACCCTTCAACATGGCGTCCTGATTTGAGGAGCAGGGTAGGCGAGGGCGGCGTCTCGTGAAGCCCTGTGGGCAGGTTTGACTTCAACGCCGCATTGGATGAGGTGTCACAGCCAATCACCTCAGCGTGACGGAGGAAGACAGGCGGATCACCGGCCGGTCAGAACGGGCCGCTGGGCCCGGCTTATTCTGACAGGACGCCATGGGAAATGAAAACGCTTGAGGTGGAAAGGTTCTGAGAGGAGGAGGAAGATGTAGGACTGTAGAGTGGTTCTAAAAAACACCACAGCTGCTCCCCAGAGAGATGGAGCGAGAGAGAGAGAGAGAGGGGGGAGGGGGTGCACCGGGACATTGCCATACCACATCTCGTTACTGTGTCTGATTGATATCCAGGAGCAACAAGAAGATGACAATAGAGATTAGAGACTGCCTGAGCTGCCACAGCCCTGCCTCTACCACCCAGAGCCCCTACCCCCCACCGGGGACCCCTACCCCCCACCCGGGGACCACTACCCCCCACCCGGGGACCACTACCCCCCCACCCGGGACCACTACCCCCCCACCCGGGGACCACTACCCCCCCCACCCGGGGACCACTACCCCCCACCCGGGGACCCCTACCCCCCACCCGGGGACCACTACCCCCCACCCGGGGACCCCTACCCCCCACCCGGGGACCCCTACCCCCCACCCGGGGACCACTACCCCCCCACCCGGGACCACTACCCCCTACCCGGGACCACTACCCCCCACCGGGGACCACTACCCCCCACCGGGGACCACTACCCCCCACCCGGGACCACTACCCCCCACCCGGGGACCCCTACCCCCCACCCGGGGACCCCTACCCCCCACCCGGGGACCCCTACCCCCCACCCGGGGACCCCTACCCCCCACCGGGGACCACTACCCCCCACCCGGGACCACTACCCCCCACCCGGGACCACTACCCCCCACCCGGGGACCACTACCCCCCACCCGGGGACCACTACCCCCTACCCGGGGACCACTACCCCCCACCCGGGGACCACTACCCCCCACCCGGGGACCCCTACCCCCCACCCGGGGACCCCTACCCCCCACCCGGGGACCACTACCCCCCCCACCGGGGACCACTACCCCCCACCGGGGACCACTACCCCCCACCGGGGACCACTACCCCCCACCCGGGACCACTACCCCCCACCCGGGGACCACTACCCCCCACCGGGGACCACTACCCCCCACCGGGGACCACTACCCCCCACCCGGGACCACTACCCCCCACCCGGGGACCACTACCCCCCACCCGGGGACCACTACCCCCCACCCGGGGACCACTACCCCCCACCCGGGATCACTACCCCCTACCCGGGACCACTACCCCCTACCCGGGACCACTACCCCCTACCCGGGACCACTACCCCCTACCCGGGACCACTACCCCCCAGCCGGGGACCACTACCCCCTACCGGGGATCACTACCCCCCCACCCGGGACCACTACCCCCCACCCGGGGATCACTACCCCCCACCCGGGGATCACTACCCCCCACCCGGGGATCACTACCCCCCACCCGGGGATCACTACCCCCCACCCGGGGACCACTACCCCCCACCGGGGACCACTACCCCCTACCTGGGACCACTACCCCCTACCTGGGACCACTACCCCCCACCCGGGGATCACTACCCCCCACCCGGGACCACTACCCCCCACCCGGGACCACTACCCCCTACCTGGGACCACTACCCCCATCCAGGACCACTAACCCCCATCCAGGACCCCTAACCCCCATCCAGGACCCCTAACCCCCATCCAGGACCCCTAACCCCCATCCAGGACCCCTAACCCCCATCCAGGACCACTAACCCCCATCCAGGACCCCTAACCCCCATCCAGGACCCCTAACCCCCATCCAGGACCCCTAACCCCCATCCAGGACCCCTAACCCCCATCCAGGACCACTAACCCCCACCCGGGACAACAATCACCCACCCGGGACCACTACCACTGAGAGGAGAGGACAGGAGAGGAGAGGAGGAGGCAGACATGGCCTGGATTAGAGGAGAGTTGAGGAGGAGGAGGCATGGGGCTGGAGGAGAGGAGGAGGAGGGGAGGAGACGGAGGCATGGGGCTGGAGGAGAGGAGGAGGTGGGGAGGAGGAGGAGGCATGGGGCTGGAGGGGAGGAGGAGGAGGCATGGGGCTGGAGGAGAGGAGGAGGGGAGGAGGAGGAGGCATGGGGCTGGAGGAGAGGAGGAGGAGGGGAGGAGGCGGAGGCATGGCCTGGATTAGAGGAGTTGAGGAGGAGGAGGCATGGGGCTGGAGGAGAGGTGGAGGAGGAGGCATGGGGCTGGAGGAGAGGAGGAGGAGAGGAGGCGGCATGGGGCTGGAGGAGAGGAGGAGGAGGGGAGGAGGCAGAGGCATGGGCTGAATGAGAGTAGGGGACTAAGCCTCCATTAAGGAACACAGGGGATAATTACTCCAAATGACTGTTCTCAACAGACAGGATTAGGGGAGTTTCCATTGAAAGAGAGAGACAGAGGAACAGTCTCCCCCACCCAGCGTAGCTACGTACTGTAAAGAGTGGGATGGTGCTGCTCACTATTACATATACTCCAGTGCACACACACACGCACACACACACGCACACACACACTGAATCCCCTCACAGAGCCATACACAACATCCTACTCGACAAACACGCAAACTACCACATGCATGAGCGCACACACACGCCACGCTGATGCCAGAGGGGTATTTTACTTAGTATGTTGTGTGAGTTTATTGCCCGTGAAATGCATGCTTCGAAAATATGAAAACATCTGTCACAGCCTCAACTCAATCTGCTTAGGCTGATCCACAGTGTCAACATGCACTGGGGAATGGGACACACTGATAAATGTGTTGTTGGTGTGTGTGGCTTTCACATCCCAGATGTAATTAGGCTTGAAAATCACAACACCACTTCAGCTACATATGTCCACTGTTCAATTGTTTCTAAACAGAAATGAAAATGTGGGATTCTCCATGTAATTCTCTGTGTTATCTCCTCTATATTAGTCCTATGTTATCTCCTCTATATTAGTCCTATGTAATCTCCTAGCTGGGTGGGGGTGTGTGTGGTGGTGGTGATGAGGGGCTTGGCAGGGAATCTGGTCTGGATCTGCTCTGGTCCTGTCAGGTGGCAGTGGGGGGGGCTCTTTGATAGGCTGCTCTGTCAACACGTTCTCACACACCACGGCCGGCCGGACCAGAGCGCATTCCTGCCTACAGACGTGTTCCTGTGCTCTCCCAGATATGGGACACAGCGAGACGGCATCAGCATGTGGGGTGAACGTGCGTGTGTGCGCTCCTACTGTACAACCGTTTATAAATAAAACGTGGCAGTAGCAGTACACTTCTGGTCCCTGATGGCACACATACAGTACGTACACACACACACACACACACACACACACACACACACACACACACACACACACACACACACACACACACACGAGTAAACGTTAATAAGAGACATTAATTCATCATGATTGACTCACACAAAGACTTCATCCCAATAAAATCTCTCTTTGTTATTGATATTAATGTCAGTATCCTGCCAGATAATAGAGTTGATTCCAGGTCGCTATGACGACTCCTCTAAACTGTGGTTCAAGTCTAACTTGTTTTCATCTGTCAAGTGAGTCAGAACACTTTTATTACTGTTATAAATCATATTTAATTACAGGACATAAAGCATATTCCTTCAGGTCAGATGAGGGTCTTAAAAATAAGACACTGGGATAGCGTGCGCCGTCTCATTTCTAGATCAGGCACCGCATCAGACCACATCCACGCCACGGGTGGCATGGGATCACAGGCCCTGGTCTGAACCTCGACCGCGCGTGTGTGTGTGTGTGTGTGTGTGTGTGTGAGCATACGTGTGTTTTCCTGGACCTCGACCATGAGCACGTGTGCCTGTGTTTGTCTACAGGGAAGGCCTTGCCTTCTCTACAGTATGTTGTTTTTTTTCCTCGCAGCAGTTGGACCTCTGTGGGTGAAACACTCTCACGTGCTGTACTGTACTGAGATCCAGAGGTCCTTCCCCACGGTTCCCACCACTAGGGGCCCTTCAGCCCAGCCCTACACATCACCGTGTGCTGTCGGAGTCGGGGCCACACCTCTTTTCTTTTCTCTGGTTTCTTCTGAAACATTAGAGGGTCTCTGTGGTTTGGTTATGTGACCAACAACATGCGAGGCCAGGATCTCTGAGTACTGGGACAGAAAGGACAAAGACTTCGAGGGGGATTTTGAGAGGGAAAAAAAGAAAGAATCCTGAATAAAAAGCAGAAACGGTGTTAATCTAGACGAGAATAATTACATGGCTGGAAGGTGAATTTCACTCCTCAGTAATTTTCACACAAAAAGCCTTTTGAGGGGATGTGGAAAAAGAGAGAGTTACACAACTGAAACTAGAAACACATGTGTGGCACAGATATCCGCTTTCCCTCAAAGAGAGGGAAAAGATACAAAGACGCTACAACGTAGAGACATTTTGTCATCTCAAACCAGCGGACATTTGATACGCGCAGCTTTTGTTCTGTGTCTTGGTATGACCAGCCTTCTCAATCATATCTTATATCCCTTAGAGTTTGTGCTTGTTTGAAACTTGAGGTGTGTGAGGCGGGCCATTAAAACATAAAAGACACAATTCTCTTGTTTTACTGTGAAGTATGTTAAGATTTAAAGATTGCGGCGCTGCTGTGGTTGTAGCTCGGGAGGTAGAGCGGCCGGCTGGGGATCACAACCAGCTCTGTGTGTCCCTGAGCGAGACACTGAACCCCAAAATCGCTCACTTGTGGCACGGTGGCGCAGTAATTCGCCTCACACAAGAGGGTCTCCAGGCCTTTCTGTACGGAGTTTGCATGTTCTCCCCGTGTTTGCAAGGGGCTCCTTCAAAAAGAACCCAATAGGAAAAAAAATGCAGAAGAACAGATTGCCAACGCTGTCCGTCCCTGACCAAGACGGACAGGAGCCCTTGGTCAGTCCCCGTGGCGCGGCTCATGCACGCTGCCTACTGTCTGCTCCCAGCTGCCCTTGGCGGAAGATGAAGGGATGGGTTAAGAGCATGTGAAGAATTTAATCGGTGGACGCTCCATTCACGTGTGTGTGTGTGTGTGTGTGTGTGTGTGTATGTGTGTGTGTGTGTGCGCGCATGTGTGTGTGTGTTTCGGCATCGTGATGTGTGTCTCACTGCACGACCAATAAAGATGTTTGTTGTTTTTGTTTAGAGAAACTGAACTCACACTTGATGTTGAAGGAGGCGTTGGTGGAGTGGAGGTCCTCGCCCGTGACGGCGTTGAGGGCCACGCACTCGAAGTTCCCGGCGTCCAGTCTGCGATCCACCGCCGTGAACTTCAGGTTCCCGCCCTCCTGGAAGCGCCGCTCGTCCTCCGCCAGCGGCTGTCCGTTGTGCAGCCAGCTGTACACGATGTGGTTGTCCACGGGGTCGCTGACCTCACAGCGCAGCATCGCACTGCGCCCGTGCAAGGCATCCTGGGATTTGGGTTCCTTGGTGAACTGAATGGTGCCAGCCTGGATACACAGAACTGTGATAGAGAGACATACAGTAGAGAGAGAGAGAGAGAGAGAGAGAGAGAGAGAGAGAGGGAGAGAGAGACATAGAGAGAGAGAAAGAGATAGAGAGAGAGAAAGAGAGAGAGAGGGAGAGAGAGAAGGAAAAAGATGTGGGGGAAAGAGGGAGAGAGAGACAGAGAGAGACAGCGAGAAAGAGAGACAGAGAGAAAGAGGAGAGAGAATAGAGGGAATGTTGAAGTTAGGTCACAGCAGTAATGTTTTACAGTATTTTCCATGTATTAAACCGGCACCACGACAACCACAATATAGTTTATCTACATCCAACATTAGCCAACCTCCAGAGACATCTACTTTCTGTTAAGCAGTCCGTTTTAATCATTACAGAAATCACAGGACAAAGACCACAAGACTACTGCACGCTAAATACCTAAATTAAGGCACCTCATGAGAGTTTGATTTATGAAACACAGAAGAGTCGGGACCTAAGAGACAAGCATTTCTATTCTGGTCTGTTTTCATGTATGCTACCTCTAGCGGGGATATTCCATGAATGAGCAGCTGCATCTCGTTAGAGACGATGGGAGAGGGAATGGAAGGACGGGTTTATGACAGACTCTCTCTCTATGTCTCTCTCTCTCTGTCTCTCTCTCTCTCTCTCTCACAAAGAGGCACGCATGCACGTGCGCACACACACACCCACACACACACACACACACGGCCATGCCCCATCAGCGCTGACAAAAGTCTCATGAAGTGAGGCCCAATGTGCTGCACACCCACACAGACACACACACACAGACACACAAGCACGCACGCAAACACGCGCACACACTCACACACACACACAAGCACGCACACACACACGCTCACACACACGCTCACACACCCTCATACACAGATACAGACACTTATAGTTCCTTGATTTTCATCGGCACTGTTCATAGTGCTGCTCTGGAGACATCTCTTCTGCTCCACTTCCTCCTCGTAGTAAGGACGCACGCACGCACGCACGCACGCACGCACGCACGCACGCACGCACGCACGCACGCACGCACGCACGCACGCACGCACGCACGCACACACACACACACACACACACACACACACACACACACACACACACACACACACACACTGTGTGCTCCACTTCCTCCAAGTCTCCTGCAAGGAGGAGCGAGGGTAGGAGGAGGTCAGCTCACGTCCTGGCCTACATCCCGATGGAACTACTCAAATATGAGAGAAGACCGTCTACAGGAAGAGAGGGAGGGAGAGTGGACGGATGATGGAGAGGGAGGGAAAGGGACGGATGATGGAGAGGGAGGGAGGGGAGGAAGGATGTATGGATGACTGGGAGGGGCGGGGAAAAGGAGGTATAGAAGGGAGGGAGGACAGGAGGGACTGATGGATGTGAGACGGATGATGGAGAGAGGAGGGAGGGGGAGAGGAGGGAGGGGGAGAGAGAGACTCCACTCACCATCATCCATCACCCTCTCCACTCATCCACACAAAAGCATCCATTACCCCACTCCAATCATCCACAACCATCATCCATAACCCTCTCCACTCATCCACACACCATCATCCATAACCCTCTCCACTCATCCACACACCATCATCCATAACCCTCTCCACTCATCCACACACCAGCATCCATTATCCCACTCCAATTATCCATAACCATCATCCATAACCCTCTCCACTCATCTATAACCATCATCCATAACCCTCTCCACTCATCCACACACCATCATCTATAAGCCTCGCCACTCATCCACACACATATTACTGGAGGAAGACCCAGAAGAGTTGTGTAGAGGTGTGTGTGTCTTACAGTATGTGTGTGTGTGTGTGTGTGTGTGTGTGTGTGTGTGTGTGTGTGTGTGTGTGTGTGTAGGCTAGCACAGCCTTTCTCAAACCTTTTTGTCCCAGGGCCCAGTAATCCATGGCCCTCAACATCTGGAGACCACTTACATGATTTTTAGGGGAAAGAAAGACTAATTTTTTCATTCAATGTATTTTATTAAACACATTTGTTTAATAATGCAGCCCCATTTTAATGTAACATTAAGATTTAAATGTGTATCTCTTGTTTGCACGACCTCATGTCTATTTGTCTCTGTTGTCTGCCTGTCTGCCTGTCTGCCTGTCTGCCTGTCTGCTGTCTGTCTCTGTTGGCTGTGTTGGCTGTCTGTCTGTGCTGTTATCATGGACCTCCTCTTTCCCTGCAGTAAATGACAGATATGAATTAGCTTTAAAAACTAAATTAGACAAACACCTTCACACATGACTGACATTCCCTCAAATCATTTTGCTGCCATGTGACCAAATCAATATTTAATAAAAAGCTGCGTGTGTGTGTGTGTGAGAGAGAGAGAGAATAAGAGAAAGAATATTTATGAAATTTGTGTAAATAAATTATAATATA
>NC_140235.1:9277612-9282897 GCF_949987555.1 Borostomias antarcticus
CGAGCCTGGGTTCAGGACAGGGTTAGAGGACATTCTTCTGGAAACACCGTGTTTATTAAATCCATATAACAGAAGTGACAGGCCCCTCTGCTTGTCATTTTGACAGCTGAAAACATTCTATTTTCACACTTCAACACATTTTGGGGTCGTCTTTTGTTTCGCAAAAGCGCGTGTTTGCTTGAAATGTAGAACAGACACCGCGGGAAATCCCTATTTTAATTTACTCCGTAATAAACACAACACCGTTGAGATTAGCGGACTTTGCGCAAGTCCTGACTGATGCGTTACAGCAGGACATTTCAGAAGTGCAGATGAGGACAACTTAGTTCATCGTGGTCGATGCTGACAATCCCATCTCAAGATCCAAGGCACAGACAGCTGCTGCACCGCAGAGTCAGACCTCAAACCGGATCAAACCAGAACCGCTAGACGGCTATGGAGCCACGGCACTGAGGACCGGACCGGAACCGGACCGCTGAGAAACTGTCTGCTCGCAACATCTGATTTTCACAGCCTCTGTCTGCGTCCCAATTGATCGACGCTATGACGTCCTTGTAGGAGTTGACTCAGAGCCAATGACAGCATCATGTTGAAACACTGTGAATATGCCACCGGCTGAACACGTGTGAACAGATCATTTCTGTACAGAACAATAGAATATCATCTGTGGAGCGTCAAATCACATTCCTCCGGTGTTGGAAAGGCCCAGTCCATTCCATCTCTCTGAGGCCTTAGAAAGAGATCAGAGCACATTTGAGGCCTCAGAAAGAGATCAGAGCACATTGCTGGTGTTCTAGAAAGAGATCAGAGCACATCTGAGGCCTTAGAAAGAGATCAGAGAACATCGCCGGTGTTCATTTCACCGGCTCTAATCGAAGATCAGGCTTGACGGAGGTCGAGGCCGGGCTGGTTTTCATCTGCACCGCCACAATAGCCCTCACGGCCTAATTCAATCACGGCTGGTTATTGTAGCAGGCAATCGCAGCATTGAGGGGGTCTACCATCTATAAGGCGCCGCTCGTGTGCGAGAGAGAGAGAACGCCGGAGATCATTATGAGGTGCCGCTCGCTGTCCGTTTCCCCATCGCTGCGCTGACGAGCAGGGAGACGACACTCACCGCCCCCCCATCCCCACCCCCCCATTGGCATGGCAACCGCATCCGTCAGCTCGCCGTTCTGTTCTCAACACTCGGTCTCTCCTCCTGTGGCTCGGTGGCTCCAGGTGGAACGTTGGCGGGTAAGAGTGGGTGTGTTACACAACAGTCATTCACAGGGGCGTACATTCACTTTTATTATTCCCGTGGGTTATTTTAGTTTCTAGTCATATATTGTAACCCTGGCTATTATTTGCTAACAAAAAAAACAAATGCCTTGGAAATAAGGCAGGAGTGTAAAATCCTGTTGGTTTGCATAACCCACGAGCCTATGGAAAATTATAAATTATGATAATTATTATAAATTAATTTCCTGGCCATGCAAAGCCTTCTGAAGGGCCTGACAAAGCTGCTCCACTGTCAAACGGGCAGGTATGTATTCAGGTTGGGTAATGGCCTGTCGTAAAAGTACCGGCTTTAATAATTGCCCCTCATAGCACTTGAAATGATGACGGATATTTAGACAGTTCAGACAATAGTGCCTGTAGTGCTTGAGAAATATCCCAGGATGCCTTTCCACAGCTGTACTAGCTGTGGCATGCCAAGGCACCTCTGCCACCCACACACATACGCACACACCTCGCCACTAAAAACGAATGGGCCCACATGGTTTCCATGAGAAAAAATAATAACAGCACTCATGTTACAGTGTGTGTGTGTGTGTGTGTGCTTGGGGTAGGGGGGGGGTTAAAGATGTCAGGCATAAATCTCTTAATAAGCACATTTAGAGGGGGTCCCTGGCATCAAAGACTTAGCAAAGCGCGCAGCACAGAGCCCCACCCAGACGCTCCTGAGAGCTAACTTTAATAGGCCACCCTGGCTGGCCCATTACAGACTCATTATAGGGCCCAGTAGAGAGGAGGAGGAGAGGGAGAAAGGGAGGAAGAGGGAGAGAGAGAGAGAGAGAGAGAGAGGAAAGACAGGGAGGGGTAGAGAGAGAAGAAGGAAAGAGAGGAGGAGAAGGACAGGGGGAAAGAGAGAGAGAAGGATAGGGAGAGGTAGGAGCTCCTGGTGGGGCTGTTAGTTTGGCCCCTGGGGGACATCGAAGGGGGATCTGGGGCTGAGAAGGAAAAATCCATGGAACGACGCCATCAGGAGAAGGAACCTCTGACTGATGTCCATGGATGGATCCTATCCAGCGCTACATTTGAATGCTGCCGCAGTATAACCTGGCAGATAAAAGCTGGCAGATAAAAGCCCCGAGGCGCAGCGAGATTCCTTCCAAAGCCAGCAGGGCTTAGAGTATGTCACCATGACAGAGGAGAACACATTGGACCTCCGTTCCTAGCCCCTATGGAGATACTGCATGGCAAGCTATTCTGGAAAACACTTCTGGTATTAATTTCCCCCTTTGCGTGCTCTGAGCCACCGACCAGACCAGACCAGACCAGACTAGGTGAGACCAGACCAGGGCTCCGTAAGAGACATGAGACATGTCTCTCTTCACCCCCCCCCCCCCCCCCCTTCTCTCTCTCTCTACCTCTCCTGTCTGTAGTTCATAACTGTGTGATGGTGTATCGCTGGGTATCGGCAGGTCTGTGATTGTCAACACCCTTTCATAAAGGGCCGGGCGTTGAAACACAGGCAGCTTAATGCGGCCCTCTGCGTCCCACACACTCCCAGGCGTGGCCCCGAAACCCGACCCTGAGGGGAGGGAGGGAGGGAGGGACAGGAAGTCATTCAGGACAGGTCTGGAGCTCCAAAAAGGCCCATTTGGTCGTTCCCGGACTCTATCTGATCCTGGCTGCAGAACGTGGCTGCGCTGCTCTTACCCACAGTGCACGGCGGTCTGCGGGCCTCTCCACACGTGGAAGACAGACGGGAGAGAGTGGGGGGGCGTAGTGATCAGTTTAGCAGGGATTAGGACTTGCTCAGGTAGGACAGGTTTTCGCCCAGCTGTCTCTTTATCTCACCCACACCCCGGCGGCCGTCAGTCCGATAACGACCGAGAGGCTCGGTTCTGAGACGAGCAGGCTCGTCGGGAACACCTCGTCCGAGCCGTCGGCTGTGTACTCTGCGGCCTCTTATCGGGCGGTTCATCTCCAGAGAGGAACGAGGGGCTGTTGAAACGCAGCCCAGCAAGATCAAAAGCCCCGGGACGAGCTGTTTACACGGGCGAGGCGTTCAAGCCGCTCGGGGCGCGGAGAGCGCCAAGGCCCGATTTCATATCGCGAGCGAAAATAAAGCGCCGGAACGTCAAAACATTCGGGGGTCGTGCTCTGCTGTGTTTTTCCAGCGCGGCGAGCCAGAGATGGAAGATTAGACGGCTGTAAAAGAAGGGAAGCTCAGCAGTTTGTATCCGCGCCCACAGTCTCTGCACGCAGCGACACTGATAGGTTCTCCAGACGGACCGGTGTCACGCGTAAATCCTTCCCCCTGCACCCGCGGACCGGAATGAGTAATACGACAGCTGTGAGATAAAGCACAGAGGCGGATGAGAGCAGAGGGAGAGAGGGAGGGAGGGAGAGGGGGAGGGAAGGAGGGAAGGAGGGAGAGGGGGAGGGAAGGGGAAGACGCGTCTTTCTGTCCCTCTAACCTCCGAAACACTATCTGTGAGGAGGAGGAACGAGGTGAATGGTTAAAACAGAGAGGCGGGCGGGGAACACGCGCTCAGCCTGACAGACAGACAGAGACAGAGACAGAGACAGAGACAGAGACAGACAGACTGTCGGGGGGACTCCCGGGCCCCGGGAACAGAACATCTCGTCTCGTCTCGGGGATGGCAGCCCATGCTTTTCTCTCATCAGCAGAGGAAATAGGAAGTGGATGCTGTCCACTGGCCCTGGTAACAGATGGACCCTGGGTCCTTGGCTGCCTGTCCTGCCCCCCCCTCTCTCTCTGCAGGCCAACTGGAAGACGCTAGCCCTCTGGTACTCAATAGCCAACCGCCCAGCATGGGAGAGAGAGAGGAGAGATGGGGAGGGAAGGAGAGAAGAGAAAAGTGGAGGAGGGGGGTGAACAGTGAGGTGGAAGAGGGGAGTGGAGGAATGGAGAGGGAGGGATGGAGGGGTCTGAATTCTTCATCTTCGTCATCTCGCTGACAGCTAATCTTTTACCTCAGAGAGTCGTCCTGGCGTTGGAGGGCTGGTCTGAAGGGGTCTGGTACAGACGTTTCTCTAGCGCTGTCGTAGAGCAGAGGGGAACAGGACAGGCTGGGAACCGCGGGGAGGGAGAGGGTTAGGGTTAGAACCACGGGGAGGGAGAGGATTAGGGTTAGAACCGCGGGGAGGGAGAGGGTTAGGGTTAGAACCGCGGGGAGGGAGAGGGTTAGGGTTAGAACCACGGGGAGGGAGAGGATTAGGGTTAGAACCACGGGGAGGGAGAGGGTTAGGGTTAGAACCGCGGGGAGGGAGAGGGTTAGGGTTAGAACCGCGGGGAGGGAGAGGGTTAGGGTTAGAACTGCGGGGAGGGAGAGGTGACGCTGGTCACAACACTACAGCACTTTCAGTCTCAGCAGGGTCATTACAACACTCAGATGGTCAATACTGGATTCCTGTTTGAGCGCCAAGATTAGCCCAGCCATCTACTGACAGAGACAGAAGGAGGGAGGGAGGGAGGGAGGGAGGGAGGGAGGGAGGGATGGATGGATAGATACGATAGAACTTTGTCAGCAATGCTGAAATTGGTCTTGCGACACAGCTCACATATGCAATACATAACATAGTACACACATTTGACAAACAAACAAAAAATTACTACATACACACACACAGATAGATAGATAGGTAGATAGGTAGATAGGTAGATAGGTAGATAGGTAGATGGATAGATGGATGATGGATGATGGATGGACAGGCATGGGGGAGTGTGTGTCTGTGAGCGCTGTTCTTGGACTAGAGCCAGTCTGGCTGCTGGGTGAAATATGTCCTCAGTTACACTAATGCACCCATACCTCATATCCTCAGTATGGCCAATCTACTGTACCTACTGTACCTACACTGGCCCCGTTCACATACAGTACCGTACATGCACATACACACGCACGCACGCACGCCTCCCCATAACAACTACGCTCTGAGCCACACTGAACATCACTATGGTAACTATGGTATGGCAGACAATCCGTCTGAAAATGCCCCCCCCCCCCCCACCTCCCTCATCTCTCCCCTGTGGCATAAGCAATCTCCGATAA
>NC_140235.1:9283097-9428097 GCF_949987555.1 Borostomias antarcticus
AATCAGGCCAATCGCGAGAGCACCTCTGCGGCAGAGCCGGGCTTCACGGCCGATTAAACCCATCGCTCAGCGAGCACGTCTGGGGGAGCGATCACAACACGCCCAAATATTTACCCACTCGTGGTGCGACGCAATCCGGCTGGCATCAGCAGACAGCGCAGCTACAGCGAATCCAGGCAAATGACATTTCACTGAGGAGTTATTTAGATGCTATCGGTGACAGCCCGCCTTTGTGCTAGGGGGGATTAGTGGCACCGCGCCGAGCACTGAAAGAGCTCTTTGTGGCCCGGGTCTTTAGCGGATGGGAGGGGGGCTGCGCTGTGGGGAGGGGAGCTCAGATGCCTGGGGGGGGGCTGGGGGGGTGTCAGTTATCATGGATCCTGCCATGGCCCCGCTAATCTCTGGCCCCTCCTCGGAGCCCCTGAAGCGCAGCCGGCCAGGAATCCCTCCCCACACACACACACACCCCCGCTTTCCTACCTAACCAGACAGGGAGGGAGGGGGGACAAAGGTGGGTATTCACGGGGAGCCGCTCGCCCCCCCCCCCCCCCCACCCCCCCCGAACCGACGACCAGGGGTGAGGAGAAGGGAGGAGGTGCGGACTCATCCCTCTACCACCAACACACACGCACGCACGGACATACACGCTCACACTCCCTATAAGACGTGGGATTCTACACCTCTGTAGAGGGCTGCTGGGTTCCGAGCATAACAGCCCCCTTGAGGTTGGATTCACAATAATGGCACACAGCATAAAAAACCTGGCATTTCCTGAACAGCTCACAGATTGGTTGGCGGTCCCCCCCCCCCCCCCCACTCCATCTCTCTGGTGGGATACACAGCGCCGCGTTTACAGTGCGCGCGCTAACTCTGCCGACAGGAAAGAGAGGGGAGGGGAACACAAAACCAATCAACACAAAGCAGAGCTCTGCAATTTTGGGGGGCAGGGGGCGGAAGGGGAGTAAAAGTAGCCTAAAACGATTCCCCTGTGAACGAAAAATCCAATATTTCCATATTAAAAACTGTAGAGTGTGGCAGCAGATTAATCTCCCTTCTCTCTCCGAAGCGAAGCGAAGCGGCGACCGGGTGCATCCCCCCCAGGGCCCGCGGCAGAGAGAACTGGGTCAGAACCTCGGGAGGACTCCACTCTGCCGCCAACGCTGCCCAAATATTCCTTGTGATAACAACTTAGCCGTTGAGCTCCCACTCTCAACACTGCTGCTTCTCTCTCTCTCCCATGGTTTAATTAAACGTAGATGAGAAGGGAGGATGGGTAAGCTGAGCTCCCCGGCGTGGAGGAGAGGAATTCCTCTCTCTCTCTCTCTGTCTGTCTGTCCTCCTGGGGTGTGTGAGTGTGCGGCCCAGTGAGGGAGGCCTGGGGTGGGTATGGGATGGACGGATGCAGAGGCGGTGGTGGGGGGGGGGGGGGAGAGAGGGATTAGTTCAGCCAGACAAACTGATGGCTCATTCACATGCTGAAGTCATTTGTGTGTCGGTTCCTCTTTCCCAGCGTTCCAAACCCCCCCTGAAGCTTCAACTGGTTCCAGCTCACCCCACCACCACCCCGGCCTAGCAGCCGGCCTAGCCCAGACCAGCCTAGCCCAGACCAGCCTAGCCCAGACCAGCCCAGACCGGCCTAGCCCAGACCAGCCCAGCCCACCCCGGCCTAGCCGAGACCAGACCAGACCAGCCTAGCCTAGACCAGCCTAGCCCAGACCAGCCTAGCCCAGACCAGCCCAGACCGGCCTAGCCCAGACCAGACCAGCCCAGCCCACCCCGGCCTAGCCGAGACCAGACCAGACCAGCCTAGCCCAGACCAGCCCAGCCCACCCTAGCAGCCGGCCTAGCCCAGACCAGACCAGACAAGCCTAGCCCAGACCGGCCTAGCCCAGACCAGCCTAGCCCAGACCTGGTCTAGCCTAGTCCATTTCAGCATAGTGTGCTCCATCCTATCCCGCCACAGCTCCAGGCCTGGCCTCTTTCCACTCCACTGGGAAGCAGACATGCAAGAGAGGAGCGGTCTCTCACCATGCTTCACTGCAGAACATCACAGAACCGCCGCCCCCCCGCCATCCGCAAGCTCCTACCCCACCCACAGCTCTCCCTGGCTGGGCTGGCGGACGCCTCTCCTCCTGGGGCTTGATGTGCCACGACCACCCCGGTACTCTGCCAGCTGCTGCTTGGTCTTGACGTCCCCTAACCACCCCCCCATTCCCTGATCTCCCCCCCACCACCACCCCCTCCCGGTCCTCGTTCCAGTAAGCCCCAGCTCCTGCGGTCACATCTCCAAACAGGCTTCCTGTGCGTCTGACAAAGAGCGGAGCAGTTTGAGAAGCAGAGGAGGAGTCAAGCGACTCGCCACTGTTAAACAGGCCGTCCGTCTGAGCCGAGGTTTAAGGACTAGCACCTGCACGGCGCCGGGCGGCAGGCCTCGGCCCTTCAGTACCGGTTAAACGGCGAGGGTTGTTTCGCTGGTAACGCTGACAGAACACACAAGGCTGCTGGCCCTGGCGGCTCTCAAGACTTCTGGCGGCCTTTTTCTGTCTTGGGAAGCGAGGGGTACGCGACGCGTCACGGCCAAGTGATCGGGGCCAGCGCGTCCCCACAACAACACTCTCCCCTCCCCTCCCCCTCCTCTTCGTTCTCTGTTCCTCTCAGGGTGCGTGTCCACCGACTAGCTGTATTTTAGAGCTGGCGCCATTTTCTCGTTGTTTACAGTGGGTAATGAGTTCTAGGACGCTATAGAGACGAGAGCTGTGTTCCAAGCTCTTTTTAACGCTATAGCGCCGTGAGCTCTAGGCTTTTTTTCAAGTTGAAATAAGTAGAACTTTTTGGGCTAGAGCGCAGGCTGTAAAAGGCTGTTCTGACGACGACAACCGTCGTTTTTTGGGCGAAACCGCAGAGACAGCAAACATTGCCAGCACTGTAGCTAACATTAGCCAGATATCTTAACTTGGCTAGTTAATCTACGTAGGTGCAAAACATCGGTAGCCTAGCCAGCTCTAAACTCCATCTCTAGTTCGCACTAGGCAGCTGCTCAGCTACACACAGCTCACCGGCAGACACACACCCTTACTCTCGTCGCTGGGGTGGAACGCTGTCTGTCCCTAACAGCTCTGACCCATCCCTGTGTTCAGAGAGCTGACGAACACAATGTCCCTTTTCAAAACCCACGCTGGGGATGAAAGGGGAAAAAAAAAAAAAAGATTTAATTGACTTGGCAACAAAAGAAACCTCCCGGCAGCACGTCCGTCCCATTTCCCCTGGCCAATCAGGGCCCCCAGGGAGGCAACGGCTCAGCGGGAGAGAGCGGGCGGCGTGGCGTGGCGAGGAGGGCCGCGGTCCCGCCCCCGCCGTCTCTTCACCGCACAGCCTGCATGCAAGGCATCTTCCACTATTTCTCTCTCTCTCCCTGTGTCTCTCTCTCTCTCTCTCTGTCTCTCTCTCTCTCTCTCTGTCTCTCTCTCTCTCTCTCCCTCTGTCTCTCTCTCTCTGTGTCTCTCTCTCTCTGTCTGTCTCTCTCTCTCTCTCTCCCTCTCTCTCTCTGTGTCTCTCTCTCTCTGTCTCTCTCTCTCTCTCTCTAGTTGACTGCCACCAGCCAGGGAAACAGGAGGGAAAGTTACAAACTCGTCAGAGAGACGGCGTTGAGACAGCGCTCAGCCGCTGCTAAGGCCCCCGAGGGTCGAGTTAGCTCCCCGGAGAGAGAGGGCCACGCCCCATCATCATCATCCTCATCACAGCCTCTGAAGATTCCCTGTGCACAGCTAGAGGAGGGAGCTGATGGAAGGCAGGGGCTAGGAGCAGGGGGGGGGGGGCTGTTCGCCAGACTGCAGAACAGAGCTAATGAAGAGAAAGTGAGAGAGAGGCCAGGGCGATCATTACTCCTGCTGCACACGCCAGCTCTCCCACTACTGCTGCTGGTACGAGAGCCTGGTATACCAGAGAGAGAGAGAGAGAGAGAGAGAGAGAGAAGGAGAGAGGGAGAGATGGGGGGATGGTATGGTTGATGGAGAGAAGGAATCAGATGGAGGGGTCACACCCTTGAAAAGGACATTGATTTCTGTCACAGTCAGAGTGTGAATCTCCAGGATGTTTGATGGACCTGCTTCTCCAACCCTCAGAGACAGAAACCAGTCTGGGAGCAAATCAAACAACACAGTAACATAAAGAGACCCACCTGTGTACATTTCACCTCCATCATGGTCTTGAATATTCTGGACAGTCTTCTTGGACATTTGCTTTCCTGAAGCTGAGAGGCTATCACCTTATTTTAGCAGCCATAGGGCCAGTCGACCCTAGCCCTAGGGCAGGGGTGTCAAACTCATTTTCACCGAGGGCCACATCAGCATAATGGCTGTCCTCAAAGGGCCAGATGTAACTTATAAATGTAACTAAATGTAATCTAATGTAATGTAAAATAAATGTAACTACTCCTTAATGTTAAATAACTCATTATTTATTATAACTTATTCAAGTGACAATTACAGTTGCATAGAAAACATATGTTTGCTTGTTGCTCTAACATAAATCCTTTTACATTTTGTCAGCTTATGAAAACCCACATAACTCCATTAATGAAGGATCAAACTGTCCAAGTGAATAAAGAAAAATAACATAAAGCTGAGCTGCAAAGAACATGTATGACACATGTAGCATTTTACAAAAAAAGGCTGCACACAGCCTTGCATCCAACTGATGGTTTGATGACAACAATTTGTCTGCATACACACATAAGACCTGCAAACATTAAATAATTACAACAGCAGCTACACATAAATAATATGTAATCAACTAAAAATACCAAAATAAAGGTTGACTCAGTTCACAACTATATTGGTCAAGTTTTTCGGTTAGTCTTTGATGAGGAGATGCTGCCTGTCCTTGAACACACCAAGTGGATTCTCTCTCTACTATCGATTGATCATGTTCTGAAAATGATAAACACAAAACAAAATGCAAGCACAATCATTAGATTGCACACAGTTTAACTGTTCTTCTTCTTGGTTGAATTACATTTTATTATATTTTAATTAAGTTTTTAAAAAAATGCTTACCTGTGTGTTTTCTGACCAGATGTCTGACACCGTTTTCCCGTTGCCAGTGTGTCAATGTCTGGTTTTAGGTCCTGTGCTGAGGCAATGCGTAGAACAGCATGGAGGTTGTCATCCGTGAGGCGTGATCTGTGCTTGTTTTTGTTCAGATTCATTATGGAAAAAAACTGTTCGCACAGATAGGTGCTCCCAAACATGGACAGAACACGGGCAGCATGAAGTCGAAGCTGTGGCATCAAACCAGGGGGCAGCAGACGATAAAAGTCCTGGATTGCAGCATCCTGGAACTTTGCTCTCAGGCCACTGTCGCTTTGAAGCTCAATTAGCTCCATCTGAAGGTGTTGGGGTGCAGTGCAGACATCGGTGGTGAAAGGATTGGCAAAGATGTCAAAGCCAGACTGTTGTGCTCTGAAGTCAGAGAAGCGCCGATCAAACTCAGTCTTTAACCGGCTCAGTTTGGTAGCCAACTGAGCACATGAAAAAGTCTCGGGAAATGAGGCTGACATGCTCTGACAAACAGGAAAGTGGACAAGATTGTCCTGTTTCACTTGCCACATCCATAAGTCCAATTTACGCTGGAAAGCCGTGATCGTGTCGGACATCTGCGTGATGACTTGTTTGCGTCCCTGCAGCTTCTGATTCAGCTGGGCGAGATGGTCGGTTATGTCACACAACACAGCAAAGTCACACATCCACTTTGGATCTGATAGTTCAGACATGAGTTTTCCTTTACTCTGCATAAAAAGAGCAATGTTTTCCCTGAGCTCAAAAAATCGCTTGAGGACTTTGCTCCTACTCAGCCACCGCACTTCTGTATGGTACAGCACATCCCCGTGTTCCGAGCCCATCTCCAGCAAAAACTGCTGGAACTGACGGTGATTTAGGCCACGCGCCCGAATGAAGTTCACTGTTTTCATGACTGTGGTCACAATGTCCTCCATCCCCAGCACCTTCCCACACAAAGCTTCTTGATGGATAATGCAATGATACGTTATCAGAGGCGTGTGACAGTTCATTTTTTGCATTTTCCCCTTCATTAGTCCAACCAAGCCCACTTTTCCTCCACACATTGCCGGTGCACCGTCTGTAGTTAATCCTACCAAGTTTTCCCACTGCAATGCATTTTTACTTACGGACTTCTCCACCGCATCAAAAATGTCCTGTCCCGTCGTGGTCCCATGCATTGCAGCCACATCCAACAGCTCCTCAGTGATAGAGAGGTCCGACTTTACGCCTCTAATAAAAATTGATAACTGCGCTGTGTCCGTGTTATCTGTGCTTTCATCAACAGCTAATGAAAAAGCTGTGTAGCTGCGTGTCTCCTCGGCCAGCTGTGTTGTAAGATTTTCTGCTAGTTCCTTCACTCGGTCGGCGATGGTGTTTCTTGATAAACTGATATTTTTAAAAGTCTGTAACTGGTCGGGACACACCTGCTCACAGACCTTCAGCATGCACTGCTTCAAAAACGCTCCCTCTGAAAAAGACTTGGAAGCGTGGGCGATTTCTTCAGCCACAATGAAGCTAGCTTTCACCGCGGCCTCGTTTTTGGCTGTGGATTTAATGAACAAACTCTGCTGCGACCGCAGTTTGCCTTTTAATTCTTGGGCAATTTGTTGCTTTTCTTGAAGGCTAGCTTTAGCGTACTTAGCTCCGTGTTTGGTGTCAAAATGTCGACGCAGATTGTACTCTTTGACAACCGACACCGCCTCGTAACACAAAAGACATACCGGTCTTTCTCCTTGAAGCACAAACAAGTATTCGCCTTCCCATCTTTCTTGAAACAGTCTTCCGTCTGCATCAACTTTTCTCTTTCTGGACATTTTGGGATCATTATTTATATCTCAATTCCACTCGTTGGCATGGACACCTTCGCGGCTAGCGTAGTCGAAAGGCATTGTGGCAAATGTAGTTTTTGGTCAAAGCACGCTCTTAATTTATTTTTTGGTATTTATTTTTAGACACTCAAAACTTTTAAGCTCTCGCGGGCCACATAAAATGACATGGCGGGCCACATCTGGCCCGCGGGCCTTGAGTTTGACACATATGCCCTAGGGTAAAGGCTAATCTAAATAACTACACATGAATAGACCTCAATTCCCATGAGCGTTTAGGCCAGTGTTAGAACTTCTGATACTGGGGGAATAGCAGTTAGCCTGGCTAACTAGCATGTTGTATTCGCAGGGCGGTTGCTAACGCTACTAGCGAAGGGCTTCATGTCACACAGTCCCTCTACCAGTTCGACAAAGCAGCTCCTGTGTTCAGTATCTTAGCGTTCAGGACCTCTTCGGTGCTACAGGCTGGTTGGAGCTGTGAGGCAGCAGCAGCAGAGTGTCTATGATTAGAAACGAATAATTCGCTCTAATTGCTTCCTGTAGCACACACCATCTCCACGCACACAGGGAATAAGCACCGTTCTGGTTTTTTACCAGGAATTTGGGGAAGGGGGAGGGGGGGGGTGGAGGGCCTCTGCTCAACAACCTCTTCAAAACACTAGCAGACACACACATACACACACTCATTGAGAGAGAGAGAGGGAGAGGGAGAGAGAGAGAGGGAGAGAGAGAGAGAGAGAAACACACCCACACACAGAGGGAGTTTGTTCGCCAGATTAAACTCGGAGGGAATTGAGTGACAAAAGCACCTATTATTGGCTCATTAGTATGTACATCACAGCCTCCCTTTGTATGGGTAAGATGTGCTGGGTGGGATGCACTTCTCCGCTCCTCAGAGAGAGGGAGAGAGAGAGGGAGAGAGAGAGGGAGAGAGAGAGAGAGACAACCCAGCCTCCCCCCTCCCCCTCCTCCCCCTACTGAATAGGATCTGGGGTGCAGCTCTGCATTAGCATAGACAGCCTGGGCCTGGGGAGAGACTAAGCTGTAGAGAGAGACCAGAGCACATGACTGGACTAGCACCCACTACGCTGTAGAGAGAGACCAGAGCACATTACTGGACTAGCACCCACTATGCTGTAGAGAGAGACCAGAGCACATTACTGGACTAGCACCCACTACGAGAGAGACTAGAGCACATGACTGGACTAGCACCCACTATGCTGTAGAGAGAGACCAGAGCACATTACTGGACTAGCACCCACTACACTGTAGAGAGAGACCAGAGCACATGACTGGACTAGCACCCACTACGCTGTAGAGAGAGACCAGAGCACATGACTGGACTAGCACCCACTACACTGTAGAGAGAGACCAGAGCACACTACGCTACGGAGGCTCAGTTAAACTCCCACATGTTCTGCAGAGTAAGGGGATTTTTTGAAAACACACTGTAGTTTGAATGGACCGGTCCAGAGACAGGACTGTGTGGTTCGACTGTGTGTCGGTTGATGATGGCATCATTGTTTGTGTGGCTGTTCTGTTCTGTTCTTGATGGAATATTTTGCTCTAGGTCTCCCACCAGTAACCAGTTTGTCATAAAAACCATACCTCCACCCCTCCCTCCCCTCCGTAATCCCCTCCCTTCCTCCCTCCCTCCCTCCCTCCCTCCCTCCCTCCCTCCCTCCCTCCCTCCCTCCCTCCCCACAGAGAGCCAGCCTCCCGAGAAGACAGGCCAGGTGAGTCATGGCCCAGCGGGAGTCAGTCAGCGCCCCCCTGCGTGCTTCCTTGGCTTGGGGAGGGGGGAGTCCTCCGACCTCCTAGCATGCTCCTGGTGGACGACCTGGATCATCAGAGCTAGAGCCTGGTCTCTCAGAGCTACCGTGGCCATCTCAGCGCCGGCGTGGATCTTTTTCACCTCACAACTTAGCTTAGCTTTACAGGCCCACAGGAACCTACAGTGACCCGGGCTGGCTGGTCAGGGAGGCCTCAGCTCCCCCCGGGGCGTCTGCGAAGTAGCTGCTCCGGTCTGTGTGTGTGTGTGTCTGTGTGTGATACAGCACGGTGCAGAGGGGGCGAGGGCGTGTCGGAGCGGCGTCATAGCCGGGATAGAGGGGGTGAGCAGGACCTAATGGGAGTGTAACGCCCCTGAGTCATGTTGGCTCCAGATGACCCCACTTAGGGTTGCATTTCCTTTGTATGACTTAGCTTATCGACAAGCATTAACAGACGCCCACACACACACAGACAGCACACGCACGCGCACACGCACACGCACACGCACACACACACACACACCCGTCTCAGTGGAGGAGGATCAGTTGTAGCACTCTGAGACAAACAAACACACACACACACACACATTCACAACAGGGTAATGATCCTATGCAGCATGTATGTCACTGCTCTGCATCCATCACTGACACAGCTAAAGCAGATTAGATCGAATCCCATCCATCACATGACATCTCACATGCACACACACACACACACACACACACACACACTCCAAGACAAGAGGAAGAGTTGTGAGTGGTCTAGGCTTCTTTGCGATACACAGTTATGACGTGACTGAGAGGCAGTGTGTGGGTGTGTGTGTGTCTGTGTGTGTGTGTATGTCTGTGTGTCTGTGTCTATAAATGACTGTAAAATGACTAATGTCTGTGTTTGTGCGCTGTGTGTCTGTGTGCATGTATCTGTGTGTGTGTGTTGTGCTAGTGAGGGAGAGGTGTGAGGAGTGTGCAGCTGTTGGCACAGCGGGGGGTGTTCCAGTGCGACAGAGACGTGGAGGACAGAGCCCCCGGCGCGACCCGTGAAAACAGACGCCAGGCGCCCCACTGTGTCTCCATCCCCATTTAACACCAGGTACACACACACACACACAGATACACACACACACACACCACACCTGCCCTGAAAGATGAGACAAAGGGAGGGTCAGTGAGTGGACACCCAGCTCCCACAGCAGACCATCCAAGGACATCCCTTGTCCCTAACCCTAACCCATCCACTGCCTGATGAGAAGAACAGTCCATTAAAGCCTGGTCTACAGACAGACAGGGAGAGAGAGAGAGAGAGAGAGAGAGAGAGAGAGAGAGACAGAGAGAGAGAGAAAGAGAGAGCGAAAGAGAAGAGAGAGAGAGAAAAAGAGAGAGGAGACAGAGAGAGAGAAAGAGAGACGAGAGAGACAGAGAGAGAGAGAAAGAGAGGAAAGAGAGAGAGAAAGAGAGAGGAGAGAGAGAAAGAGAGAGGAGAGAGACAGAGAGGAGAGAGACAGAGAGAAAGAAAGAGAGAGGAGAGAGACAGAGAGAGAGAAAGAGAGGAGAGAGAGAGAGAAAGAGAGAGGAGAGAAAGAGAGAGAGAGAAAGAGCGGAGAGAGAAAGAGAGAGGAGAGACAGAGAGAGAGAGCGGATCCCTGAGCAGCAGAGCGTCATCAGAGAGCTGGCCCATATGCATCCTGTCAGCTGTAACCAGCCACTTAACTCCTGCCTTTGTTCGGCTGCCTACCACAGGGCCTCGGAGACGACAGGATCTTCCAAAACCTTACTCCTCCTCCTCCGTACCCCCAGGCATCCCCTGTAACATAAATCCTAAACTCCCTCTTCCTCTCCGATTACAGCCCCCTCCCCCTCCCCCCCCCCACTCTCCCCCCTCTCCCTGATGGGTGTACTAGCCTATCTCGGATTACAGGACAGAAAGCTGCTCCTCTGTCCGAAAGGAGACACTGTCGAACCCAGACCTGCCGTTTATCACTGTGGAACCCAGGCCTGCCGTTTATCACTGTGGAACCCAGACCTGCCGTTTATCACTGTGGAACCCAGGCCTGCCGTTTATCACTGTGGAACCCAGACCTGCCGTTTATCACTGTGGAACCCAGGCCTGCCGTTTATCACTGTGGAACCCAGGCCTGCCGTTTATCACTGTGGAACCCAGGCCTGCCGTTTATCACTGTGGAACCCAGGCCTGCCGTTTATCACTGTGGAACCCAGGCCTGCCGTTTATCACTGTGGAACTCAGGCCTGCCGTTTATCACTGTGGAACTCAGGCCTGCCGTTTATCACTGTGGAACCCAGGCCTGCCGTTTATCACTGTGGAACCCAGGCCTGCCGTTTATCACCGGGAACCTGTTTTTCCTGCCTCCTGCCTCCCCATAACACATTTCCTTTGAAAAGCTGCTTAGAATTCAAGTCCATATGTTTTAGTTGTACGTGAAGCGAAACCCACCTCACGCACCAGTACTGGTGTTTCTGTCTGCTCAGAAAAAAAACACACAGAAGAAAATCTTTAGTTGACTGTGGGGGGAAAAAAACTAGCTAATACTGTGTGGGAACGTATGCGTGTGAAATAACTTTTCTTTTGTTTGAGTTTCAGTGCCAAACAGACAGGGAACAGGGGAGGGAGAGGCAGGAGGATGGACATTGTGTCAGCACACGGTCAACTTGTATTTTCAGTTCCGGCAGCCTACCGAAAGCTTTTTGTCTCTTTGTATAAACAATGCATGAATTGATATCCTGAAAGTTATCAACATTCCACCACACGGCCACCGTCCAACTATTGTCAGGATAAACAGAAAAGTCGGGCAGCTGTGAGTGTTTGGGAGAGCAGGACAAGTTGTTAGGTCTTATCCCCTGTTAAATATACAACAGGGTTGAGGGCAGCTAGTGTGGAGTTTCCTGTGTGAAACTACGCAGGAGAGATAATCAGATAATGACGCTCTAATGACAAGATTACACTTGTTTAGAGTCGAGAGGTCATATTATACGCCAGCGTTCCTGGGTCTGAGGTTGAAACACAGGCCTTGACCTTAAACCAGTCAGCCCTAACTCTGAATGACATGTTTGACCTCTGGGGTCAGCCTAGCTACACAGGCTCTGTGACTTACATCCCCCCCCCCCCCCCTACGCTAGAGGTGAGGATCAGAAAAACACGCTCCATAATCTAGGGCAACAAAGAGGCTCTGATCCCATACTAGGTCCTGGGGGGCTGACGCCACAGCTGCAGTCTTCGGGGGGTCTTTCGTCCGAGTCTGGGTGCCAGAGTCAGCGCAGGGCCGTCCTCTCTGTAGAGACCTGACCGGCCTCGGGCCTGACCAGGGACAGCCGACTGGTTCTGGCCTCTGCTCCAGCTTCACATCCCCCGACGTCCCTCGATCGCCCGCTCAACCGCTCTCTGGCGAGCTCCGCCCTGCTCCGCTGTTTATGCCGAGGTGCGTGAAAAGCAGGCCCCTTGTGAAATCAAAGTGCTTCAATCAACCAACAACTTACAAGCTTAAACAAACACACAGAGGGGAAAATCTCTCAGGTCAGCCTGAAGTGGAAGAAGCCTAAATGTTTTTTTCCGTGAGAGCCTTATTTCGTTTGGATTAGGCCACTTGTGTTGCTCTCTGGAGCAGGGCCAAGTGAAACAGCACACTGAGCCCCCTCTCCCTCCCACTAGACTCCACAAAGCTTCCAGCGCCTTAGATCCTATTTCCAGCATTCATACCACCTGCACCTGTGCCCACTTATAGGAAATGACATGAGGAGCGATTGGCTGCCATTAGGGGACTGAGGAGGAACACAGCAGTCTGGAGAGTGAAGGATGTTCTTGTTCCTCAACGGGGGATAACAGGGTTAGGAACTTCATGACATAAGGTGTCCCGATAAGACCGTGAGCGATAGATCACATGAAAATAATCAGCATGATAATAATCCTGAACTCATGGTTTTGTATGGAATTGGGATGGTGGATATGGCGGCTGTCTCTCTGAACAGGGGTCAGGCATGCGAAGGGACAGACAGAGATGCTTCACTGGTGGAACTCCTTTTGGGGAACTGAAAAGCTATTTTATAAATTGACACTCAAGTTGGTTGTAATGTCTAGAAAAACCCATTTTCCTAATATTCCATCAAACCTGGAGAATCAACTATTTTTTTGTAACTTCTACAGAGTATTCTGGCGATGCTAAAATTAGCCAGATAAAACAAGATTTGCGCCAAATGAAAATCATATGGTCTCAAACTTAATGACATGGTCTCTTTTCCTTGCTTGCTGCTAACAAGAACCATTTGTCCTGCTCTGAATCCTCCAGGAGACCAATGAATTACCTACCCATAATGCTTGACTGATGAATGACTAAAGCTAGCCCAAAAAAAACAAAACAGGCTTTGTATAAAATGAAATAAAAGAACATCAAACACACCACAAAAGCTTACATAAGTATCACTTTCTAATGAGAAATCACCTAATACATTTTAAAGACTACTGAGGCTTTACAAACATAGCCTATTCACCTAAGGTTCAGCAAGTTACATACTGTGGCCTTCGGCACCACATTGTGAAATGAATGACTTGAGAAGAGGAGTGAGCTAAAATACTAGTGGGCTGCTCTGAACGGTAGCCAGTCCCACTCCACAACTGGCGCAGCGGTGCGACTTTATACAGAATCTGTAGCTTAACCTCAGACAGACGACTGCATTAGTCCCATCTATCAAGCCTCTTTGTGGGAGACGGTGGAGGAGCTCAACGTGCAATTCCTGCAGAAAAACATGGATCTTAGCTTGAGTCCCTCGTTAGGCCAAGGACTTGTTGGGCAACAGACTTCCCGCACGCAGCTCCTTTCAAAAGTAGGTAGAGTCAGCCTAGCAGTGGCATCTGTTTACAGTCACACCAGAACTTGTTTATAGACGTTTTCTATCAAACTGAGCATAGCCATGAGAAAAGGTAAGAAACATCTAGAATATGCCTTGATGTGGAAGGGGAAGGCTCATCCACAAGCCAGAGCCAGAGAATAACAAGGTTTCTGAGAGTTTTCCTGTAGCTGAAAACCTGATCAAAATCCCCATCATGCAGGACGAGGTAGAGATGCCAGAAACGGGATTAAAGCCGTACGACGGGAGAGGAGAAAGAGAGGGGCGAGAGAGAAGAGAGGAGAGGAAAGAGAGGGGAGAGAGAGGAAAGGAAAGAGAGGGGAGAGAGAGGAAAGGAAAGAGAGGGGAGAGGAAAGAGAGGGGAGAGAGGAAAGGAAACAGAGGGGAGAGAGGAAAGGAAAGAGAGGGGAGAGAGAGGAAAGGAAAGAGAGGGGAGAGAGGGGAAAGGAAAGAGAGGGGAGAGAGAGGAAAGGAAAGAGAGGGGAGAGAGGAAAGGAAAGAGAGGGGAGAGAGAGGAAAAGGAGGCGAGGAATGAGAGGCTCATCTGTGCTGTCAGACCCAGGCCCCCGGTCTCTCATGTCTGCTCATCCAGAGAACAGGTGGTGGTGATCAGAAGGACTGCGGCGTTCAGACGCTGATCACAGTGTTCAGACTCTGATGTGAGACAGAGGGAGGCCTGCAGGAGGTCTGAGGATCTCAGAGATGGAATGGAACACAGTTTGTAGGCGAAATCCATCCATCCAGTTACATTCTCTAGTACGTCTATTGAAATTCTGCCCATCAAGTCCCAAGCTATTCAGAAGGAGTCCCAGAAAATAAAAGGTAGTTGCAACGCCACAATTGCCAGCCTGTTAAGAGTATTCCGGAAGGGAAATCAGGTACTGGGGGAACTTTTCAGCGACCACTCCCAGTTGTGGCACAAATGGACCTTTTGTTGGCCATGATCCTCCGTCAGGTTTTTTAACCCCACACACACACACACACACACACACACACACATTCCAGCCTGAAGCTGCTCAGCACATCGGACTTTCTCACCGCGTGTCCACCTAATGCCTAATTACAGCCCATCTGGTCTGAAACATGAGTGTATCCTCGGGGGCTGACCCCAGGCCTCTCCAGACCTACCATGCTCTGTGTTTGTGTGTGCGTCTGCGTCCTCGGGGGCTGACTCCAGGCCTCTCCAGACTCACCCCTTGGCTCCACTGTGGCCGTCAGCGTCAACCGTCAGCATCGACATTCTACCAAATCAAAAATCATGAAATGAACCTCGGTGATACTCTCAACGTCGGACGCAGGCGTCGAACGCAACGCAACGGCTGCAGTGGCGCCATCGTCATTAATTCCAATGGGTTCATTTCCTTAGCGTCTGATAGCTGATGGTTGCCGCGGACGCTAACGGACCCAGCGGAGCCAAGACGTCACCCTGTTCTCTCTGGGCTGTCATGGTCAGCCGAACAACTTACCGCACACGTCAACATCACAGGGCCAGGACAGTTCCCTGTCCAAGTCTTAAATAAAACACTCTCTCGGATTTATGACCACGGCCCATAGCATGGAAGCTAGAACACTCAAACATAGCCCTGAAGAGAACTGGTTATGCAACGGGAAGCCGGCCGTCGTAAAATTGACTTTGAAATACCGTTTGCGGCCCAAACGGCCGTGATTATTTCGGCTTTCCAGCTGCGAAAGAACGACTCTTCTGCACAGCAGCTGTCGCATGAGGAAGCTGTAGCACCAGAAAGATATTCCTCTCTGTCAAGAGAATACCCTCATTTGAGACATAAATTCAAGATTTTAACAAAACCTGTGACTGGCGGATTGAGGGTTTCTTCACGTTTCACTGGAGGAACACATTGAATGATCCTCCCTCGTTGGAGACCCTATGGTACAGAAGGGAATCTTTCTCCCCTTTCAGCGTGTGCATCAATGTCACTGCTAGTATTTAAAGAGTTCAGGTAAGGAACTACTGCTAGTATTTAAATAACGCTCATGCCAAGTAGTATACCTGCCCTAGTATGTCAAGTAGTGGACGTATGGTAATCGTAACTCATCACAGTGAGAGTGGAGACCTAGCTTTGAACACTGATGAGAATACCAAATGGCAAGCCCAAAAAATACATTTATTGAAATAAATTGGTGTGTGTGTGTGTGTGTGTGTGTGTGTGTGTGTGTGTGTGTGTGCGTGCGTGCGTGTGTTTACCAAAGGACATATATACACTAACTAGGGCCCAGGGCCTTAGCCAAAGTCTGGGTCCTTTCTGTGGCTTGACGCACATTGCTGTGTTCAGCACATTCTGTGAACCCTTTTTCAGTGTTTCCCTTAGCTGGGAACTTCAGTCACTCATGTTTAATGCCTTTTGAACAGCCTTCAGAGTTACCCAGCCAGAAGAGATCAAACGAAGGATAAAAGAACACCAACTGTTCCTCATACAGTACATGTGCGCAAGAGTCTATAAATATCAATACTTGTTTATGTAATCCATGATCAGCCTCCATCATGAAGTGTTATCAAACTGACCCAGCTGACTGTGCACCTACAGTATGTCCACAATGTCAGATCATTCATGCTTTCTTGAAAACACAAAAAAAAAAGTTTTTATATAAACATTATAAATGTAAAAATAATAAGTTCAGTAAGCCTTCGGGTGTAGCTGATTAAATTAGTTTGTGAAATGGAGCCACTTAAACGAAAGAAGCGCTGCAATTTCCCCTGAAGGTGTTACTCGCTTATTAGCTCCTAATAGGCCTGGGAGAAAGAATTGACATTTCACACGAAATGCCAAAAGCAACCATGACAGGAATATGAATTCAAAGCAGTTTTGTTCAGTAATTCTGTTCTGCTTAGGCATAATCATACCTATTTAACATAATTTCTCTTCAACTTGCGCCGAATACAAAATTGCCCATAAGTGCATAATTGGCACTCAGGTTGCATGGCATTGTGAAGGTGTCATCCTCCACAGGAGACGGCTCTGCCCTCCTCTCCACCGCCTACTCAGCAACACATCAAACACACAGACGGCTTCTGAGACCCGGAGGGCTGCGCTTCCTTCTACCTCACTCTCCTCAACTCTGCTGCTTCCCTGAAACTCCCGGCTTTAACAGCATGAGAGAGAGAGAGAGAGAGAGAGAGAGAGAGAGAGAGAGAGAGAGAGAGGGAGAGAGAGAGAGAGACGGAGAGAGAGGGAGGAAGAGAGAGGGAGAGAGAGAGAGAGGAAGTGAGAGAGAGAGAGGGAGAGAGAGGAAGAGAGAGAGAGGGAGAGGGAGAGAGAGACAGAGGGAAGGAGGGGGGGATGTACCCAGGGTTCATGTGTCACCTGACCTGGTTTAAAGCCGGACGGACACCCAGGGTTGTGGAGGAGGCAGGGGTGTATTCTTTCACTCCTGCTTTTCTTCTCTCCTCCCTGGCGATGGAAGAGACGGGCCACACAAAGCAGAGTAAGATGTCTGCCTGGAAACCATCCTCGCAGAGATGAAAGGACGCCAGTGAAGTCACGCCACAAGAACGCCACAATCAGAAACACACAGCCGGTACTCTGTTACCGAGAAAACACAAGCACGGCGAAGTCCTCAAAGCCTGACACCTAAGGCGTGATTGCCAGTGTGTGTGTGTGTGTGTGTGTGTGCGCGCGCGCACACACCAGTGTGTGTGTGCGTGTGTGTGCCAGTGTGTATGTGTATGTATGTATGTATGTATGTATGTATGTATGTATGTATGTATGTATGTATGTATGTATGTATGTATGTATGTATGTATGTATGTATGTATGTATGTTTGCCAGTGTGTGTATGTATTGTATGTGTGTGTGTGTGCATTGCATGTATGTGTGTGTGTTGCGTGTATGTATGTGTGTGTATATGTGTGTGTGTATGTGTGTGTGTATGTGTGTGTAGGTAATGTGTATGCGTCGCCACTTACAGTATGATGGTTCCAGACCTGGTGAGGAGGTCACTTCATTAGGAGGGGTTGAGCTCTCGTTCAGTACGTTTCACAGCTTTGTTCAGTACAGTCTGGCATTTTGCGGAGGGTGTGGGGTTCTTCCTGGAGTTAACAACCCCTCTGGCGGTACACTTCCTCCCAATGTATATCAGTGAGAGAAGGGGAAGGTTGGCTGTCCTGATGTGTCAGAGTCAGTCGGTCCACTGACACTACTAGTAATGGATAGTTCACACAGACAGAACAGCCAGACCACTACTAGTAATGGATAGTTCACACAGACAGAACAGCCAGACCACTACTAGTAATGGATAGTTCACACAGACAGAACAGCCAGACCACTACTAGTAATGGATAGTTCACACAGACAGAACAGACCAGACCAGAGGAGGGGGAACTAGGATCCCCGGAGCGTCTCCGGTAGGTTAGCCGTACCCTGCAGTAGTCGGAATCCCCGGCTGTGTTTCCTCATGCAGCCATGACCTCACTTACATACCACCATGAGCGGCCCGCGCCCCACGGAAGGGAGGAGGGAAGGATGGATATAAAAAGGAGGTAGATTAGGTGAACCTCTGTGTGTTCTCCAGGGTTATGGTTAGGGTACTGACCCAGTTCTAATCCAAACACTGGCAGCACCGGTCTGCCTCAGCAGCAACACTGTCAGCGCAGACACACTCCAGGACAAACACAACACACGCTGGGGCACAGAGCGACGGGCACACACACACATACACACACACGCACACACACACACGCACACACACACGCTGGGGCACAGAGCGACGGGCAGACACACACGCACACACACATACACACGCACGCCATTTCCTGCGACCGTGGCGTGGGCCTGCGTTAACGGGTATACGGTAGCAGCGAAGTCCCTGAGGAAGCCGGTCCACGGAGAGAAAGAGAAACAGCTGCTCCACAGGAAGTCAACAGCAAAACAGCTACGGGCGTCCGCACATGCCCGCACACGCACACACACACAGTCTGGGTCCCCAGCTACACAGGAACTGCAGGTCAACCTCCGGAAAGAGACCCTGACATTGGGTCAGCTTCCTGTCCCCGTTGGGGACAGCGGTGGTGACACACACACACACACATACACACACACAACCCTACCCCTGACACCGCATCACCAACAACCGTCCAAACGTCCATTTCCTCAGCCATTATTGTCCGATAGACACAACACTGACACCGGCATTTATCTGTCATTATCCCCATTACCCAGAAGGAGACGAAACAATGCCCTGTGGTCCCTGATCAACTAGATTACGCCAATCTGCACCTGCATGGAACAAGCCATTGTGTGGGTGTTGTGGAGGTGTGGGGGCGGGGGGTAAGCAGGGGTCCTCTAGGCTAAACAGGAAGCAGGTTGATGGGGCAGAACTAGCCTGGGCTCACCTTTGACCCGCCGCCAGCAGCAGCGTTGGCGTGAGCCAATCGCAGAGCTTGGTTACTGTCTCTCTCTCTCTCTCTCTGGACAGGCTAGAGAGATAGGATGGAGAGACAGGCTAGAGATACAGGATGGAGAGACAGGCTCCACGATGTTGATGAAGAACTGGACAGAATCCCAATGGTTTTGGAAAAGAGGTGACTACAGAGGCATTTCAGTGCACACTCATTCACACACACACACACACACACACACACACACTCACACACTCACACAGCGGTGCCAGGAGATACAGCACCACACTGGGAGTAACAAGACGGTGTTGTCTTTAATAATGGAACCCGTCACGCATGCTGAGAAACTCCGTTATTCAACCTCTGCTGCTCCACTTCTCAGACGGAGCCAACGGAGGCAGACGCTGGGGTCAGGAGGGATGAACACACACACACACACACACACACACACACACACACACACACACACACACACACACACACACACACACACACACACACACACACACACACACACACACACACACACACACACACACACACACACACACACAGGGAGACGAGAGAATGAGAGTGTGGAGGAGAGAAAGGACAAGATCGGGCCCAGGTCCATCGTTCTGACCGTTCAATTAACATAATTAAGGAGATGGGAAGGAATTATTCGCTCGCTAAAAGCATAACGAGCTCCCTGTGGTGATCACTGGCCTGGGACACAGGACAGAGAATGAATGCAGGGCACGATGGGGGGGGGGGGGGGGGGGGGTCGTTCCATCCAGCCAGGCCACAGAGAAGACCACACAGGTTAGCAGAGCAACAGTAGGACGGTCTGTCTTGCACACATAAATAAATACATCCATAGAGGCCCGTTACAGCGCTCGCTCTGTGAGCTCCCAGAGAGAGAGAGAGAGAGAGAGAGAGAGAGAGAGAGACAGGAGGAGGAGGAGGATTGGAGTCCACTGGGGAGTGAATTTTGAAAAAGGAGTTCTGGAACGTCTGGGGTGTGACTCGTCCACAGTAAGGTGGAGGGAGAGAGATGTGTGTGTGTGAAAAAGAAGGAAACTCTTGGAGCCAGGAGGCTGACAGACTGATACTAAGAATACTGAGAGCTCTGTCTCTCACTCTCTTTCTCTCTCTCCCGTCCCTCCCTCTCTCTCTGTCCCCCCATCCCGTCTCCCTCCCCAAATCTCTCTCTCTATCTTTCTCTCCCTCTCAATGTGCAGCTCCATGATCTCTTCATCTGAGCTCTGTAGGTACCCTCTCTCCGCCAGGATGTTGTCAGAGCATGTTCAAAACACGTGTCCCGCTCTGTGTCTGTGCATGAGCATTACTTACATATCGAATGTTTCAAACACAATTATCTTTAATCAAAGTCTGAAGAGTTCAAGCTCAAGAGCTCTGCCAGCAAAACAATGAAATATGCAAGCTGCCGAAATACCATGAAAATCCGAAAATCCATCCGCTCAAAGTCTAGAGGGGTATCAGGTTCTGGTGGCTCTAACTGGCACACTTCCCTTCTGTCCCGATACCCAAGAGCAACATGCTTAATTTCTCACGTCTTCTCGTCACTCACACCACAAAGTTCAATATTTTCAAAGGATCCTCTCACTTTCTGAAAGCACATACAGTACAGAGAAATACATTTTCACAACTTCTCAACCTGGGAAAATAAAAAATCAGAAAAAAACAGATATGTCTTACTTTCACCTGCCAACAATACTTCACAAAAGCCCTTTTGAAAAAATAACCCACAAGGGAACTTCTAAGAAGGAAGAAATATATTTTTTTCTTTGCACATTCCTCTTGTGCGAGGAGCTGCTCGAAAGGCTGCAACCCGTCTTTTTCCAGAGTCGTTGAGAACACTGGATATACTGTGGCTCTTGGTTCTGATCCAATATGTATGAGCGTGGCTTCAAGAGAACCAAGGAACTGTAAACATTCACATGCTCTCAGTGCCAAGAGCAAAGACCCGGGTCTGAGTCATGCCATAGGCTACGGCAGAGTACGCCCCGTCCTGTAGACCAAGGTAATCCCCAGCTCCAGGGCTTTAGAGTGGAGGCTGGAGCCTGGGACTGACTGGGGCTAGGACTGGGGCTAGGACTGGGGCTAGGACTGGGGCTAGGACTGGGACTGGGACTGGGACTGGGACTGGGACTGGGACTGGGACTGGGACTGGGACTGGGGCTGGGGCTGGGGCTGGGACTGGGGCTGGGGCTGGGGCTGGGACTGGGACTGGGGCTGGGGCTGGGGCTGGGACTGGGACTGGGACTGGGACTGGGACTGGGACTGGGACTGGGACTGGGACTGGGACTGGGGCTGGGGCTGGTGTTTTAGGTTCAAGGCTGAGAAGCAGGGGACTGGGTAGGGGGGGTTAGTAGAGCAGGATGCCTTGGGGACCGCTCGGTCCCTGCCGTGGCCGTAGTAACCCTAACCCCACGGCTGGATGCAGAGCAGAGAGACACAACACTGGAGCCCAGCCAGCCAGGCAGGCACCACAACCACCCACAACACACTGCCCCCAAAACGTACCGCACCGTCATAAATCTGAACGGACAGAACACAGGGACCGCTGAGGATAAATATACTCTCTCAAGACATCGGAACGGTCCTCTAGGCAGCCAGCAGTGCCAGTCCTCAGGACAGCAGGGCCCTCTGGGCCCTCTCCGTTCAAACACGGAGGGGTGTGGAGGGGAGGGGCACAGGGCCGGTGTCATGTCGGCCGCGCTAGAGCTCGTTGCCACGATGAGCTCATTCGGCTGCGCCGGGACAGGACACCGAGGGTTAATGCCTGAGATTAAGCAATGGCATACCAGACGTTTTACTAGCCTCTCTCACACACGCACGCACGCACGCACACACACACACAGGGTGAGGCCGAATTATTCAGTGGATTTTAATCAGTTGCATTTGAAGCAGCCACCACTGATTTCATCCCCCCGACAAGCCAGCCTGTCCTCACCCCAAGATCACAGTCTCACACCTGCATTTGGGTGAGAAACAACAGATCCTACAGCAAGACGGATTCATAAAGGTTTTGAACGGATTTTATCTGGAGGGCCTACAAATGGCAAAAACTGTGTCCATTAAAAAACAGCCAAAATGGAAATACACAGTAGTCCAAGTTTTATGGTCGATTCATTCATATACTGTCTGAGCGCTACTTCCTCTGTCTGAGATTAGGGGAGGGTGCAAGTTTACAACCCCACTCTGTACTGTCATCAATCGACTGAACACTCAAGAGTCTGCGTGCAAAGCTCAGCTTGTACATGCGGCCTCTATACTACACATGATCCGCTTGGGCAAGTTACTTAATCAAGTAAAGTTACTGATTACTTCCTGTCCTATATGAGCGCGAGCTACGAGCACTCTGGTCGGGGAGAAACCTCTCCTCAACATTTAAGCACCTATTGCATAGTTCGCTACTCTTGCACTTTGCCTTTAGCATTAGTTTATGCTCTTTAGTCACTTGTTTAGAAAGGAGATGCACTTGTGAGTTCTGGCGAGTAGTAGTACACTGACTTCCTACGTTAAATGCAATTATTGTAAGTCGCTTTGGATAAAAGGGTCTGTTAGATGACTGTAATGTAATGTAACATGGGTAGACCAGCACCCAGGGAACCGAGCAAGACCCAGGCTGTGGCCCCGCAGAGGGAGGAGTCTGGTTAGTGTCAGCGTGCACCAGGACAGAGGGACGGCTGGTGGAGCTCCTGCCAGACAGGGTCATCAGCCAACCATAGCCATGAGGGGGAGAGAGAGAGAGAAAGAGAGAAGAGAGAAAGAAGAGAGAAAGGGAAAGAGAGATAGAGAGGGAAAAGAAGAGAGGGAGACAGACAGGCTGGGCCTCTCTCCAACCTCAGTCACAGTGGCCTGTTCCAGCACACGTGCACACACACACACACACACACACACACCATTTTAAGAGTAAATGGATCATTAGCTACAGCAATCATGGGTAGCATGCAGCGTAGCCTCAACCCCTTGCTGATCTGGCTTTATTGATCACACACGACCAACACAGAGCAGTGGTCAATTAACCATGTTAATTAAAATAGGTCTGCTGTCTCAGGAAGACTCCACCTCCCTGCTGCTGCCAGCATTCCTCTCTCTGTCCAGCACCAAACTGGACCAGCTACATGCTACACGGCAGCACCCTGGCTGTCCGGCCAACTGTCCGGCCCCGCCTTACACACCCACGTCCGGCCGCCGGGCAGTATGAGCTAACGTCTTTAATGGAGCCACAATCTCCCCAAACTAGTATCAGCGCTTGCTTTGATCCCCCTCTACCCCCATTACTCCAATGATCGCAGAGACATGTCAACAGGGAGATGAAAGTAGAGGTGGACATGATTGCAGAGATCTCTTGTTTTAGTTTCTCGACTGCGTTCTTTCAGTGGTGACCCTGTGGGGGGAGGTGGCTCCTGGCCAAGGGCGGTGGCACTGGGTAACCCTGGTACCCCCAGAAAAGAACATTACCCTAACCCCTGAGAGAGAGAGAGAGAGAGAGAGAGAGAGAGAGGGAGGGAGAGAGAGAGAGAGAGAGAGAGAGGGAGAGAGGGAGAGAGGAGAGACAGAGAGAGAGAGAGAGAGAGAGAGGAGAGAGAGACAGAGAGAGAGGAGAGAGAAAGAAGAGAGAGAGGAGAGAGATAAGAGAGAGAGAGGAGAGATAGGGGAGAGAGAGAGGAGAGACAGAGAGAGAGGAGAGAGAGGGGAGAGAGAGAAGAGAGAGAGGAGAGAGATAAGAGAGAGAGAGAGGAGAGATATGGGAGAGAGAGAGGAGAGACAGAGAGAGAGGAGAGAGAGGGGAGAGAGAGAAAGAGAGTTACTCCCCAGTGAAAAGGCCTTCGGCATCTTTGGTCTCTCTGTGATGGAGTGGGTGGAAGTCTGCACACGCCATCTGGGCGAGTGAGACGGATTACAGGCCCCAAAAGATGTTTGGGGAATTAGGTAAACATCTTCAGATGAACGGCCAGTAAAAAGCCGACAGGGTGTCTGGGGTGAACAGTGGGAGGAGGAAGGGGAGAGCAGAGGAAATCTGGACCAACTGTGAGGCTGTGACAGAGAGAACCCCAGCCCTGCTCTCTCCATCAGGGATTTTCAACAAAAAAACCAAAATGTTTTTGTTGTCTGGTTGTTGTCTCGTTATTCTGGCTTGAGCTAGCGGCCCAGCGCGAATTTGATTTTGCTGTGTTGTTCACTCCGTGAATCCGTGGAGAACGAATAATGCGTTCAGAGCGATTTAGGGATTGGTTGCGATGCCAGCAGAAAGCCCCTAGCCCAGTCCAGCCAGAGCCCTCAGCTACACTGGGCTAACAAGTGACCTCTCTTTTTAAGCATCTACTTTGTACTGCGAGCAGAACAAATGTGGTGCTTTGGCCGGGCAGGCCTCCATCTGCATGACGCGGCTCCGCCAGCAACACGCTATCATTATGGGGAAGGAAAAAAATAATATTGTGGCTCTCTGTAATGATGCAGTGCTAGCATGGCGCGCCAGTGTGTACAAAGTGAATTATTACATGTGCACTTAGTGGCTGGATGGATGGATGGATGGATGGATGGATGGATGGATGAATGAATGGATGGATGGAGGGGTGGATGAATGGATGGATAGATGAATGGGTGGGTGGGTGGGTGGGTGGATGGATGGGTGGGTGGGTGGGTGGATGGGTGGGTGGGTGGGTGGGTGGATGGATGGATGGATGGATGGATGGATGGATGGATGGATGGATGGATGGATGGATGGGTGGGTGGGTGGATGGATGGATGGGCATTTCTGCCCACAGATGTCAGACAGGCAGCTCCTAGTACTGTAATCCATTTAGAACCAAACAGACACTAACCCAGACTATTTGCATTATGATTGATCACACCCCAGGATTACTAAACGGAGTGTGTGTGTGTGCGGGTGTGGTGTGTGTGTATGTTGTGTGTGTGTGTATGCTGTGTGTGTGTGTATGAATGCTGTGTGTGTGTGTGTGTTTTGTGTGTGTGTGTGTATGCTGTGTGTGTGTGTGTGTGTGTGGTGTGTGTGTGTGTGTATGTATGGTGCATCTGAGAGTAAGGAGGTCTCTGACTCATCTCTACAAGCTTAGTATTGTTTACAGGGCCACAGTGGTTCATGTCGGTCTATCGGGGGTTGTTAATAAAAAGGAATCCTGGATTGATAGCACACTGCTGCGCTGTGTGGGCAGGCAAGCGGATTATCCACTGACTGAGCCCACTCAGTCACACAACATCGGCTTAAGACCATCCTCCAGTCACACCCAGAACCCCATACAGGAGGATAAATGTTCTGTATCCTCTAATCGGACCATCAGAACCACCTCACTTGAGCCTGCAAACGGTTTCTGTGATTACTCTGCCTGGAGACATACTGTACCAGGGCTGTCTCTACTGTACCAGGGCTGTCTCTACTGTACCAGGGCTGTGTCTACTGTACCAGGGCTGTCTCTACTGTACCAGGGCTGCCTCTACCGTACCAGGGCTGTCTCTACTGTACCAGGGCTGTCTCTACTGTATCAGGGCTGTGTCTACTGTACCAGGACTGTCTCTACCGTACCAGGGCTGTCTCTAACCCTAACCCTTTTTGTAGAAGTGTTTGTTGGAATAAAGGTTCTACTCTGGGATAAAACATAAATAAAACATTACATATTAAAATGTTTGCAGTACTGTATATATAATACAGTAGAGACAGGCCTGGTACAGTAGATACAGACCTGGTACAGTAGAGACAGCCCTGGTATGGTAGACAGCCCTATAGTGACTGCCCTGGTAGTGTGTGTGTGTGTGTGTGATATATATACATATATATAGTGCTAGGAAACTGTTGCATGGTGAGCAGTCTGGAAACCCGATCTTGTCCAACCAGCGACGCCATTTGCCTTCGTTACAGATCAAACAGGGGCCTTGGGGGAACGGCCTGCACGGGGCGGTTAACTGAACCCCTCACATCCATCTTAGCCTGTCCACTCATCTCTCCACAATAATAATACATATCCAGTTTGGTGGAGGGTAGAGGTGCTCTGACGGAGCGCTCTCCTGCCTGGGGGGGGGGGGGGGGGGGGGGGGGGGGGGGCGCACGGGGAAGGCGAGGGAATAGAACATGGTTGGAATAACATACACTCTAGGGGGGCTCACGCTACACTGGCATTATGGATGTAGAATCCAAAATAAAGGCTAGTATGGCGAAGCCGAGTGGCCATCCTTACTAAAACAAGCCACAGGGTAAATATTTAATCCATGAGACTGACTGAGGATCAGAGAGGGGTTTGAGTTCGGAGCCTATGGTATTGCGGGATGGAGGGACAGAGAGGCCTGTATAATCACTGTTTCTGAACCTGAAGTACATTTTTGTGGTGACGCAGTGAAAAATGTGGGCTATGAGCAAGATGTTACTACAGTACAAACCCCATATGTAAATCTAAAGACCATTCTCTATTACACATCAAGACATATGATATGAAGTGGAGTTGTGTTTCCTATGGGGAATACATGGAAAGAGATACTGTATATATTATATTCTCTACGTAGCAGTTGTCTTTTGTGCTGGACCTTCTTTTCTTCATTTACCATTAGAGGGCATTTCTAAAGGCTGTTATAATGTGGCCTTGGTCTACCTGTAGGCAGTTTCAGCCCCCCCCCCCCCCCCCCCCCCCACCCCCACCTCCTACCCCCACATAACCTCCACACAGAGCTCACATTCATCCCATGAACAAGAGGTGGGTTTACACAACCTAAGCAGAGGAACAAGTTGGTCTATACTGTGAATACGCATAATGGTGGCATAGCCAAATATACTGCCGCTCAGACTGTATACAGAGAGAGAGAGGGATGGATGGATGGAGGGAGGGAGTGAGAGAGACTCCCTTTAGATTCCATTTAAAGAAATTCAGTTAGCTATGAATTATAATCATATTAGGAACAGGCCCCGTGTAGGCCTATCTGATGGGAAAGGTATGACGGTTGTGTACAGTCGGCTATAATGAGGAGGTTCCGTATTGCTAATCTTGTCACCTCCATCCCTTTGAGCAGTCCTTCTGACCCGGACTGAAGTTCTAACGGGGGGCTTAACATTGATAATCAAAGTTTTCCATCCACATTGTAACCACTCATCATCTTTCATTTATTAATAATAAATACTCAGCCTAACAAAAGACTGTTTGGTTTATACAACATCACGCTAGATCACATTACTGTTTTGCCTGTTCGTGTGTGTGTGTGCGTGCGCGTGTTGTGGAGGCGTATTGCTTTGGGCAGACAAGGTAACTGAAGGAGAAATTATACATAGCTACATTATAGAGTAGCCTATGTAAAAATCCAACGCTTTTAGTTGGCGACGAGAGCAGCTTCTCTAACAAAACAGTAGCCGATAGATCAGTTTAATGCCTACCTTTCATGAACAGGATGCCGATTGACACGAGGTAAGCCACCGGTAGCATTCTGTTGTTGAACACCGTGGAGTTTTTATTGCCTTGATCCCGTCGCTGTTTCGCAGTTGCTGATAGTTCCGTGGTAGTCAGTATAGCCTACAACCTTTCCGAGTTCAGACAGACACGGGAAAACGTAAGCTACGAACCGGAGTGAAAGGAGATCCCTGCCAGTCAGTATGCGCTAGTAGAACAGCCCAGATATTTCTCTACCTGTGCGATTTCCGTCAGTGGTTTGACAACCTACCAGCTTTCACAGAATGAAGGGAAACCACGAAGCGCACAAGCACCTATAGGCTACGGAATAGATGCAATACCGGTCTTACAGAATTAGTAAAGTTTGTAAATAGGTTAGATAGGCAGACTAGAGTATAAACAAACAAACACGTCTCTACTTCCCCTACTAGACTACTTTCGGGGCAGTTCCCTTGACACCCGATCGCTAGACCCTGTTCAGTCCTGAACCAATGCGAGACTGCGAGGCACCGATCCGTGGCGGAGCCAAACTTGGAACTCTCCGTTCTCTCGGTTCTCCTGCCGCTGCGCTCTGCTCTCGCTGGGTTCACGTGTTTTGCTTCCCGTGGTGGCGCTGCTGGGTGGATTTTCACTCATATACCCGCACCACTAGAATTGCGCTACAGAGAAGAGAAACCCCGCCTACCCAGCGAACTGGGAGAACCATATTGAAGGTCCATACCGGCGAGACCAGGGGTGGCCAACCAGTCAGAGACTAATAAGAGACACAAAAATTACTGTGGTACCACACCAAAAGCCAACTGCAGTTAAGTGAGCCGCACTTTTTTCTTCCGCGATCAAGTGAGCAGCACTTTTTTTTTTCGAAGTTCAAAAGAAAACTGGGGCGCGCACCTATTCGGTGTATTACGGCACACAGTGAACCGGTTGCTGGAATCGTCTTTGCAGCTTTTCCTTCGCACTGACTCACACATTGGGACATTAATGTATATAATTTAATATAATTTACATTTAATGTAGAATAAACAAATGTCTGTGTTTCGGAAATTATGTAGGCTAGACGCAGAACTAGCCTTCAAAAATTTGACGAGCGGTTAAAGGAGAAATATATTTTGTTCATGGGAGTGTCTCATTTAACTAAGTTCTGGAGCTCTCCCTCTATAACATCATGTAAGAATATTATACACATTATACACACACACACACACACACACACACACACACACACACACACATACACATATATATATATATATACACTCATATACATGAGTTCAGGAACTCTCCCTCTATAACTTCATGCAAGAAGATTTGACTTTTTACAGTGTATATTTTCAATAATCCCATCTCAAACTCCCACTGTAAGCACATTTTGACTTTAAAAAAAAAAAAATTGACAGGTGATTATAGGAGAAATATAGTTTTGTTCATGGGAGTGTCTCATATAGGCCTACATGATTTAAGTAACTCTCCCTTTGTATGAAATGAGATTTGATTTTGTAACATTTTCTATAAAACCAAGATTAAAAAAAAAAGAAGAAAAAAATCATAAACACCAACCTTTAAGGAAGCAAGAGTTCTCATTTTCATTTTATAAATAATGCTGTTGTATTTATTATCTTTTTTCAGTCAAAATGACATTTGGAGGTCAGCCATGACATGGTTCTAGTAAGCGAGAGGTCAGAGGTCAGTGAGAGTTCCAAAAGAATTGTTGAAATGCCAATTATACAGGAATGTAAAATAATACAACAAAGTTAATGAATAAATTAACATCCAGTTAATTTAACTGGATCCATAACATTCAATAACATCGTCCTCTCACGTGCACTTTTACAGATATACACTGTGACATGAGCCGGAATCGAACCCACGCCGCTGCAGAACATTTTATGCGCCCCAACCCATTGAGCTACCGGAGTGCTGCTAATTTTCACTACACACTGCCTTTGTTGCTTGACCAAGGCTCTCTTTGCTCTCTGTGTGCATGTTCATTTTTTATCAACAAGGAATTATTAGTGTTCTTTTAGTATTAGTAGTCTATAAATAAAGTTTGAGTTGAGTTGAGTTGAGTGTAATGTTCCATGTTCATGTGCAATGTTATTATCTACTGCATGTTTGAAAGCTATCGGATTTTAGTACATGCATTTCTCCATTGATATTTCAACAGATACATTTAATAAACACAACTGAAGTGAATTTATATAGAATCAAGCCTAACTTGGCAAATTGTAGCCTATAAACATTTACTATGAAACCATTTTTTAAGAAACACCAACAATTACAGTAACAAGAGTTCTAATTTAGTAATTATAAATAATGCTGTTGTATTTACTTTTTTTCAGTCAAAATGACATTTGGAGGTCAGCCATGACATGGTTCTAGTAAGCAAGAGGTGATAGGTCTGTGAGAGTTCCAAAATAATTATTTTTCAGACGAGATCACTTTTGTCAAATTTGAACATTTATTATACAAGCGGCATAATACATGCATATGAATTTTTGGCGGTGTGCTCTGTCCGGGGGGCCCCCTGCCTTCCACCGGCGTGGAAAGCGCGTTAGCAGGGGGAGGCAATCTAGGTGTTCCCCCCCTCTGGGCCAAGCCCTTGGCCCAGAGAGCCAGGAAGGGGGAACGGCATCCTGCCTCAATGACGATCAGAGTGGGCCGCGATCGGGAAGACGCTCGGAGGTAACTCAGCCCACTAAGACCGTCAAAGAGTGCCACAGGAGGACTGCTGTACATTATAGTCCCTGGTCCCCACGGGCCGACGCTTCGTGGGTTCCGCGGGAGATACAGCCTCGTGTCTCTGCGTCCATGGCGCCCGCCATGGAAAGCCACAGAGACCAGCTAGCGGCTACTCTGGCATCCACCGGCCGACGCTGGTGGAATACCTGCAAACTACCCCGGACAGAGAGCAACGATGACAACAGACGACATCGACATACGCAGGAGGAGCAGGGGAGGAGGTGGGGCGAGCATGCAATGCACAACAGCAGTAAAGGCAAGCGCGAACAATGACATGTTTTGACAGCTTAAATACATGCGCTCTAGTGAGCTGACCAATGCTATGACAGCTACAGTCAGCTGGTGCTGCGTCATGCGTGACTGATTAACCTCTGCTGACCCCCCGGCCGTGACGTACATGCCTCGGCTGAATTTGCGTCGTTGACTTCATTTCAGACGAGATCACTTTTGTCAAATTTGAACATTTATTATACAAGCGGCATAATACATGCATATGAATTTTTGGCGGTGTGCTCTGTCCGGGGGGCCCCCTGCCTTCCACCGGCGTGGAAAGCGCGTTAGCAGGGGGAGGCAATCTAGGTGTTCCCCCCCTCTGGGCCAAGCCCTTGGCCCAGAGAGCCAGGAAGGGGGAACGGCATCCTGCCTCAATGACGATCAGAGTGGGCCGCGATCGGGAAGACGCTCGGAGGTAACTCAGCCCTCTAAGACCGTCAAAGAGTGCCACAGGAGGACTGCTGTACATTATAGTCCCTGGTCCCCACGGGCCGACGCTTCGTGGGTTCCGCGGGAGATACAGCCTCGTGTCTCTGCGTCCATGGCGCCCGCCATGGAAAGCCACAGAGACCAGCTAGCGGCTACTCTGGCATCCACCGGCCGACGCTGGTGGAATACCTGCAAACTACCCCCCAAGAACACACCAGCAACTCCGCGGCCCGCATGCGCAGAAGGGTTGACGGAGAGCGCTCTGACTGATGAGCCAGACAACATTTAATAGTGCACCAGCCACATGACCGCCTGAATACGCAGTACCCCCCCAACCCAATGTCACAGTCCACTCATAGCTCTCTGGGCATCCAGAATGTCCTGGACTCCGGGCCGTAGGTAGCGTCCATAAGCAGACGAGGACCATCGGCCCATGGACTTCAGGGTAGACACCGGGGCGATGGCGGCGGCGGTGGTTGCCGCTCCTATACGGAGGGAGTGTGCAGTGTACCGGACCGGTGGGAGCCCGCACGCCTGGCAGAGGGCGCGGAGTCTGGCAGCAAACCAGGCTCCGGTCATGGGCTTTGCCTCTCTTATGAAGAGGGGCTCCTCCTCACCGGCCTGGGGTCTGCTCGTCAGGTAGGAGCTCATGGAGGACAGAGGACAAAACAAGGTGTTATTGCCTGATAAATAAACGGTCACGCCGGCACCAGCTCTGTCCGCCTTTGAATGCTTCAGGTGCAGGACGAAATAGCGCGCGTGCAACGTGACATCTGCCCGAGTGAGGTTGTGCGCGGGGTTGAATGACAATGTGCGTGTAGAATATTCACCGACCTTAAGGAACCCATAGAAAGCTGTGAGAATGACTGTTTCTAACATTAAATACGAGTGACCACCAAAACACCCCTGCCTCAACCGTGCGATTAACCGATGAACGAGCGAAGGAGTGAAGGGAAGACGTATATCCATGCCTTGGGGATGCTCTTCGTGATGCCATTAAGGAGGAGCTGGACGGATCGGTTCCCCAGCAGAGAAACGGTGGAGGGGTCCAGGCATCGCATGTGGAATGAACACCTGCAACAATACTCTTAACCGACTGAGGCCGCAGCCGCCTAGACACGACACAATGAACTATGAATGCTGATAGTATTGAATATTCACAGGCATGACGTTTACATTGAATATGGAGCAGAGCGTAGTGGACGCCGGGCCCCAGGTAGCGTTCGTATGCCGATGAAGGGGTCCAGGCAGCGCATGCGAATTTGTACGCCTGCTACGACACATTCGACCGATCGAGGCCGCAGCCGTCAGGATCCAACACGATGGACAATAAATGCTGAGAAACCGAAACGCTAGCGGGCACGAGGTTCATCAAATGTGGAGCAGAACGCAGCGAAAAGAGACCATGCAGTCGCATTGGTCAATGCGGTCCGGGCCAGACCAGCTCTCATGCATCGGGCAGCGGATACAGTAGGGCACGAGGCATCGCTTGGTCCAGAACCATCCGCTGAAGAGGCAGACCAGGCCGGACAGGGCCGCCCGCAGCCGGGCACAGTCTGCAGAACTCTGTAAATCAAAAAGGGAAGCGAGTCTGCGATTCGATCGTTGAGCCGGGGACGAGGATGCGTGGAAAAGAATTCCCCCCTGCCCGGACAGCCATGCGACAGCGCACGAATTATTGACGAACGGAATGTACGAACGAACATAGTTGATAAATACACGGTGCACCGTTATGCAGAAAAGAAGCGTTTCCTAGACCACTGAGGGGCCCCGCAAAATATTAGCGACGATAGAGAAACTGCACGTCGCGCATAACACCCTATCCATCGTCCAGTCGACAAACCGATCATGTCATGCACGCAGCATTATAATCAGGTGATTAGTCTTTGAAATAACACAGAGGGCTAAATGCGAAGAGCAATGCAGGATCCCAACGCAGCGTAAAATGACACATCCGACATTGAAGCGTGACCAGCGCAGCATACATCCCTTTTACATTTAGAAATAAAAGCCCGTAAACCCTGCCCCCAAACACCGCGGAGGAGCAGGCGACGAACGTAAATGGTGGAAGAATAAGCACCGCGTTAAACCGAACAGCCAGGATAGTCGCGCACACGCAGCAGATTGCAGAGCATAATGGCTTGAAACAATTTGATGACAATGCACAGGTTACAGTACGTTGCCCTAAGAACCATGCAGTAGCCCGATGCTACTGACCCGAACTAATTATAAAGCCAATAAACTGCAATAATTGGTAAGGCATCATCGCCGTCGTTGTCCCCGAACGAGGTTTGGACATGCCGAAGCAATCGGCCATACAAGCCAGGCCTACCAGACAGGCGAGACGGCCTGAATATTATTATAATATTTATCGTTCCTTATCTCATTACTTACAGTCATCAATTTATTCCTCATTTATCTTTACATGGTTTGCATCTCCGGAAGCAATTCCGACGCGATCATGAACGTCAAGTCCCTACCAAAATATGTAGGGGTGGGACGTATACCCACCATGTCCTCAGGAAAGCGCACTGAGCCGCCTCAGGGCATGAAATGCGCTATCAAACAAGCTTAGATTGATTGATGAGGACACAGCTAGCATTAGCCACACCGAACGGCTAACGCTAGCTGCGTGGAGGCACTCGCAATCATGGGTGCTAGCGAGTAGAGTGCAGTTCGGCCGGAACCCTCGGGCTGCAACGATTGAACGCGAGAAACACGAGCTAGTATTAGAAGAATGAGCTAGTATTAGAATCATGAGCTAGTATCAGAATCATGAGCTAGTATTAGAATCAAGAGCTAGTATTAGAATCATGAGCTAGTAATAGAATCATGAGCTAGTATCAGAATCATGAGCCAGTAATAGAATCATGAGCTAGTATTAGCAATCCAACATAATGACGCCCCGACGTGCAATACGGGAACCTTGACGAACGCCAGCTAGTTAGCAACGAGCAGTATAGCCTGTCATGCGGCCAGCGAATCCACGAACGAGCCGCGAGGGGAGGACTTATGGTACGTTCGTTTGTGGTCGGAGGTGGCAAGTCGCAAGTGGCAAAATACCTACCTCCGACCTGTGTGCATTCGAGCTATATAACATTATATCACAGTTACCTAGTTATATCACAGTCACCTAGTTATATCTAGTGCATTCGAGCAACTGGGGGCTGAGAAACATATCCGAATTTGCGACGAGGAAGTGCGAGTTCATGCGGTGTTGTATTTTAATAATTCCTAGTAGCAAGTCGCAATTTGCCACCTCCCATTTATAAACGAACGCACCATGAGATGAACCAAATACATAGAGAATCCACATAGCACGTCCACGCCCGAAACTGCAAACATTTCAATGGTGAATGCACCCGGCGCACATCGACAGTTGAGTAATGCGGCAGACGAGGCATGGACAACCTCCGACATAGCGGCTCATGAATGAAACCCAGTGACCGGCGCGTAGCAATGCTCAAACGGACTTCCAACGCAAGCTATGCGAGCAACTGAACCATACGCAAGTATGGCACTACGGTGCTACAGGGAGACGGGCACCTCGGCCTCGGAAGCCGGCGCTCCACGACGCCACTAAACGGACACCCAAACCACGGACCGGAGAGACGACGCGGGCAGAGAGGAACGCAAGAGCAGAGAACGCGGAAGCAGCGAGGACACCGCGGGCAGCAGATAGCAAACGCACCAAATCACAACATGAGCACGGAACACGAGCAAGACGCGGAGCAGCGAGCAATAGCAGGAATGGCAGCGGACGCAAGAGCAGAGAACGCGGAAGCAGCGAGCATGCAATGCACAACAGCAGTAAAGGCAAGCGCGAACAATGACATGTTTTGACAGCTTAATACATGCGCTCTAGTGAGCTGACCAATGCTATGACAGCTACAGTCAGCTGGTGCTGCGTCATGCGTGACTGATTAACCTCTGCTGACCCCCCGGCCGTGACGTACGTGCCTCGGCTGAATTTGCGTCGTTGACTTCATTAATGCCATTTACATTTTACATATTCATCTTTTCCAATTCAAAAGCAAGTATTTTTGCGCATGCTCACAAAAAAACAGAACGGATTTCCTGTCAACTGCAGAGGTCACGTGATTTCCTGTCAACTGGATTTTGTCTGCAGCCAGATCATGGATGTATTAATAGAACTGGATACACATACAAACTGGATACACTGGATACTCCATTCACTGACCGCTATCAACAATGAAGCCCTATTGAACCGCGCCATCTTGGCAAATTTGTAGTCATTTGACTATTTCCGGTGACTTTTGTACTTGCGCAGTTGTGCTTTTCTGGTCTTTCGGTGACTTTTGTACTTGCGCAGTTGAGCTTTTCTGTCCGACGCGCGTCCACGAAAAAGTTCACTTTTATGTGAAATGTAGACGCACGTTCCCGGCTCTCTCGGCTCTCCCCGCTTTGATTTAGCAATGAAAACCGGCTTGCATATTAACCTGTTTTTGTCAAATATATCCATTGGAGAAATTATTTTTTCATCCAGGCATCTTAGTTTTAACAGGTTAAATATAACTGAACATGTTTTGTTTGCTAGTAGATGGTATTCATTCCGTTCGCGATAACGTTATTGCAGCCAGGCTAAATTCCTCCAGGGAGCCAGTGACCGGCGAGTTGAAAAGCTTCACTCCCCGCCAGCAGGAGCTTTGGCCGCTGCTACCGCATCTCGGATAACCCGCTGAGTTCGTGGCTGCTATTTCACATTCGCCCTTGATCAATCCCAATACCGATCCATGGTAATAATGAATCAATCGTTCAGATCAGATCGGCAGTGCTGCATGCATGTTACAACATCATTGTTAGCTTTATTAACATAACCATAGCCTACATTTATCTCTCTAACGTTAGGCTATCCATCTTACACCAGTCGGCCATTCGATAGCCGGAAGTGGTCAACGCCAACGTTGACTGAAAACACCCAAACTCAGTGTATCGTTTCATCTTTATGCTACACATCAACTCCTTTCCATTGTATGTGAATACATTCCTGTTATTCTAAAAATATCCCATTTCTGTCCATTCCTGGAAAAGGCTAATAATTGCTATCAAATGATCACTCCAGTTTATCACCGTATCCCACTACCATTTCAACTATGCACAGGAGGTTGTCTTGTGGTCATTTTCATCAAAAAATGATTAGCCTGATCAGTTTGTTGTATGTATTTAGCCCTTTTTGAGCGGTGTGGTTTGACTACTCTCCTTTTTTGTGGTCATTTTCATTAACACATTTGATTAAACAGCCAATGGTATTAAAAGACTATATTGGTTGATAGATCGCGTTGTTGGGGCGGAAGAGTGCGTACGCCAGAAATCTCGGAAAAGACCGTGTAAAAAAAGGCGTACCTCAATGATAAATGAGGCCCCTGATTGGTCAAGTCACGCCTCAGGAGACACGTCACCGTGGAAACCAATGCAGCTGCTTAAGCTGTGCTTCATAGCCATGGATGTATTAATAGAACACACGCACAATTAATGCTGATGATCATTCAATGATGATTCCACAGCTTTCATCTATGACATCATAGAACAATCATAGCCATATAAAAGACAGCAAATAAGTAAAGATCCATCACACATTCCGTCTCCTGGAGTGCATTCACCATTAATTTCCTGTGAACATTTCAGACTTTCCTGATGGCTTTTCGGCATTTAAAGCTTCTCATTGGAGTTGCTCTCTTGGTGGCTGCGACCACGATCGATCCTTCGGTCATCGAGGCCTTCAGAGACACCCTGATGTCTCTCACTGTGCCTGACCAGTGGGCTGCCTCTCCACCCACTAGAACGGACCGCGTCTTCATCACCCACGACTGCCACTTACTGGACCATGACGACGGCCGCTTCGCTGGTCTTCAAACGGGGACAGAGACGCCCGACGCCCAGCAGATGGAGACCAGCATGTTCTGGGTCTGGGACCTGTTAGCTAAGACCTTTGCAACAAAGAACACCAACGCCCACCAGAAGACGAGAGTAGCCCTGGTCATCCCCATGATCGAAACACCGACAAGGGTCAGCGCTTTGGACAGCGGTGCACAGAAGAAGACCGGCGGGTTCTGGGACCTCTCAGCTAAGACCTCGGCTAAAATATTCCTTGCTGTGGGAGTTACGTTCCTAGGAGCAGCAATGTTCTGCCTTCTGCGAGGAATTCATTAGGGCCAGTCCTCCAGGTAAACTGGGGCAGCATGGAGGGGACTGAGGAGGTGCAGACTGGCCAATAGGAGGAAACCGACAGAAACCTCTGATATTTTCTTTTTGTTTGTTGTAATAGTTTAATAAAAGTGTCAAAATGTATAGGGTATCTGTTTTTGAGGCTTTGTTGTACCCTAGGCTTACTAAATGGGCTCTGGTAGCCTAGGGAGAAAGAGAGAGGGAGAGAGAGACCTGTGGTATTTGGATTTGTGGTACTTGAACTTGTGTCTGCGTTGCTGGCTTGCCATCATGGATGTGTTAATAGCTTATAGCTTGCCATACTCACCAACCTTTGGACCTCAGAAATAGGGAGCATTTCCAAACCAAATTGCGGGGGGGGGGGGGCATTAAAAGCATTACAAATTAGACATTAAAAGCATTAAAACTAAATGTGAAACAATATATATATATAATGTGTGTATGTGTGTGTGTATGGAGCAATTGTTTTTAATGTCCGACTTTTGTCTGTCCTGTTCAGTAAATGTGCATCTGTGATGGTTTGGTTAGGGACCCAGGCGCAACAGGAAAGGAGGAGGCAAGGAACGGTAAAGCCCGGAGGGGCGATTTAATAAGATAACACAAAGGGGGAGCCACAAAAGAGGATGCCAAAAAATATAATAGGATGAAATAATAGGAGCCACTAAACTGCCACTAAATAATAATAAATGTCCTTGGCTCAAGGGAGCCGGAGGGATCGGGAGGTGGAGCAGGGTGAGGGCTCTGCTAGCTGGTACACTCAGCAGAGGGGGTCCGGGAAACTGGAGAGACGAGGAGGAGAGGCAGGGTGAGTGATAGTAATCACAAACAGGGAACGAGAAAAAGCACTATAAAATACAGGTAAGTAAATCGTAGGCTAGGCTATACTTTACCACATAAAGGTTATGGTAAGATCTGGCGATGAGTGGAGTGTAGACCAGGTTCTTGTAGGGGTTGAAGGTGATTGCAGAACGAGGGACAGGTGTGGTGATGATAAATTGGAAACCGGTGAGTAGAGCCGCGCCCGCGTCATCGTCGGAGACGAGCACGCCGTTCTTGTCGTTGCGCACGGGCCGATGTGCTGGGCATGTCGGGATCCGACTCTTCGTCACCGGAGTGGGAGGAGACTGCCGAGTCCGCGGAGCTGGCCGGAGACGGGGAACGCCCGGTAGTGGGGGGAAACTCCGGAGAGTCAGAGCGTTGCATGCCTGGGCCGATGCGACGTGCGGTAGAGCGCGTAGGACGCCCCGAGCGCGCAGCGGGCCCAGAGGGGAGAGAGGGAGGCGGTCCGTAACAGCATCTGTCCTAATTTATTGTAGCCTATCTACTACACAACCTAGTTCAAATGTATGAATCTCCCGCGGAAGTCAGGAGGGTTGGCAAGTAGGCTATGGTCACTGCTCCCCAGTAAAATTGAATAATTGAGGGGTTACTTACAGTACAAAAAAAGTACAGCATTTGTAGAACTCGGATGATACTACATAAATTGCCATGCAAAGCCAGAGACCGTTGCTTGTAGACGACAAGACTGCTGTAACCATTCAAGTGTGGAGGCTACACTGCATTGAAGGCGAGTTGGCTTACTTGACAGTGCACACAGAAAACAGACACCACAAAAAAGGGCTTAAAGCAGGTTCAAAACAGCAGCAGGTCTGGTTGAGGTGTGAACTGGTCTCCTAAAAATGGCTTGAGCTGTGAGGATAAGAGGAGGCACACTGTAATTTGCACAGACAGCTTCAGTGGTAGTTTTAAAGTATTTATTTATAATAATAAAACAGATTATAATAAAAATATAATAAATAAAAAAAACAATAATGTGGGACGCATGGCCATGGAGCACATGTGTGTCATACACTGGGACAGCTACATCCACAATATGTAAAATGAGAGCACAGAACAGACCCACTGAGTGGTTTGGCTGGGGAGGATGAGAAGAGGGAGAGGGAGGAGGGGGTGGGAAAGGGATGAGGAAGAACAGTGAAATAAATGAACAATGTGATGGCAACAAATATGTCTTGGTACAAAAATGTACTTAGCCTATGTATACTAAACTAACAAAAAAAAGAGCAACAGCAGTATGTTCATCATCACATAAAAATAACACACTGATTTATTTGAGCTGTTCTTATTAAAAAATAATGCTTTGTCAGTTGAAGTTGCAATCCAGAGGAGGTGTAGGCCAAAGCAACTTCACCCACTCCGGATTGTTGCTTCAAGGGACCGCAAGATGTTTCTTAAAAAAAGGTCATTTCCCAAAGTGGATAAATGACATGTTTGGGTGTTTTCAGTCAACGTTGGCTTCTAGCTATCGAATGGCCGACTGGTGTAAGATGGATAGCCTAACGTTAGAGAGATAAATGTAGGCTATGGTTATGTTAATAAAGCTAACAATGACGTTGTAACATGCATGCAGCACTGCCGATCTGATCTGAACGATTGATTCATTATTACCATGGATCGGTATTGGGATTGATCAAGGGCGAATGTGAAATAGCAGCCACGAACTCAGCGGGTTATCCGAGATGCGGTAGCAGCGGCCAAAGCTCCTGCTGGCGGGGAGTGAAGCTCTTCAACTCGCCGGTCACTGGCTCCATTGGCTTCACTTCACTGGCTCCAATTTAGCCTGGCTGCAATAACGAACGGAATGAATACCATCTACTAGCAAACAAAACATGTTCAGTTATATTTAACCTGTTAAAACTAAGATGCCTGGATGAAAAAATAATTTCTCCAATGGATATATTTGACAAAAACAGGTTAATATGCAAGCCGGTTTTCATTGCTAAATCAAAGCGGGGAGAGCCGAGAGAGCCGGGAACGTGCGTCTACATTTCACATAAAAGTGAACTTTTTCTTGGACGCGCGTCGGACAGAAAAGCTCAACTGCGCAAGTACAAAAGTCACAGAAAAGCACAACTGCGCAAGTACAAAAGTCACCGGAAATAGCCAAAAGACTACAAATCTAGCCAAGATGGCGCGGTTCAATAGGCCTTCACTTTAGATTTCGAATCCTGGGGGCTTGAGCCAGATGCATCTCGGAAAAGTAGGCTACTGTACGTTGTTGATTGGATAGCTTGCTGAACGCAGCTGTCAACCAGGCCTTAATTCCCAACCGTTTTGCTTTCGCAAGTTGTGAATGGTAATTAAAAAACTAGTTTTCACTCTGTATTACTTTCACTTTGTGATGGGATTATTCAAAATCTACACTGTAAAAGTCAGATATTCTGTCATTAAGTCATAGAGGGAGAATTGCAGAACTCAGGTATATGAGACAATCCCATGAACAAAATTATATTTCTCCTATAATCACCTGTGAAATTTGACAAAAACAGTTAAATTGTGTTTAGAATAGGAATTTGTGATGGGATTATTCATAATCAGCACTGTAAAAGTCTAATAGTCTTGCATGACGTTATAGAGGGAATGTTCCTGAACTCATATATATGACACTCCCATGAACACAATTATATTTCTCCTTTAATCGCTCGTCAAAGTCAATCCTGTGAAGAGTTATGGACAATTCACATTATATTGACTACATGAGTATTAAATATTCTTAGCCATAGAGAGACTTAGAGCAAGAGAAGAGAGAGAGAGAGAGAGAGAGAGAGAGAGAGAGAGAGAAAGGGGGACCTCAGCTCAGAGGAATCAGATTGACGTCAAGTGCATGAGTTCGTGAGAAGTAGGTTAGTTTTGCGTCTAGCCTACCTAATTTCCGAAATACATTTATTTATTCTACATTATATCTAAATTATATTTAATTATATAAATGAATGTCCCAATATGTAAGTAGCAATATCAGTGCCAAGGAAAAGAAGCAACGACGATACAAATAACTATTACAGCAACCGTTTCACCGTAGTACTACTAATAGGTTCGCACCCCATTTTTATTTTGAATTTAGAAAAAAAAAAGTGCGGTTCACTTGACCGTGGAAGAAAAAAGTGCAGCTCACTTGACTGCAGTAATAGCCACACCATATAAACCAGCGTTTCTCAACCTTTTTTTCAGTCACGGCACCCTTCATAAGTAGGCTACTTAAAATCCCAAGGCACCCCAGTCTAAAATAAGAAGAAAAACGTTATTGTGCATGAAATATAGGCTACATTTCACTTCTCGTTGCGGCATAAAGTTCGCGGCTAACCCCCCGAGCTCGAAACAGAATGAATACCACCTACTAGCAAACAAAACATGTTCAGTCACAATTATACTGTTAAAACTAAGATGCCTGGATGAAAAAAAAAAAGTTTTCCAATGGATATATTTGACAAAAGTAGATTAATAAGCAAGTTGCTTTTCATCGCTAACTCAGAGCAGGGAGAGCCATGAACGCAATCTGTTCGTGGACTACAAGAACGCGTCATTGATACCTTTGACTGCGCATGTGTTTTTTTTTCCAAAGATGGCGCGGTTCAATAGGGCTTCACTCTTTCGAGCAGTCAGTGAATGGAGTGACCCTATCCAGTTCTATTAATACATCCATGGGCTAGACTCATTCCCAGTGCTGCCGTTTCCGGTATCTTACCGCTTGAGATGAAGCAACAACACTGCTACCTTCTGGCTGAAAGTATGGAATTACATTTATTGTGGATTTTTGTGCGTGGCTGTAAGCCAGCGCACCTAGGATAGCAAATGTCTTGGTAGTCGTCCCTCCCTGGCTTACTCCCTGGCTGCCTCCGTCCCGTTGTTGACTTGCAGTTCTATGTTGCTACCACAAGAGGCAGATAGACTGCATTTACCGTTTTCGGCCACGGGAGGGCAGCAACAGGCTTAGATAGACTGTGTTCCTTGTTCAGTTTCAGCAATTCAATGAGTATTTGAGTTAGGCTATTTAGTTTATTATAGTATAGACCTAATATGACGCGAGGGGGCGGAGTCTTGCCACCACTTCACTGTCCACGCCACGGAACCCACAAATCAGCCCCTGTGAGGGCTAGAGAAACACGGTCTTCACCGGTGGGGGCAAGTGGGTAGCCCGGAGAGAGGTACACTGTCCACGACCAGCTGTGAGTCTCGCGGAGACGGGCGGAGTCTCGCCATCACGCCACTATCCACGCCAAGGATCCCACAACTCAGCCCCTGAGTGGGCTAGAGACCCACGGTCTTCGCCAGTGAGTGCAAGGAGATTGCCCAGAGGTCACTGTACTGCGCTCAATCAGCTCTGACCCAAGTGGGTGGAGTCTCGCCACCACGCCACTATCCATGCCATGAACTCCATAACTCAGCCCCTGAGTGGGCTAGAGACACACGGTTTTCACCAGTGGGTGTATGGAGATTGCCTGGAAGTAACTGCACTACACCCGAACCGCTCTGACGCTAGGGGGTGGAGTCTCGCCACCATGCCATGGACCCCATGGCCAATGGGCCTAGGATATAGACAATTAACTACCGGTGGAATGGTGGTGGAGCATCCATTGGGGACCCACTGTAGGTCCGGTAGCCTTGTGTTATCTGGGTTGATCCCTTACCTTTGTCCAGAAACAGAAGTTAAACCAATTGCAGCAAAATAGCTTACGTTACAGGAATCATCAGTGTAACTGCTTTAGCCACTGACCGCTACCATTAATGTTATGGAAACTGCTGCTAGTTGTTGTGAGATCATGAGCTAACTGGCTATCTCGCTCTTATTGTGCAGAATTAGCATTGGAACTGATGTGTCCAGGCGACAAGACCTATCTTAAATTATCGGACATTATCAATTCAGTTATTTCAGTGGCATGACTAGCTTCCGTCCTACCAGTCCTGAACAGAAACAAGCCAGCCACACACAAGTCAGGCTGGACCTGGCCTGGTTTTCTACTGAGACCTATACCTTCATGACTGAGACCAATTTACACCATCAAAGTCTTACTGGATGCGAGTGTAACTCTTGAGTAGTCTGTGACACTACGTTCTGGAGAATGGTTCCAATCTGGAGTATTGTTTCAGGGTTTTCTTCACAGTCATCAACCTTGTCCTTGCACCATACGCTTCCATGGCCCAGGTCATTTGCCATTGCCATCTTTTTCCCCCCGATAATGTACCAAACATGTCAAACACAGTGGTGGGGGGCGGGGGAGGGGCTGTGTTTTTACATCTAAAATAATCTTCACAACAATTTAATTTGAGTTCTGGATCTATTACAACCATGTGTCTTGATCCTGTGTATGTGTGGCTATATGCAGTTTACTAATGAATATGATATACACATTGCATGCCAATAGACAGGAAAATGCTGTTTATTTTCTTGACAAGAGGCAAATACAGTACAACCTGTATGAACAAACTAATCAGATAAGATAATAAACTGAACCTCACTACACCCAGCAGACCCACGCATGGCTTTACTAACGAGAAGAGTCATTTCACACAATCGTACAACTGTCATCTGTGCACAAACCCTGATTCTGGAAACAGTATAGAAAGAGCAGCCCACCACTGTTCTAATATTGAATAAAAAACTAGAATGAGGAAAAGAGACATACTGTGGAAGAATAAAATAAATCTCTCAGCATATGAATCAAATAACATTCCAGTTGATTTTTGTAACATATCCGTTGACCAAAAAGACCCATACAACAGTTGTGCAAAATTACCATATATACATTTATAAATGCACTGTATCATACAAAGTCACACCATTGTAAACAGCTTATCAAGAGAATGTATGTGCACATATTATTGACACCGATTCTGTCAACATCATCCTGAATGGAGTCATGAACTCAATGACCTTTCCAGCTGCTACTGTAGTTTAGTTTCTACAGAGCTCCACGTGGCACCATGGGGTGGCAGAAATGTGCCTGACCTTCCTTAATCAAGTTCAAAAGAAACCAAAGTTTAGATTTTGTGATTATATTTCCAGTTGGAGAAAACATTCTACCCCATTTTCCAAAGCTTTACACAAACACCTCGTTCCCAGAGAAATCTCAACAGGCAAATATGAAATAAACAAACTTAAAACTATTTGTAAAAAGGAAGGGTTGTCAAGTTTGTCACAAAATAAGTACATTTTTTCACAAAGTTAATTCCATTTGGGGAAAGCTTTAAAGCAAACTGTCTTTTTTTTTTTTTACAAACTGCATTATTAAAACAATAACTAGAGATGGCACAGAAGGACAGTAGGCTTATGCACAAACAAAAACACTTAAGAGGGACGCGTCCTACTTTTACAAGAAAGCAGAGTGATGGCAACAAAAGACTCAATTTGTAACTAAACCATGTAGACAACCACTGTCATTAAACACAGGACAGGAGAGGCGCTATGAGGTACGACACCTTCTTCCTGTCCTCAAGAGGTGTTGAGGTGTTTGATCCAGAAACGTGGACCACTGAGGCGGGCGGGGGGGATCTTTGGGCCGCAGGCTCTCGTGGGCTGACGGCAGCATGGCTGGCTATGTCATCTTTGGGCCGGTGGTTTCTTCCAGCTGAACAGAGGTGTCTTGGTGGACTGTACACTGTGGGGTGGGTGGGGTGGGGGGGGACGTACTCAGCCCTCAGTTCCCGCTGCGGTACAGATCCACCGTGCTGGAGCTCAGACCCCGGCTCTCCTTCAGCCTGCTGCCTCCGCGGGCCTGGGAGAGGGACAGGGAGAGGGACATGGAGGAGAGGGACAGGGAGGAGAGGGACAGGGAGGAGAGGGACAGGGAGGAGAGGGACAGGGAGGAGAGGGACAGGGAGGAGAGGGACAGGGAGAGGGACAGGGAGGAGAGGGACAGGGAGGAGAGGGACAGGGAGGAGAGGGACAGGGAGGAGAGGGACAGGGAGAGGGACAGGGAGGAGAGGGACAGGGAGGAGAGGGACAGGGAGAGGAACATGGAGGAGAGATGACGCCAGAGAGGGAACGAGTGACCAGAAAGCGCAGGAGGGTGTAAAGAGATGTGCTCAGTATTCATTTATCATATGACATTTATATTATATAAATACTACAACTGGTTCATGGGGCTCTCACCTGGAATGGGTCGTCGCTGGTCTTATTTAAGTAGTTCAGGGAGGCAGCTCTCTTCATGCTGTTGGACAGGGCACACTTATGATGTCAGTGTTGGATGACTAACATGATCATTAACAGCCGTGTAGCGTTGAGCCTGTGTGAGTATTCTGAGTCTTGAAGGGGTCGTGTGCTATTTCGGACATTTGGCCCTATATGTGGTCTGTCTACCATGAACCTGAAACATAGAGACCTTAATTTCACTGATCATTCCAGTACTGAGCTGGCTGCAGTTTTTATGCAGGCTCTCACTGGGCTACAATGGAAGTCAATGGGGCACCCAAAATGCATTGGAAAAACTATGATAAATCAGCTTTTCCGAGACAGGAAGCACAGGGTGTAATCTTACTGGTCTTAATATGCTCTCCTGTGAAATGTAGCGCAATCCGAATAATTGTACATGTTTGGCATGGCTTGGACATAAGCATTCCCCTGACACTTGTTTTCACTGCTCCCACAGAGGACTGTGTCCTCCTAAAATATTTGGATTGCTATACATTGCACAGGAGAGAATACTTAGACTGGTAAGATTACACCCTGTGCTTCCGGTCTCGGTAAAGCACATTTATCATAGTTTTTCAACCTATTTACGGGTGCCTCATTGACTTCCATTGTAGCCCAGTGAGAGCCTGCAGAAAAACGGCAGCTACCTTAGCTCAATACTGGAATGATCAGTAAGATGATGGTCTCTATGTTTCAGGCTCATGGTATGACATAACCCGCAGACCATGTCATCCAGGACTGTACGATATATCGGATACCCAACGGAATGCGTGGCCTGATGGTCGTGGATGACGAAACGGTGACGTGGCTTCTTGAGGTGTGCCTGGATATATAGCCTGGGTGACCCCCTCACACAGGCTTGGGGTGGTAAAAAGATAGCCCCTCGGCCCCGAGCCTGGAGGGAGAGGACGTACCAACTCACCCAAACGATGAAGGCGGCGGCTCATGATAGACAGACCACAAATAGGGCTAAATCCAAAATGGCACACTAACCCTTTAATGTGGTACCGGCTATACTCTATAAATTAGCATTGTACAGTCTGTACTGTACAAGTTAGCATGGTACAGTCTGTCTATAAGTTAGCATGGTACAGTCTATAGTATACTGTAAGTCTTAGCGTGGTACAGTCTGTAGTATAAGTCTTAGCAGGGTACAGTCTGTAGTATAAGTCTTAGCATGGTACAGTCTGTAGTATAAGTCTTAGCATGGTACAGTCTGTAGTATAAGTCTTAGCGTGGTACAGTCTGTAGTATAAGTCTCAGCATGGGACAGTCTGTAGTATAAGTCTTAGCATGGTACAGTCTGTAGTAGTCTTTAGTATAAGTCTTAGCATGGTACAGTCTGTAGTATAAGTCTTAGCATGGTACAGTCTGTAGTATAAGTCTCAGCATGGGACAGTCTGTAGTATAAGTCTTAGCATGGTACAGTCTGTAGTAGTCTTTAGTATAAGTCTTAGCATGGTACAGTCTGTAGTAGTCTTTAGTATAAGTCTTGGCATGGTACAGTCTGTAGTATAAGTCTCAGCATGGGACAGTCTGTAGTATAAGTCAGGGCCGACCCTAGGATTCTGGTGGCCCTAAGCAAGATTTTTTTTGGTGGCCCCCCAAAACACTCCCAGCGCAACCACCAAACTAAACGCATGCGCCCTGGGCCAGGACAGCTGGGTCGAAGAAGGAACTGTTCATCTCTTCGTGGTTCTAGGTTCCACTAGGCACACACTGTCCAAAACTATCCTGTCTCGAAGTTACACTTTGCGTCATGTGACTGTGAAACCAAACCACAATCAGCCTACAACGCTCATTTAGATACGATACCACACGGATTATCGGGTGTCGCCGTGGAAACTCATCACTTTACAAGACTCAGTCCCGTGAATCTCGCCGTGAGACGAGTGAAATAATTTTAACTGAACACAACTTCTAGGTAGTGAAGATCTTCAAGTCGGTCCTTTGACAGGGTAAAAGCTGCCAATCGTCCCTCTGTGTAATTCGAGATGTCCCCTATACACCTGTGACTGAAGATCTTTTCGTTTTATTGCATATTAAATAAGAATGACCGTTTTAGGATAAGGGATACATGACATAATGTAACAATATAAAAAAAAAAGAGAAAAAAAAGATTTTTTTTTTTCCTCCTGTGATGTGGCCCCCCCTAGTGGTTGTGGCCCTAAGCGACTGCTTATATTGCTTATAGCAGCGGCCGGCCCTGGTATAAGTCTCAGCATGGTACAGTGTGTAGTGTAAGTCATGGTACAGTGTGTAGTGTAAGTCATGGTACAGTGTGTAGTGTAAGTCATGGTAGTGTGTAGTGTAAGTCATGGTCCAGTGTGTAGTGCAAGTCATGGTACAGTGTGTAGTGTTAGTCATGGTCCAGTGTGTAGTGTAAGTCATGGTAGTGTGTAGTGCAAGTCATGGTCCAGTGTGTAGTGCAAGTCATGGTCCAGTGTGTAGTGTAAGTCATGGTCCAGTGTGTAGTGTAAGTCATGGTAGTGTGTAGTGTAAGTCATGGTAGTGTGTAGTGTAAGTCATGGTCCAGTGTGTAGTGTAAGTCATGGTCCAGTGTGTAGTGTAAGTCATGGTAGTGTGTAGTGCAAGTCATGGTCCAGTGTGTAGTGTAAGTCATGGTCCAGTGTGTAGTGTAAGTCATGGTAGTGTGTAGTGCAAGTCATGGTCCAGTGTGTAGTGCAAGTCATGGTCCAGTGTGTAGTGTAAGTCATGGTAGTGTGTAGTGTAAGTCATGGTAGTGTTATCTGGTGAGTCTCCCACCTGGTGCTGCGTGGTTCCGGGGGTCCGCTGCCCTGGAGTTTCTTCACCAGCAGCTCGCTGCTCCGGCGCAGCACGTCTCTGAGCTTTCCCAGAGAGCCACTACGCTGCAGGGCACCGCTGCCGTCCTGGAGGACACACACACACACACACCTCAGTCGTCTATGTGCTTCCCCCAGAGAGCCGCTACGCTGCAGGGCACCGCTGCCATCCTGGAGGACACACACACACACCTCAGTCTGGACATTTATTCACTGCATATGGTAGAAACACACATTACACACAAACACACACACAGTGCACCGCACCCCACCATGTAAGCATGTGTGTCGTCTCTATGTGGGGAGATTGGTGGACATCTAGAGGTGGAGTGTTTCAGAGGGGCAGAACGGGCATGTAGACCAGTGGGCTTCCTAAGCTAAAGTAACGGTCATCCACCCATCCATCCATGCATACCTTTCATTGCGCTCTTGAGCTGACCGGTGATACGTGGTTCTTCTTTTATTTCCCTCTTGACACCTGTAGCCATTTACTTTGACACTGGTGGTCAGGCCTATAGACTGTAGTAAGCCCACTAGGGGGCAGTACACACATGCAAGCACGATTAGTAGACCTCATGGCATAGACCTCATGGCATGCAAGTTTCCTTTGCAGAGAGAAGGCAGGCTTCACAAATGAAAAACTTTTTTTTATTTGAGAATACCAACAAGTGTTGATACAACAATCATCACAATGCAGTATGGTAAATATAATATGCAGTCCTACTTTTAAGCCTAAGATAGTGCTTATAGAGCTAGCCATGTGTTATTTTGGCTTGAGGAAACTGGAGTCACAATATAGATTTCAATAACAGACAGCTCAATAAATAATCAGCATTCCACTAAACACAGTATTTTCAGAATTATGTGATGAACATTTCCATTCCCCTCCCTCTTCGTCAGAAGAGGTTAGAAGACCTTACCCCCCCTAACCCTAAACGTTCTAATGGAGAGGAATGACAAATCAATGTGATATAGCATTTTAAAAGCCTGATAACGAATGCTCTTTTCAAATCCATAAATATAATTACACGTATGCCATAATATTGAAACAATATTACAATCAGTTAGTTCAACGCATGAGATACTAACCTTGAGGAAAGCGTTCTCATAGGTTTGGTGTTTAAATAGCTACTAGCTATGACCATGTTGACCTGTGATAAACCGTGTTTGGAAGGCAACATACTCCATTAAGCTTCGTGTTCAAAATACAGTATTTTTGGCCACTATCGGCCTTGAGCCATCAAAACACACAAATACACACAAATACTACAATTATGACATCTGTGCTACAGCACAACTACCTAGTCTATTCTACCTCCACACCAACATGTCGTTCAAAGGCAGTGTAGTCATGAAGTCATCATCAGTCACCATGAAGCCCCTGAAGTCCCCCTGTTTATGTTCATTTAGGACCCCCGTTAATTATTACCTCAGTAACAACTATTCTTCCTGGGTCCTCTGTCAGCAAAGCACAGCAACAGGACTGTCGGGTGTTGCATTACGTGATGGCTCTAACTTATAACTCCCTTTGACTACTTGCCGATACCGAATTGCATTCCCTTTTTGAAATGTCAACCTGTGCTCTGTAAACAAATACGTCGTGAACGCCTTGCCCCAAAAGGAGAGCAGTCTTACCAGGGACTCCAGGGAAATAATGGGACATTTCTCTTATAAGTGCAGCCAGGTGAAGGTGACAGTTTGCCTTTTTGCTTTTGAGAAGGGCATGTTTGTTGCAGTCATCCAGACAGGAAGTTAGGAAACTGCTATAATGATGTTGGCTTAATTTGTCCATAAAATACACAGCAAGCATTAACGAAAGGCATGTAAACAGAACAAAGTCATACAAAATTAAACTGAATAGTAAAATAGATATAAAAACAAAAACAAGTGTTTGAATCCATAATACACCTCACTCAAACAATTATGATAGTAATTTAACATGTAACAAGTCAAAAGCATGTAATACTATGCAGTACCTCTTCAACTGCTCAATTCTTTGATCTCAGGCATTAGAATGCATTTCAAGTGACAAAATGAACATTAAGGTACTGTACTAGCAAACAGACTTTTCAAGATTAAGATACTCTGGCTAAACACAGGCACCACGTTTGTCAGTTGTCGTTACGTTCAACTGTAGTTAAGCCATGTCATTTAGGCTAGTCACAAACATTTAGGCTAGTCACAAATGTTCACCTGCTGATAACTTCCTTGTGTGTGTGTGTGTGCGCGTGCGCACGCTTCTGAAGCCAGCGACACCAATACAAATACATACTGAGACCAATGCAAAGCAACTGTGAACCACCTGAACAGTTGTACTGCAGCAACTTTCCCAAAGCAACCCTGCTTTGCTTTGTTCCCACGACCCAGTACACTTATGACTGCTTCAGTCACGTCAAAGATTATTACACACTACATCTTTATATGTAAAAATTACAAATGGGTGTTAAAGACAGAGAGAAAGAGGAGGTGCTTTTTCAGAGGTGTTACAGACATGAGACATGGTGTTGTCAAAACAAGGCAAAGAGGAGAGAGAGATGTCCGTGACAAAGGGAGGAGAGAGGAGCGCCACAAGGCCAGGGAGGTAAAGGGACAGAGGGCGAAGAGAGAGAGAGAGAGGACGCCAGGGCCGGAGGGAGGAGAAGAGACCAGGGGAGAGACCAGACGTCCTGACAGCTGACAGCGGGGTGGGGGGGTGGGTGACAATGAGGAGTGGTCTCCCGGAGCGAGGAGTGGTAGAGGAGGAGGAGGCTGTCGCTTTGGTTTGGTGGGAGAGAGAAGGCCAGAGGGAACGACAAACGCATCCTTTACTATTGTGTTGGGAAGGAGAGAAGGATGGAGGAATAATCTCGATGGCTTAGGCCTGATGAAGAGAGAGAGAGAGAGAGAGAGAGAGAAAAACAGACACAAAAACAGCATGATTACAACCTCTAGGACAGGGCATCTGACAAACCGTAATTCCTTTCCCTTGTGTACCTTGAAATTCTAGACCCCTGGATCTACAACGCAGACCGCCTTATTACAGCCCCACAGCTGTGTTGTCTGCCCATAAACTGCATCAGATGCTTGGAACGATGCTGTACCAGCAGATCTGGTGGGTGACGCAGTGGGCGCAGTCACTGTGACTCAGCTGTTCATCCCCCCCCCCCTCCCTCCCTCCCTCCCTCCCTCCCTCCCGGTCTCTCTATGGGCGCTGGCCTCAGGGTGATCTTGGCAGCCGGCACCTAGCCAGAGACTGTGCACTGCGGACCACAGGCATCAGCGGCGGCTACAGGAGGGAGGCTCTCTGGCAGGAGGGAGGCTCTCTGGCTCTGTCCAGAGAGATCTACCGGTCGAATATAGGCTACGTGTCTGCTTCGATATCCATTACGTCTCTCTCCCTCCGTCTCCTTAATGCAGCAGAGAAGCTAGGCTCTGCAGAGGGAATGACTGCACAGCCTCTGAAACAGGAGCCTAGGCCTGACACAGTAACAGCTTAGCCTAAACCACACACTTCTACACTAGCTTAGCCTAAACCACACACTTCTACACTAGCATTAAGGAATAGCTTGTCTAGCGTCTGCGATATCAAACCTCTCTCTCCTGGATGACTAACTGACGGTCTAGCCTGTTTTCTGACACTAAAGGCCCCGCCCGGCCCAACCCCCACAGCTTTGGTAGACTGGAGGATCAAGAGGAGTACAGTCCACTGAACGAAGAGGGGAAATTTGATTGATAGGCTGATTGGTTGCCATGGCAAGAGGTTAGTGGCACAGACAGACAGGAAAGGGACAGTGTTGGGACGTGCAGACTGCTGGACAAGGCAATATGGCATCTAGCCTTACGTCACGTTAAATCATGCTTCAACAGGCACAAAAACTCTTCCACAAAAACAAACAAAAATAGCAACAACACAACCACGTCTACCATGCTAGCCTTTCTACGGTGGATCACCACTACCCTGAAAGGTAGACGATGACTGCTGTCTACCGTATATCTGATTGACAAGGCCAGGCCAAGTAAGGGGATAAGTTGTGTATGCTGAAATACTACTTCCAATGAGCATACGGGTCTATGTCACTGATATTACACTGTAGCCTATCGGTGCGTTCACGTCTTAACCCACACAGACGGAGGTCAACCAAAATCAAGTTCAGACACGGGAGTATGATGTCAGAATGCATTTGCATGTCATATTTCCTTCTAAATTTGGCGTGCTGGTGCAGCACAACGGCGTCATACAGTAAAGATAAGTTGTGTATTTACCACTGGCAATAGATGCATAGACGGACGGATGGATGAATGGATGGATGGATATGTTTCATATTGTATCTTAAGTTCTCTGGGTGATTGGGAAGACCTCTAGAGGTATGATCTTAACGAGCATGTCGTCTAGAAAGCACATGAATCTGAACGGATGTGTCTCCTCGGTCGTCTTCATGTGATCACAGGCGCCAACTATCCATTCTCTCCCGGTATGCACCTTGAAGAGAGACCGGCCCGTAACTGAGGTAAACATGGCCTTTAAAACGCACATGACAAATCTGGGTGAAACCTTATGATAATATATTACAGTATACCGTGTAGTAACACACACGGATGGTAGAGCTCTATAACCCATTCTGGTTGAACCTCTTAAAAGTGTTGGTGGTGATTGTTCTTGGTAGCGGCACGGCGTGTTAATAGGCAAGGCAGTGCGTCTCAGACCAGGTGAACACGCTGAACATGGCCGGCCGCGGGCGTGAGTGCGTTAAGGGTTGAGCCTCGCGGGCTGGCTAAGCACATGCATGTTGGGAGTGCGAGTGGGAGGTGTGGAGGGAGGGGCTAGCAGTGAGGAGGGATGGGGTGGATGCACTAGTGTAGACACAGAGAGAGAGAGGGAGGGAGGAGGCACAGGCTCAGACTGGAGATCTCTGGCAGGGGCAGCCATACCGGGTGGTGGTACAGGTAGTTGTAGCCTAACCTTGTACATGTACCTCAGGGCAGCCATACTGGGTGGTTGTAGTTGTAGCCTAACCTTGTACCTCAGGGCAGACTCCGTAGCGGCCTAGTCACAGCCAATCAACGGGCTCCCCCTCTACTCAGAGCACCAGCCCGTGTCCAGAGTGGACTAGAAACCGCCATCGGCTGCTGTGAGTTAGTGAGAGACCCTCCTTCCTCGCAGAGAGAGAGGAGGGGGGCCGTCTCGCTGCCGGGCAGTAATGACTCCATCTCCCTGGGCCCTAGCCAGGGGGAGTGGCCACACTAACAAGCCAGTAAAACAAATGTCGGCTCCTGGCTTAACTGCCTCGAGGACAAGCAGACGTATATGCTAACAGGGCTCGGTTCAGCTGAATGATGGGGTCTCTAGTCCATTCCCCGGATGCTCCAGACTGAGCCTGTGCCATTCAATTCTCTTCTCTTAACAAGCAACATGGAACGGCCATCAGGCATTGGAGCAGGATGCCGCGACATCATTCACACAGCACTGGTAAACAAACAAACAAACAACAGCCAGTAGCAAACAGAGGTTACGCGACACGAGTGTGCCAGGACGCTCAATCAGCTATAGACTTTCCAAGTTGGATTCCCACTTTGGCGGCACTTTGGGGGGGGGGGCAGTGATGCAGAGAGCTGGTGGAGTGGGTTCAGATACAATGCTGGGTTAGCCTTGAAAACTGATTTTCCCAGCAGCCCTGTTTTGCCTTCACTGGTCATTCAGTCAGAGCTAGCTTAAAGCTGCATGAGATAACTTGGCACTTTGGTGGCCCCTGGTCGAGAATAAAAACCGCAGTACACTAGCAGTATACTAGCAATACACTAGCAGTACACTTGCAGCGCACTAGCAGCGCACTAGCAGCGCACTAGCAGTGCACTAGCAGCGCACTAGCAGCGCACTAGCAGTACACTAGCACACACAATGATTTTTTGGGTCTTGCTAAGGCCAATTCATAAACTATCAGAAAAAAATTAAAAAGTTCTCATGCAGCTTTAAGGGCAGCGCACCACCCTGGAGCAGAGGATGTGTTCTCCCTCCAGTGCGGCAGCTCTGTCCCCCCGCCCTGTCCCTCTCTAAGGCCGCGGGCTCTGAGGTCTGTGGGTAGTGGATCTGTACTCACCCCGTTCCAGTCCACGCTCATACTCACTTCCTCGCCCGTCTCAGAGCCGCTCTCGTACTTGACGCTGGACAGGCTGTCTCTGCTCCGCCGCCTGTCCCCGTCACCGTCCTTCAGGATCTCCACCACACGTGTCCCGTGGATGGGATCCACGCCCTGCTGGACACGCAGGCACGCACACGCACGCACGCGCACACACACAGGCACGCACGCGCACACAGGTACATGCACGCACACATACAGACACACACGCACGCACACACACAGACACACACACACACACGTTAGAATCATCACAACAACCCCTCTAAAATGTCATGTATCTAAATGCGTGGTCAGTCTAGCAGAGCGGAGGCGTTACAGTGGCCGTGGTGGTGTTATGGTGGCGTTTTCTCCCCGTCTCTGGAGACTCGTGGGGAGAATGAACAGTTAGATGGGTGTGGTGTTAGGGAGGGGGACGGTGTGGCTCTAGACGAGACTACTTGCTAGAAATTAACAACTTACTGTGTTGCTCTGGATCCAAAGCAAGCCAGAGAGAGCAGAAAACAACATGAGATTCACTGCCCTAACAAGCATTCCACACTGCAACACACTAACGACTCCGTCATGAAAGCCAATAATAACTGTAGGTTAATGGACAATCACAAGTACAAGATGAGCTCTACATCATGGTGAAGCAGTGTGTGTGTGTGTGTGTGTCTGACCTGCTTGCGGGACCTCATGGCACACTCCTCCAGGGTCTCGGCCGCCTCCAGCTTGCCCTGCCGGCGGTACAGAGCTCCAAGATTACGCAGCGTGGTGTTCACTGTGGGGCTACACACACACACACACACACACGCACACACACACAAACGTTATACTGTACATGATACTGGCCCAGGCAGGTGCCATAGTGACAATCAGCAAACTAGGTGTCATTTATGACTAATCACACACTGGCCTATTATCCAGCTACTGAAATACACCATCTCTCCTTGTCAGCGTCAAACAGGGCCTTGAGTGTTGACTCAGCGGAGTCCCAGGGCCAGGCTCACCTGTTGACTTTGCAGGCCTTGTACCAGCCTCCGTACTCTCCGTAGGGGGTGTTGTCTCTGTGCTTGCCCTGGAAGTAAATAAGACAAGCCAGAGGAAGAGGGAGAGGGAGGGGTGAGGACCTTTAGAGCCAGAACACCTGCATTCCTGCCTGCGCACAGCTATTCTAGAGCTCCTCCCACCACGGCCCCATGTACACAAATCAGCTGACAGGCGCTCACCTTGCTCATCTCCTCACGCTCCTCAGCGTGCATCCAGATGGGCTTGTTCTCCGCTGCAGACAAATCAAATCAAACTTTATTCATATAAAGTATACGCAAAGGCCACACAATGTGCTTTACAGAGAGAAAGGAGGAGGGAAGGGGGGTGCACACCGATCCGACGTTCTTCCCTGACCTCTCTTCACCAAGATGATCAAGGCAGAGAGACAGGGGAGGTGTTCTGTACATAGAGCTGCCACAGCCAAAGACGCATGCTCAAGAGGGAACAATTTCTACTCTATAGATGGATCACTCTTCCAAACTTGTAGTGTGGTTTGAGACCATTATTTCTGCACCTCTTGTCTGGTCAACGTCTAAGATTCTTCAAGTATAGGACAGACTATTCTAAATGAAGGGTATACAACTTTTCCATACTATTATATTATAGTGTTCAGAATCAGAGTGAAGGCACCACCCGAGGCAATAGCTTTAATAGAGTGAATATTTGAAAAACAAAACATTCCCTCAAAACAACCAACTAGACAATCCCCATGGGGTAACAGTGTATTAGAGACAAATCATTTACAGTCATTAAGCATGCATTAATTAGTATAACTCATAAAATATGCATTTGACACAAACCCACCATGTTAATTGTGTGTAATATAATATTGTACAAAAGCTAATCCACCTCTTCTCTAAATATTTAACATAAATGGTGTTTAATTTTCCTGATTTGCCAGTGCTGAGCCTGGGTGCTCTAGAAGATATAATCTTATGTTTACACCAATCAGTAAGGCATTTGTTATATATATATAAAAATATATAAAATAGATCAATATATCACATCCTAAAATAGCTTTACTGTTGCTGTGCTCCAACAGGCAAAGAAAGTTATCTCCCTAGATACAATAAATTCAGTAGAAAAAGGCATTAAGGCAGTTTCTAAAGCCCCCAAAGCTCCGTCAGATTCACTGCAGTCCTTCATGCAGAGGCTCAGGTTTCTGTACCAATGCGACGTTTTAAAAGTAGGAGGTCTGATCCCTGGAGGGAGACCATTAACGAGCTGCGTTTACCCTGCAGGAATAACAGCCAGAGGAAAACATATCTTAAAACGAGAGAAAAAAATACTTTATTTCTTCAGATTGTCTGTTGAAAAAGTCCTGCGTCCCTCATGCCCCCTCCTGTGACTGCGGGCAGACTGCCTGGCACTCTGCTCAGAACACTGTCCACTTTTTAACCCTGTGTCCGTCACTGGCCCTGCTCACTGGCACAAGACAATCGGGGAAACACAGAACATGTCCAATGTTAGGAAGTGATCATCTGTTTTGGAGTGTCTGGTAAATACTTTACATATGGGCTGGGCCCCGCTAAAAGGCGCAAAAATCGCTCATGCCCTCAGAAACACCCCCACCGTATGGGTCTGCTTAGCACAGAGCCTCTCTCATTATGAAGGCTTCCCATCCACAGAGCCTCTCTCAGTACCGCATGGACCATTATGAAGGCTTACCATCCACAGATCCAAACTCTTTCTCGTGGGCCCGGGTCAGAATCTCTTTGTACAGAATCTCAGCCTCCTTGTACTTCCCCTGTTTGAGGAAGCAGGACGCCTGGGGGAAGAGAAGGCTCTCGTCAGTGTTGTGTTAAACAAGGCTGCTTGCTGTCGCATCGTGTTCCCGGTTTGAGCAAGTCTGAACCATCCTCATTATTTCTCCTGTGTGTGTGTGCGTGCGTGCGTGCGTGTGTGTGTTACCACTGTAATTTCCATTGGGTCATTTCTCAGCCCCTCAATCATGAGTCAGACTGAAGATAACTGGGCGTTCGAGCTAGGAGACGCAGCGTTAGTAAATAGAGAGAGCTCTGATGGCCTTGTGCTTCACTGGATGGAGATGACGCATTTCTTAATGGAGATGAAACATTGCTCACTGCTTGTGAAGACGTATTCAATCAGCTGTACGACTGTTGGCATGCAAAAACAATGGAAAGGCCTTGAGAACCACTCTCCATGCGCTACTCCAACTGAATTGGATTTTGATATGCTTTTCATAAGCGCTTTGCATAACATTCAAATCACTTGAAAATTGAACTGTGCCCATTGAACAGACCAATGCCTTTCATAAGTATTGCCAAGCTGAAATTTCACTTCAAGGTGAAGCTTTTGACTCAAACGATGCACGACCACGCACATAAACACATTCTAACTGCTCCACATAGTTTACCTACCCAAGTGAGGCGGTGCTGAACTTACAACACTCACACAAAGCACCCTCTCTCCAAACAGAGTTTTCATGACCAACAAGTCACCCTCCGACTTCTGTTTTGTAAACACCCCCCCTCTCTCCACCGCGCACACACCCACCCACCCACCCACCCACCCACACACACCCACACCCCCACCCACACCCACACCCACACCCACACCCACACACCCACACCCACACCCACAACAGAGCGAGGCCGCTCCCCAGCGAGCTGGCCAGCCCAGAGGAGGCCTCACCAGGTTGTTCTTGGTCTTGGCCACGTTGGGGTCGTCGGGGCCCAGCCGGCTCTCGTAGATCTCCAGGGCGCGGCAGTAGTAGTACTCCACCTCCTCGTACTTGCCCTGGTTCTGGCACAGCAGGGCCAGGTTATTCAGCTGCTTGGCCACGTCCGGGTGGTCCTTTCCCAGTACCTGAGAGGGACGGACACACACGTACACACGCACAAACACACACACACAGTCGGTTTATACAACAGCCAGTTCCAACCGCGCATTGTGATTGGCCAAGAGGCATTCAGAGCCGTCCCAATAACCACAACCACAATATACCAACGGGTAAATCACTCCGCTTTGATACATTGTGGTTGCCTACAGGAACGGTAAACAAAGTAGAACAATTTCAGACTGCGGAGGGCTGAAAGCAATGCGATTTAGCAAAACTCAACACTACAAGCCCATATTTTTCCCAAAAATATTTTACAACAGCAGTGCAGTGCTGTTGTAGAAAAGCAATAACACACTCAAGGTTGTGCTTCATCGTGGTTATTGGCACATCTGTGCAGGGCATTAAAGGACTATGCTCGTTTTTGACAACCTGGACCTTATTTACGACATATTATAAGAAGTTTGACTCACCCAGATCACTTTTGTGTTGTTCGGAGGCCTGTAGAAGAAATTTAAAATCCAGCGCGAGCCAGTATATCCATGTAATGGCGGCGCACGGGGCATAGGGAATGCAGCTTCTCAAAATCCATTTTCGGCCGCTAAACGGTTGTTTTCATCAATCACATTGCATGAATCGACAGTTGATATTCCTCTACGCGAGCCATTCTTTCGGTTTTCAAATACGTGGTCTGTAGCCACTGTAATATGATCTTTACAAGCCTCTCCCCCACTTGCTCCAGCACGCATGCGCACAGGCCAGCGCGCAGCCTGCTATTCTCAGGCTCACATTCTCTGCGCTACGATCGTAGTTGGTGCCGAGAATATTGTCGTCGTCATTCGTCAGCAACAATCCGATCGTAGCGCAGAGAATGTGAGGGAGCATAGCCAGTGTAAAGATCATATTACAGTGGCTACAGACCACGTATTTGAAAACCGAAAGAATGGCTCGCGTAGAGGAATATCAACTGTCGATTCATGCAATGTGATTGATGAAAACAACCGTTTAGCGGCCGAAAATGGATTTTTAGAAACTGCATTCCCTTTGCCCCGTGCGCCGCCATTACATGGATATACTGGCTCGCGCTGGATTTTAAATTTCTTCTACAGGCCTCCGAACAACACAAAAGTGATCTGGGTGAGTCAAACTTCTTATAATATGTCGTAAATAAGGTCCAGGTTGTCAAAAACGAGCATAGTCCTTTAAAGCTCTCCCTCTTGTGTGTTACTGTTTAAATAAGCCGTATACCCACTTCTTCATCCATGGACACAGCATACCCACTTCTCTAACCACCACTAATGTAAAAACTCAAACATTTCTGCAATGTAGCCATTAGAGTATATCTCACTTCTTTAGTCACCACTACAACCCTGAATGAGGATGCTGCTTCACCCCAGGAAGAGTCAGAATCTAATACCCTCCGGATGGATGGGAGAGCCTGCTGCTCCCAGGGCGTGGGGCGTCTATCTGGCCAGCCTGCTCCGCCCCCCGGCTTCTTCTCCTCGCCCGCTACCATCCTCCGTTAGCGACCACGCTCAATGAGACCCCATTGTTCCCTCAGACGCCGGCGCCCTCCCGCCGGGATCTTCACGGACGCATGGAGATCATTTAACCCTTTCCCCTCTCCCTTTTGCAGTAACCGGTGTTGCAAATTAATACTAATTACTACGCCAAATTAGTTAATCCAGCATGGGTTTCAATGTGGGCGAGGGCCAGGGGGGGAGGGCCAGGGGGGGTACTCGGGGTGCACGTGGACATGCTGAGTGAGGGGATGTGGTGAAGGTTGGGGTGGCGGCTGGATGACGGCTCTTCTTTGTCCTGGCCCCACAGTGGTGGAATGAACTGCCAGGACAGCAGAGTCATTCACCGCAGGCTCAAAACTCACCTCTTCAAGAAGTACTACCAGGATCCTCCCTCTTAAGCACCTACTGTATTGAATTTTTTGTTCGCTACTCTTGCACTTTGGTTTGAGCACTAGATTATGCTCTTAGTCACTTGTTTAGAAAGGAGATGCATTTGTGAGTTCTGGCGAGTAGTAGTACACTGACTTCCTACGTTTAATGCAATTATTCGAAGTCTCTTTAGATAAAAGCGTCTGCTAAATGACTAATGTAGTGTCCGGGGTGTGGCCTACCTTCTCTCGGATCTCCAGAGCCCTCTTGCACAGCGGCTCTGCCTCCTTGTACTTGCCTCTCTTCCCATACAGCACAGCCAGGTTGTTCAGTGTGGCAGCAACCTGGAGCACAGCAACACACACACACACACACACACACGCGCGCGCACGCGCACACACACACAACTGAGTAAAACTTCCCTGTTTATCACAGACCATTTATCTTCAAAATGTTTTGATGTCAAAAAGGACATTTTTGCTCTACTGCCAATTTATGTCGCAATTTATTCATTTGAACATATTGATTTCTGTCAATGTTAGGTGATGTGTCACGACCATAAAACTAGCCTCCCATCTAGCACACAGAACAAGCCCTTTAAAAGCAGCGAGTCTCCAGGGGCTAGTGTGACAGACGGCTGGAGCCTGCATGGTGTTTCATTAGTCTGAGGGACCAGGTAGCATGGAGGAGAGGAGGGAGGAGAGGAGTTGAGGAGGGAGGAGAGGAGGAGGGGGGTGAGGAGAGGAGGCGAGGAGGAAAGTAGGACTGTGGGAGGCAGGAGAGGAGGACGGAGGGAGGGAGGAGAGGAGTAGAGAGGAGAAGGGAGAGGAGAGGAGGTAGGAGATGAGGAGAGAAGGGGAGGAGGGAGGAGAGGAGGGGAGGAGAGAGAAGAAGAGAGGAAAGGAGGGGAGAGGAAGGGGTAGGAGAGGAGGAGAGATAAAAGTGTTGTGTGTGTGTGTGTGTGTGTGTGTGGAGGGGGGGGGGGTTCAGGACATAGCCATGGAATCTGTACTATGAACTCTCTACTTTAATTGCCTCACTTCAAGCTAAATATGGCCAATCCCTCCGCAAACAGACCCCATTACCGATCCATCCACTGGGGTCATGAAAAGACATCAAATCAAACACTGGTAAGATGTTTTCCTACAGGCTTCTGATAGTGTTTGTAATTGCGATAGCTCTGGCTACATCACTGACGGATATTATTGAGCTGCTATTGATTGATCATGCGTCAGAGAAATCCATACCCTGGACAGAGGACTAAACCCTTATAGCATCCATGTGTGTGACGGTAAATAAAGGAAGCTCTATGTTATTGCCTCATAAACCAACGGGCGATGGTGAGCTAGCTAATCTCCATTCTCAGGGAGAACGGGGGTGTGTGTGTGGGCAGTGGTGGTAGCGGTGGTGGGGCGGTTGCTGTGGAAACGGCAGCCCCCCCTTCACTCACGGCGGGGTGGTCCTTGCCGAGTGTTTTCTCCCGGATGGACAGGGCGTCGTTGAGCAGGTGGGCGGCCTCCTTGTATTTGTTCTGATCCCTACAGAGGTGGACGCACAGAGTCTGACGTTCAGGTCGGACCTCACACAACATAAACAAGCATTAGGCCTGATTCATAGTCTACGTAAACAACGCAAGCTACGTTGTGAACGCAAGCTCCAACATGACTCGAGAGCTTGCGTTCTGCGTTTTGTTTTGTGGAAACGCAAGGAATTGCACTATTGCTTGCGTCAAGTGACAAATTTCGGCATGACACAACGAGATCTTGCGTGGCCTTGCGAAGCTTGCGTTGCTTGCGCTTATGTAGTTTGCGTCGACTATGAATCCGGCCTTAGAATTACGGTTGCAAATTTCCAGGAATGTGCACAAACTTCCCATAGGAATTAATAAGAATGTATGGGAATCAATGGGAAGTAACAGAAATAAACTGGAAAAAAATGAATTCCAGTAAATTTCCAGTTTATTCCCGTTCCCAATTCCCATTGTTTGTGAAAAGTTGGTGGCTGAAAGCATAAACATAGCTTATTAACACAGCTTATTAACACCTTCTCTGTAATGTGTGGGGGGGTAGCTCTGTACTAATGTGCAGAGGAACAAAAGCTCAGATGGGGGGGGTCAAGAGGCTAAAAACACAGCATGGCCCAGGGGTCACGAGCCCAGATCAAAGGCTCTGGTCCTGACCTGTAGACGAGGGCCAGGATGTTGAGCATGGTGGCCACGTCGGGGTGGTCGTGTCCGGAGGTCTTCTCCAGGTCCTCCAGCGCCTGCTTGCAGAGGGGCACGGCCACCTCGTAGCGGCCCTGCGAGGCGTACTGAATCACCAGGTTGTGGAGGGTCCTCAGGCGCGCTGGGATCTCGTACCCACCCTGCTGGGCCGCCGCCACCGCCGCGCTGTTGTGTTGGTGCTGCACTGTGGGGCGGAGGTCAGGGCAGAGAGGGCAAAGGTCATCCCTGGGTGGGGGGGGGGACTGGGACCGGCTGCATGTCCTTGGTGAGCAACATGGGGTGAATCAATTACATGGCCTTTTGTGACACGGAAATAGAAGGACACATTGCGAACCAATTTCTACGGTGTTGTCTGTAGAAGTAATGTGGTGGGGTGGAGGGGGGGGGGGTTGAGGACAGCGGAGGTCTTACTGCCTTGGCCATGCTCCTCTTCATCGTTGGGGAAGAGGTCGTCCAGAGAGTCCTTGGGGGCTTCTCCGTCCTTCTCCTCCTGCTGACAGACCACACAGCCTCCCATTAGACCACACAGCCTCCCATTAGACCACACAGCCTCCCATTAGACCACACAGCCTCCCATTAGACCACACAGCCTCCCATTAGACCACACAGCCTCCCATTAGACCACACAGCCTCCCATTAGACCACACAGCCTCCCATTAGACCACACAGCCTCCCATTAGACCACACAGCCTCCCATTAGACCACACAGCCTCCCATTAGACCACACAGCCTCCCATTAGACCACACAGCCTCCCATTAGACCACCAACACAGCGCCCCGGGACAGCCATGACAAATCAGCCTGTTAAGCAGCTAATGACAGTGACATTCAGAGAGATAATACTCTGCATGACAATCTGTGTGACGGGCGTATCCCATCGGATCTTATGCTGTGTTCACACCGGGCACTAATTTTACCGGCCGCGCGGCGAGTTTACATAGAAAGTCAAATACAATTCACACGAACTGGGCGGCGGGCGGCACGAATCAGGTGAACCCGGCGGCGCGGTGGCCAGGATTCGCCACGCGGCGACATTCGCCATTGGATCCCACGGCGAGATTGGGGCGAACTGGGCGGCGCAAATTTTCTCACCGCGCCCGGTGTGAACGCAGTATTAGACGTCGCACCGTGACAGGCTGGTGGAATGCATCATGCAAATTGTTCTAAGCAGCTGTCAGGGTTCTGGTACCGCTGTGTTTAGACTAGTCTTTTGGTCATTTCTAAACTCTTCAATAGGAACCAGGTAGAACTTCACAGGACTTTAATCCATTTATCCCTTCGCCATTCTCAAGAGGAACGCATGATCTTTCCATCTTTACAAATAAAAGATCTTTCCTTGTTTCGACAACTGTAAAAGCATGAACTAGATGAGTTGAATTTAAAATAAAATAAAAAAAACATCTGCTTTTTGAGGTCCTCTCGGGGACATCAGAGACTGTCCCGTATTTGGGCCTATCGAATGGTGTTTTCCCCTCACAGATCCTCCTGTTAAAGACCTTCAAATGGAGAGGCTGACGGTAAACAAGCCCTGTGGTCCCGCAGGGGTGCGCCTGGACCCGGCGCTGCTGACTGAGAGACAGAGTCAGGGGACAGAGGGATCCATACCAAACACTCGATCAATGGAGGCCCTGACTGACCCATTCCAGGAAGATCACTTCCTCTTCCATGTACGGATATAGCGGTTGTGTTCACTCATTCCAATTTCAGGTTTCCTCTCTGCTTTTCACCGCGCTCCAGACCAGAGCTAATATTAGTAAAACAATCCATTTCTAGTCTAAATGAATGAATTAACCTTAATTACATTTCCTCATGCGGCTACTCTGTGCTAGCATATCATTCTGTTTGACAAGTCACTGTTTCTTGAGTTTCAACCCCAAAGCTAACCAATAAACAACTAAACCAATCGATTAGCCTTAATGACCCATTTGCCCAAATGCATTGCATTCCCGAAGGCAAAGAGAAATGACTGCCCACCGCACAAAACCTCTAAATGGATCCTGCTACAGTGAAGATTTACAATCCCAGCACAAAAGCAAGCACATATACTTGCATGAGTACAGTATTGATGAAGTGAAATTCGCAATCATCAAAAAATGTAAGAGTATGGGAGGGGGGAGAAAAACTGATATGAAACTGTGTTTAATTGGCTCTGCTGAAATCACGCGTGCGCTTTTGATGAATTAACACGTTCTAAAAGAGAGCTACTCACAGTGGGGGACACGTCCTCGTGTGTGTGTGCGCGCGCGTATGTGCTCAGGTACTGGGTTCAGTGTAACTCACGGTGGGGGAGACATCTTCGTGCGTGTGTGTGTGTGTGTGTGTATGTGTGTGTGTGTGCGCGCGCGCACGTGCGTCATCAGGTACCGGGGGTCGGCGTAACTCACGGTGGGGGAGGCGTCGTCGTCGTACTTCTTCAGCTGGTTCATGAACTCCAGGTGCTTCTTCTCCTCCTCCAGCTGCGCCACGCTCTGCTCGCTCTTCTGCAGCTTCTGCTGGGTGTTGGCCAGCTCGTCACGCAGCCACTGGTTCTCCTGGCACAGCCGCCGCACCTGTGCCCGCAGCTTCTGCTTCTCCGACTCCACCGCGTTCAGGTGGTTGGACAGGGCCATCATCACCTGGACACACGGGGAGGAGACCAGACGGTCCAGATCAGAGACTGGGCATCTCAGAGCTGCTCTGAGATGGGGTATGGGAACAGCAGTGAGCAGGAAGGAACCGACTGTGAGGACTGCTTAGCTGCAGGGTCTGGGGTGAATCACCATCATCCCCACCGTTCCCAGCCTAATATAGAAGGAGGAAGTTTCTGCAGACCAGAAACACCATCTGAAAAGCTGACGTTAGGGACTTTAGGCCGGCTCACCAAGACCTCTCCACCCCCCTCCTGTCCTCTGGGTCTCACCTGAGCTTCCCCCAGGCCCAGCTCGATCATCTCCACAGACTTCCTCAGCAGGTTGGACTTCTCGTGCACCAGGTTGGCCTCCTCATCCTTCTTCAGGCACTTGATGGTCTCAAGCAGGCTGTGCAGGATGGAGTTGTGCTCGTTCTTCAGGGCCTCCAGGCCCTGGATCACCAGCTTGGTGTTGGAGATGATCTCCTCCTGGGACAGCTTCTCCAGCTTCTCTTCCCGCGGATACATCATCGTGGACATCTTCTACCTTTAGGGGGACCTGTACATGCACGTGCACGTTAGAGATGCAATGGTATGAACATTTCATATCACGATATAGTGACCAAAATGATCACGGTTATCAGTACTGTCGAGGTATTATAAAATGTGCTGAAATTTTTCTAAAACTACTGATACACACACACACACACACAATTTAACCAAGCTTTATATTGAAAACCACAAGTAAATTAGCAGCACTATGCACTTGTTGTTTGCATAAACATTAAATAATGCGTCTTGGAGACTGTTGCTGGTTGATGCTAGACAGTAGGCATTACAGTGAGTTTTACAGGTGTGAAGCGTTGCAGTAGCGCTGCTGTTCACACCAATAGTGCATTTCTCCACATTTCTACTCCACTACACTTTGAATTTAGAGCTTAACTGTTGTAATATCATGGATAAGCCTAGAGACAAAAGACGTGTTTGTTACCAGCGTTGTGTAGCCAGCGTTCACTGATATACAATAAACATATCACGATATTGTTTTCACCTTGACGATACGTATTGTGACGTTTCTGTATCGCGATATATTGTGGCACGATATATTGTTACACCCCTACCAGGGAATGAGTGCCTGGGTCTAGGATAAGGAGAGGCATTGCAGATGGCAGAAAAACGTTGTGTGCATCACGCTGCCTTGGTTAAACAGGGTCCAGGCTGGAAACCCAGAGCACACCAGGATGGAGCTTGGCTTCAAGCCACTGCCGAGTCTCACTACCTTCCCTGCTATTCCTCTCCCCTCTGGCCTCAATTAAAACAGATTCTCCACAACGGTGCCCACTTTCCAGGGCTCACCCGTCACTGTACCCACAGACTAACAGAGACGAGCTGCGCAGCTGTCAGGATCTCAGCTTCTCCCACAGTGAGCTCAACCCCCTCCTACACCAACATTGACAGCCAGGCACCATGTCACCTTTCTGCTCTGCTAACCATGTGAGCAGAGAGAGACCCACAGCAAGCTATGTGACAGCCATAGAGCCGTACGAGAGATGGGAGGATTCAAACACCGTCTATCACAAATCTATTTGAAGGGCTGGCGAATTATCTAAATTCCGTAACATTTGCCAGCTGCCCCGACAGAGTGAGAGACTGCAGTCATTGTGGAAAGCATGAAAGCATCGGTTCACTAGGGCTGTAGGATTGTATCGATACAACGATGCATCGCGGTACGTAGTCTCGCGATACTGTATCGATCTTTCAGCCCGGAGTATCGATACAGCCGGGCGCTGTAAAATATATATATTTTTTATTTTTTTATTTAAATTTTTAAATCCAGTTTAAAAAGCATATTCTACAATATTAAGTTAAAAAAGCATACATATAAATAATTTTGAAAAACCATAAATACTACAATGATGACAGTTTAAAAAGCATGGATATCAAATGTAAAATATTTATTAGCTAGCTCTCTATCCAGTCATTGAGTTTGAGTTATCTATATAGTGCATTTGAGCCATTCAGTTTTCAGTCTTGAACACTTAAAATCTTTCAGTAAATGATGTGTGTATCGCAATACGTATCGTATCGTATTGTATCGTGACCTCTGTATCGTGATACGTATCGAATCGTGACCTGTGTATCGTGATGCGTATCGTATCGCGAAATCCAAGATGATATACAGCCCTACGGTTCACACTGGAGAGCTAGAAGTAAGGACCATCAACGCAGTAAAATTAAGTTAGGAGTAGGGCTGGGTATTGATTCGAATTTCAAAAATTGATTCGATTCCGATTCACAAGGTTCAGAATCGATTATCACGATTCAATTCGATTCGATATCGATTCGGTGTGTTACTAAAACCTGTTTTTTTTTTGGCTGTAACCTTAATTACATGACTGCCAAGTTATGCAACACATCAATACTAGGGCTGGGTATCGATACCGATTTCAAAAAATGAATAAATTAATGAATCATTGAATGAATGAATGAACTATTCATTCCTTCATTTATTATCATCATTTCATTTATATCCTTTAGGCTAGAACTCAGTTCTTCTTGTTTACTCTGCAGTACGTATGTGTGTGTGTGTGTGTGTGTAGCAAGCCTTGCATAAAGAGCTTGCTGTCTCTGTAATGAACAGCCAAGGAGGGAGGAGTGGGGGGCCGAGGGCGGGGACTGGGGGTGAGGGGGATTCTGATTCAGACTGGGGCAGGGCTGCGGCCCGCTGCGTGACAGAGCGCACAGATGCAGCGTTCCAGAGGGCATCTGCTGGTGCCAGGCTGGGCACTGCAGACACAGGGAGGCTTTCCCCATGCCACCAGGCTGGACACCGGGCGGGAGGGCTGGCCACTCAGCCGCCGGTCAAATCCCTCTCAGCAAGATGGTGTTACCATGGCACCGAGACCTGCTCCCCTACCCCCCCCCCCCCACACACACACACACACACAAAAAGAATGGCAAAAATAGCAGACTTTAGATTGATAACGTTTTCAGCATTTAAGTCAATGGAGTTAAACATAGCCAAAATTAGGATCGTGGCTAGTGGACATTTTCTGATGGAGTGAAAGGTGATGAAATGAAAATATTTTCTGTTACTGTAGCTAGCTGCTTAAGTAATGTAACCATAATTTAATCTCTCTTCTGATTTTAGTGACTTTGTAGGCTAACATTAGCTAGGCTATGTGTTGTGGACTAAATGGTGTTGCATTCAAGTTCACAATTTTCACGTATTTATGCATTTTCAGCAAAGCTTTTGCAATTTCTTCACAGCTGTTCATTCACATGTATTTTCTACAGGAAATGTTTTCGAGTACCGTAACGTTTTTATGTGTTGTAAATATTGTTTATATTTATTTAGCTAGGTTATGTTCACTTGTTTCATTTCAGCTCAGTGTAGAGACATGCCTTATGTCTGTATGACAACACTGTCGTCACCATGTATCCGTGACATGGACTAGGAGTTCTGGGGGCCTACCAACCTGCTGTAAAAAATCCTAGGGGAAACACTAAATATTTGTACGTAAATGTACTGAGTTTAATTTGGTTGATCGTCATTCTCACAAAATATCACTGCTGCTACCCTGGCCAGGTCTTTCTGGCAAAAGAGATTCTCATCTCAGTGAGTAGGCTACTTCCTGGATAAATGAAGGTTGAATGGATGAATCACATTTTCAGTATGAGTGAATGATCAACGGCAGGCAACGCGCTCGCTCAGATGGGTGAAGTATTCTCCAGTTCAAAATGATTTAGTACAGGGAGGAGTGCGAATGGGGGTCTTGCAGTAAAAACACCAGCTGAGAGAGCCATCTGCCTCCAGAGAAAACACCCAATACACAAACACGCAGGACACACACACACACACACACACGCACAGCTCTGTGGTGGCCACTCCCTAGTCCCTCCACCATCGGGACTCGGGGCTCACGACAGCCTTTCCAGCTATTGTCAGTTCTAATACCGCCATAAAGCCATTGGGAAAAAAATGCAAGGCTCTCCATAAAAGACAGCTTTGAGTCACAACAGTGGTAACACATAACCAATTATTTTCCAGATGACACAGTGAGTGGTGTGGGATGAGTGATGCCACCTTACAGTACTTTCGACCCCTCTTTACTCTCAAGAAAACTGTGGGGAACCACCCTTAAGAAGATGCGGGTCTTGCTTGAGGGAACTGACAATGTGTGTGTTTGGGGGGGTAGTCTCATAGTGCCTCCTATAGTGTGAATGTGATTAGCATGTAATTCCATCACAGTGCCTGGCCCCAGGCAGAGTAGAATGTAATGTATGAGAGATTTAATGATGGGGACCAGACATGCACAGGGGGAGAGCTACTGCACGCTACTAATGCAACATGCGCAGGGGGAGAGCTACTGCACGCTACTAATGCAACAACCAGAGCTCCGTCAGCCTCTGGTAATGGGCTGAATCTAATCAGGATACAGGGAGACCTACAGCCCACCTCGGCCCGTACACTGCTATAGTCTGAGGAGCCACTGGCGAGGCAGTGTCGATCAATAGGAGTGTCAGATAACCTATGGTTCGGTAAATGGTTCCGTGTACCCAAATGAATGAGAGACTGAGGCCTTAGTCTCCAATACCAGACTTTGGAGATCTCCGACTCCGAAAGTCTGGAGACATCTCTGTTGAATATCGTTGCTAGAACAGCGCTGTAAACTGACGTTAACCAATCAGAGCCACTGCCTACATCTCCAATAGAGTGAAGGACCTCCCTTACCACAAACTGGAGTGGAGAATCAAAACATTGAAATCAAAACACCATGTCACCGCTCCAATAGAAAGGACCGCCCTAAAGACGTTGGATTGGTTCTGCAATGCAGTTTTTTTCACTCTCTCAAATCGTTTCCACCCATTCTTAGCAACGAAACTTGGATGAATGTCCTGTCTCTAGTTGAGCGCAGCGTCTAGAGACTGACTTGTGAGTCTAAGGGTGTATTCACACAGACACTAGTTAGTGCGCACCAAATGAGCTTAGGGCCCAAGAGCGCTTCGTTTAGGCCTGTGTAAACACAGCAATCGCACTCGGGTGTGCACCAAAACAGCCGCACTGAGACCCTCCAGAAGGGGTGGTCCCGGAGCGGCTTCAACCGAATTCTTGTGCGCACCAGTTTTGGTGTGAAAGCGGCGACCTCGGACCGACGCAACTACCTTGTCGCACGCCACATGTTTGACCTATAAAGTTTTTCATGACGGTCTTGCATCCGCCCCCAGAAAAATATTGACCAATGACAGCACTGAGCCTTTTCATGTGACTTGTGATGCTGCATTTGTACCAGAGTAAAGAAAGTGCTGTGTGAAAGCGAACCGCAGTAGCTGAGAAATTAAAACAATGTATCACTTTCGCTTTTGGTGAGCATCAATGGTGCGCACTTATGTGAATACGCCCTAACTAGGCTTAGACCAGTCTGGGTCATGGTTGCTGGCTGCAGTGTAGACTCTGTTCAGCTGCTACAGAATAACCATGCTGATGATGCAGTATCCATTTAGATTACAGCAGTCTCTAGAGGAGGTGTGATCACAGCATGCTCCAGCAGTAATTTAGTGCTTTGCTGCGCTTCACTAGCTCTGCATATTTCTTCTTTACCACAGCCCCTTACACAGAAAAACACAGCACACTATGCCAATTCACAAGGTGACCATTTTCTATGGAGGGCACGGAGGCACGGATATGAAATCCATCAATCACTACTCAATAGACAGACAGGCACCAGATACTAGATCTAGCCTAGTCATACCAGCTGCAGCTAGACGATCCTGCAGTGATTCTTCCAGGGTTTTTTCTGGCTCAGAATGGGTCTTTGGGGGTTGATGTGCACACGATTTTTGAGTGGAAACCTCCGTTTTATATCCGAGTAGCCTACCAGCATATAGGCCAATATAGCTCAGTTCTGACTGAGCTCACTTTTCACAATCGCGGGAAATCTCCCGACATGAGACAAAATGGATGAAGCCAAAATGTTTAAGATACTGATAACCTGTCTATTAATTATCTTGATTACTAGTGGTCCAACCCATGGACAATGACAGAAAAAGGAATGGGCTGCACTTGAAACAAGCTATCAAATTCAATTTCTAGCATTTTGGTACTGTTGATTTTCCTTTGGCTCTGGCTGAAATCTCTTTGGGGGGTGCCAAAAAGTAAAAACCATGTTTTCTATGCTGCCCCAAAAGATCTCGACTAGGACATACTAGAACTATGATTTTTTTTTTTTTTTTACATTTTAAATGTTTGATCAGTAATCTGGTAATGTCTGGCATGAGCAAACGGCTTATAAAGTCAGCAGTTTAACAAGACGTGCATGACTGCATCTCACAATAAGGTCAGATACCGGGCAAAATGTTCTCAAGAGAGCTGGTATTCCACCAAAATCTAGCCGGGAGCAATAGAAAAATCTACTTTATGAACTCTTTGAGAAGAACCAGTGACAGTCTCAACAAAAGTAGCCTAAATCAATAACTAGCTGAGCAGAACTTAAAAAAAAAATATATAACAGACCAATTTACAGAAGATTACAGTCTGGCCTAGCCAAAAGCCACATTGTCATGAGTGATGGTCCGATGACTTTGGAGATCAATTGCTACTGAAGACATTTAATCCAGAGTGTTGGGAAAATAGATAAACTACTTAAGAGAGATAGAGAAAGAAAGAGTGAGCGAACAAGAGATTAAAAGGCTCTCTCACCAAGGTGGTACTGAAAACATCTTTGACACCCCAGGAAAACAGCTTCGCGACACAAGCTTACATTTCTGTCTGATCTGTTGTGACTCCAAAGCAACTCTTGCCAGTCTTGCCGGGCTAATATTTCTGAGAATATGAGCTCTTTGAAGGACCAAGCAAGCATGTTCACTAATCAGACAGTTCGTGTTTGCAATTGACACTTTGATTGGATGAAAGGATTCTCTGGGATGCTCAGTTAAACCACTGGCAGACTGAGCAAACAAAGGCTTTGAGAGCAGCTCTTTCCAGCTCCTCTGGAGTGAAGCAGGCAGCAACACGCAACCATTCAAAGAGTTTCTATAAAGCTGCAACATGCTCATGTGCGACAACATGCTGAGCAAAAACACAGGATTCACAATGTATTCAGACGCAAACAGAACAAGATTTAGCAGGGTTCACTCTCAGTATGCTTATCTTATTAGAAGTAGGCAACTCCTTAGGCTACAAGGTAATAAACAAAAGCTTTAGGAAAGAAAGTGGGGTTAGTGGGGGCAAGGAAAGGAATGGATACGCTCTTTTATCAAACCAGATTTACACAAATGTAATCAAAAACAAAGCTACAATGCAACCTCCTAGAGTCGAGAGAGTGCGACACAATCTTGAATAACATGTCAGCAGACTGTTCCTATAGCCTAGTCGTTTAGTATTTGAGAGCATCAATCAACAAACACGGTTAAATTAGTCTCATGAGAAACCTATTTGATGCTGCCTGAATTCCTGTGTAATCTGCACCCAATTGGGATAAGCACCATTTAGAGTTCGCTCCCTGTAGCAATGCTCCAACGGGACTACAATAGCAGACCAGAAAACGAACCTCCGCTTCAGCAGCAGATCAGATCCTCATAGCTCGCCACAGGGCAACGAGAGGCTGCTGAAATAATGATTCCTCCACCAGCAACAAGAAGCCTGAGCACGCAGTCACCAGCCGGGAAGAAACTGCATCGCCGTGGAGAGAGAGCGAGGCTTATCCAAACAGAGAGCAACTCCAAAGTCCCGCTGATATAGAGAGAGAGAGAGAGAGAGAGAGAGAGAGAGAGAGAGAGAGAGAGAGGCAGGGCGGTGTGGCAGGGCGGGATGGGAGGCAGTGTGAGCGTGTGCAGGAGAGGATGAGAGCTGCCTGCTATAAGAGTGTGTCCTTCCCACTGCTCTGGGCAGCCAGCCTGGGATCAGAGCAGTGTCAGGGCGCAGCCCCGCCCCACACCCAGAAGGGATGAGCACGACAGAACGGGCAGTGGATATGTTGGGGAAGGTAGGCTGGGTGAGTAGTGTATACACACTGGCTCCCTTTTAAAACTCTAGATGTAGGGTAAACTGCCCTATTAAGCCCACATACCATAAACCCACTTGCAACTTAGGCGTAAAAAAAAAAAAAAGGCATAATTTTGTGCTGAGCAAGTTTCTTTCAATGAAGAGGCTTCTTACCTACATGCCTTTTTTTGTAAGCCAATCAGATTTGCTCATATTGAGTTATGACGCTATGTGAGTTATGATTTCTTGACACATTAAATCATAAAGTGTGTTTATATGGAACACACATGGGCTTAAATGGTACATGTTGTTCCTTAAATTAAAGCAATACATCGCGATATTTGGACCTTTACAAACATGTCTGGTGCCAATTCTCCAATTAGATTTACTAAAAGTAAGCTGAATCGTCCAAACAGTCTACTCAGAAAGATAATACATTGACATTTATTACCTTTTAAAACTCTCGCCCCCGGGACACAGCATTCAGTCGAAGTGCGCATGCGCAACGCTGTGCTTAAACAACACAGTAGTAGCTAACTATTCCGGTGTCTATGGATATCATGCGTTTTTTAGCTCAATGATATCATGACGGAGGTGAGAAAACCGAAGCAAAACATCACGGAGGAAGCCAGAAAAATAAAAAGACAATCTGATAACTTTATGACAGTGCACTACTCGCATCTGCAAACAGAGAAAACGCTATGTATTGCTTTAAATAATAAAACATTAAAAAGTGTAGCCTATTAATTATCGACACTTCAAATGAGAGATTGATCTATAATTTTTTTGCTTAAACTGTGGCAGTAGATATTAAAAATGTCTGTAAACAGGTTTTGGTGGACGTTTATCCTATCCTTTCTTCTCCCCACCTTGACAGAGGCAAGTCTCTTGACATGATCACATAATTGATAGTCCCCAATCCTGTACTCTTCCACTCATGGGAGGAAGGATGGAAAGGAAGGATGTATTTTTAGAGAATTAAAATACAGCCATTACATCTGACCACCGGCGCATAACGAAACATCTTAAATAATGCAGGCTACTGCCTGGATGATATTATTCAAGAGTGCCCCATCACATGCTACTGTACCTACTCAAGTGCAAGGTTGGGCAGACATAACATTTGCATGTTCAACAAAACAGAAAATGGCTTAGGCTATCCACCTTCTCATAGGTTGAGCCCTAGTTTTTATAGACCAACTGTTGTTCTTGGCACATATCACATCCGTTAGCCTACACGCTCTTGCAGATTCTTGCTCTACAACATCAGGAAGATTCACCCTTTCCTCACTAACAAAACGGCGCAGGTGCTCATCCAGGCTCTTGTCATCTCCCGTCTGGACTACTGCAACTCCTTCCTTGCTGGGGCCCCAGCGTCAGCCATTAAATCTCTGGAGCTTGTCCAGTAAGCTGCAGTTCAACCACCGGCACTAGATTATGCTCTTAAGTCACTTGTTATAAAGGAGATGCACTTGAGTTCTGGCGTGTAGTAGTACTAGGGCTGTAGGATTGTATCGATACAACGATGCATCGCGGTACGTAGTCTCGCGATACTCTATCGATCTTTCAGCCCGGAGTATCGATACAGCCGGGCGCTGTAAAAAAAAAAAAAATTTTTTTTTTTTTTTTTGATTTACAATTTTTAAATCCAGTTTAAAAAGCATATTCTACAATATTAAGTTAAAAAAGCATACATATAAATAGTTTTTAAAAAACATAAATACTACAATGTTGACAGTTTAAAAAGCATGGATATCAAATGTAAAATATTTATTAGCTAGCTCTCTGTCCAGTCATTGAGTTTGAGTTATCTATATAGTGCATTTGAGCCATTCAGTTTTCAGTCTTGAACACTTAAAATCTTTCAGTAAATGATGTATCGCAATACGTATCGTATCGTATCGTGACCTCTGTATCGTGATACGTATCGAATCGTGACCTGTGTATCGTGATGCGTATCGTATCGCGAAATCCAAGATGATATACAGCCCTAAGTAGTACACTGACTAACTACGTTAAATATAATTATTGTAAGTCGCTTTGGGAACAAAAAGTTTGCTAAATGACTGTAATATAATGTAAATGTAATGACCGTACCTTATTCTCATCCAAATATAACTTAACAGCCCATTCAAGCCACACAAGGAAAATCTAAGGTGACCTTCATGGTGGGAGAGACGGAGTGACTATATCAACATCAGGTTTAAAAATTAAGCTAATCTAGTTTCTGGTGAGATAATGTGAGGCACATACAGGTTGTCGGCTCTGAATGCAATCAGGCTATATCAATATCACAAGTCAAATTACAGCTGGAAATTAAACAAATGAAACGAGTAACAATGTCACCTTGCAGACAGTGCAGTATGAAGCCCACTGGCTCTCATGAAACTGGGTATGAATTAGATTAGATTATTGAGAGGTTGCAGATTTGTTTTAAATGCTGCAGTCAGGGAGGCTTGTTTTTTCTAAATGTTATAGGGGGAGAGAAGGGGGAGGGGGTGGGTGCTCTAGAACTGCAGCAAGACAGTTCCTGAATCCAAGACCTCTGTGCCATCTCTCAGGAGATGCATTTCCTGCCAGCACATTGAAGCTGGACACCACCGGATCATTTAATCTTCCTCTGTTTCCTGTACACAACCCCCCCCCCGCCTCCACCCTTTTTCATGGCTGCGCCAGACACAAAGGAACGCCAGTGAAAAGGGAGGGTGTGGCAGGACAGGGGACAGCTGAGAGGGAAGTGCCCCTGACACTATTCCAGCTCATCAATCAGACTCTGCCCTGTGAAATCCTGTGGTCAGCCCACCCTGGGAACACAGCAGAAGGTTGTTTCCCCATAAATGGCAGATGGAATGGACCTACACACGCTTTTTATATATTGAGCATGTACAGTATAAGAAGAGGCCCTCTCTATTACAAATTGGACAGATGAAAAGATCGTTTTTGGTAGCTAGCCAAAGAAGTTATAATCCAAGAGAAGACGGATAGCACATATATAGCTATATATTATAATATCTGCTCTTTGTATGTCTGTAAATATTGTAAATATTAATTAGTGTCTGTTTTTCTTAATGACGTTATGATTGTTTCAGCACTAGTAGTAGTAATTAGCATCATTATAAACATGTCGTAACATTACGCTATAAGGTTAGATAACAGTTGGACTATGGTCTCAACTGTCTCCAACTGATGGTCTCAATTTTCTTTAGTTCCCCTACAAGAAGCTGATTGCCAGGTCCTGTAATCACTGGTTAACAAATTAGTAAGGAGGTAGCTAGTTAGGTAGATAACCATATTGTGACAAATAACGTTAACGTTACCGTGTACCCACCGTCATACTCCAACCTTCATCAATCGAGATTTTTTAGTCCAAGCACAGACAATACAAGCACGCATAACATAAAACAAAACACTCATCTAAACTAGCTAGTAAGCTGCTTTTTGACTAGCTAGCTAACGTTACCTACTTTTGTTTAGTGCCAACTAGTAGCTAAGCTAGCTGACGTTAGCTTAGCTGGCATCGAACGCCGTATTGTTAGAGGAGCAACCAGCGTTTAGAAACCACCCTCTGCAATTTAAACAAAAATGCTATATCATCCTGGCCAAACTCCTTGGTATTCTATAGTATTATAACCGCCCTAAACTATATTCAATAAGTCCAATAATAAGTTGTCTAATGTCGAATTTTGACTTACCAAGAGCTGTAACTGACAGCTGGATCAGCCCCTTTAAATCCAAAATGTCCTCTCTCTCTCTAGAAAACAAGCTTTCCCGGCCTGCACCGGGTTTGAAATGACGTCATGTTTTGTTTTCAACAATCTGTTGGGCGGGGCTTGAGTCTGATTAGATGATTCAAGATCCGTTTCCTTGGCCATGTAGGCCTAAATGGCACAAGCACATAGGAGTGCAAAGGAAAGGATAGTGCAAAGACATGACAGTGCAAATGCAAAAGACAGTACAAATACAAAATACAGTGCAATATACAAAATGTGATATACTGTTAAAAAGGGAGGCACATCTGCAATTTACGTACTATATACAGAACGGAGTGTGGTGAGTGTACACTGTGTGTGTGTGTGTGTGTGTGTGTGTGTGTGTGTGTGTGCAGTGTAGTGTGAAAGATGAGAGATGTTATATGTATACAGTGTGTGTGCTGTTGGGTGATGTGGAACAATCAGAGGTGAGGTGCAAGTGGTGTAAGTGGTATAGAGTCAGTTTGAGGGGGGGGGGGGGCATCATGGGGGGACACAAGCCTTGTTAATGAGTCTGATGGCCATAGGAAAGAAGCTGTTTTTGTGGCACCTGGTCCTACTGTAGTATCATTTGTGTTATTTTGTTGTCTTTGATGCTGCAACAGTGCAAATTCCCCCCGGGATCAATGATCACACTTACTGCAACTACTACTGTAGTAAATATGAGAGGATCATCATCTCATGTGATACGATCTATGAGCTATAGGACAGGGATGGAACTTGGCAGGAATATTAGATAGATGTCTGAGAACAGGGGGGAATGCTGCAAGGTACTCTTTAAGATCAGAGAGTAAGCTCTCAATGATCACTTAGGCCTCACTAGAATACAAAAAAGATGGTATGTTTATCTGCAGAGGCCCCTCCGTCTGGCTGTATGTTGTTGTTGTTCATTCTTCGGGACGTTTCTGGGCGTCAACCTTTGGGCTGTGGGGGTGATGGTGACTAGTAATGGTGAAACACCGAGGCTCCTATAGGCACATTGTATCGTAAATAGATTCATTCGTTACTCACGGCCTCATTATATGCTTGGTACACTACTGACATCTGCTGGCAAAGAGGATTTAGAGCAGTCAATATAGATTATGTGGCAACTGAGCGCCAAAACATTACTGATTGAACATATTTTGATTGCGAACTTGACCAATGATTAGCAATCTGGCCACACCTGAGTAATTGGTGCATGCTGCATATAAACCAAGGGAAGTGGGGAAGGTATAAAGTATAATAATAACATCACAGCCAGATGGACAAGACGGTCCCAGGCACTGCTCGTCCGGGACCGTCTTGTCCATCTAACTGTGGTGTGATGCCTTTCTGCGTACAGGACAAATAAAAACCATGTCAACCTGAAGCAAGTCTCAGAGCCATGGCAGTGTTAGAAATACTGTTATTTACACACTCACAATAATAGCTTTTAGTAGGGGTGTAACAATATATCGTGCCACAATATATCGCGATACAGAAACGTCACAATACCTACCGTCAAGGTGAAAACAATATCGTGATATGTTTATTGTATATCAGTTAACGTTGGCTACACAATGCTGGTAACAAACACATCTTTTGTCTCTAGGCCTATCCATGATATTAAAACAGTTAAGCTCTAAATTCACAAAGTGTAGTGGAGTAGAAATGTGGAGAAATGCACTATTGGTGTGAACAGCACCACTACTGCAACGCTTCACACCTGCCCTTAGTGTATCGTATCGTATTATTATCGTCAACCCAATATCGTGTATCGTATCGTGAGATTAGTGTATCGTTACACCCCTAGCTTTTAATAATGGTCTTGTTGACTAGGGCTAGGTATCGAGAATTCAAGAATCGATTCGATTCGATGCGATTAAATATCGATTCGGTTAGTGTTACTAAAACCTGTTTTTTATTTTTAGGTGTAATCTTAATTACATGACTGCCAAGTTATGCAACACGGCTGTATCGATACTGATTTAAAAAAATGAATGAATGAATGAATTATTGAATGAATTAATGAACTATTAATTCCTTAATTTATTCATTCATTCATTAAATAAAATATTGATTTTGGGATTCATGAATCGATTCTGAATCATTTGATTCAGAATTGATTAATCAATTTTTTAAACCCAGCCCTATATGGTCTTGTTTTACAGGTGTGCCAGGTGGGTGCAGAACCTGCGAAATGCCAGCCTCATGCTTTCAGAGGCTTTATGAGAGCTACAGGGTTTACAGGCAGGTACAGGCAGTGCCCATTTCCATCCTAGCCAGTTCAAGAGGCCAGATGATGTGGATGTATTATCAGAGTAGAGCTTGAGGTGTTTAGTAGCACTAGATATAAACCCCCCCTGTATTTCAACATTCATTATAGGACATTAGACCATACAGGTGCATGGACTTGTTTGCCCACTAGAGGGAGACGTTATTGTACTCTTATTCATTCTACCATGGTTTGTAGAGAGCTAGTCCGTTCTATTAATACATCCATGGACTCAACGGATGTAGGTTTTGGCAATAAACCTTGTCATTCGTTGTCACACTGCCCAATCAGTGGCGAGACTGGCGACGCAATTTAATCTGATTCTGGCCGAGAGATTCTCTCGCCACCAATCAGATTCGATCCAGACTATTTCGCAAGAGCACCGACGTCCGGGGCTGGCTCCGCCCAAGACGACTGTGATTGGTTTAAAGAAATACTGCGTTTTGGTCGTCCCCCCCCTATTGCAGAATGGTAATATGTCCAGCCAGACCTGTCTCCGGCGCTGGCGTAAACGAAGTGTGGAGATAGGTCTGGCTATGCGAGACTAGTAGAGAGCCTACTTTGTAGTCTACTTGCCAGCAATGTGAACCCGGAAATGTTGAGTACTAAATTAGAAATATACAGTATGGGTCCCCAGCTCTTAGAAACTGCCGGATGCTAACGTGCATATGTTGGGCAATTTGCATAATTAGCAAAATTAGCATTAATTAGCATACTTGCCTGTACTGACAAATATTTCAGCAACTGCTTGGCCGATTTGGACAATATTGGAGTGGTTTTGGGGGTTATTGAGGATGCTGAATCCATTTCTGATATTTTCATCCATTTAAACCAGAAGTGACCATATTTCAACATCCAGTGGGCCAATTTTGAGGACGTTTCAGTCAATTTAGAAGTTTTAGAGGACACTGAATTTATTGGATTGGACAAGTACTTGGAATAAACAGACTTGAGTAATTTAGAGAACTGAATACTTGCCTCTACTCTTTATTAGTTTAGAAAATACATATTTTCTATTACAATAATACTACACATACTTTAGCTAATAGCCTATACAGTACCTGATCCTGCACAGCTGGATGCTGACGTGGTGACATGCCATGACTTGTTGGGTGGTGGGGGGATGTCTTCTACATCATCCTGAAAGATATTGGGGGGGTAAGTCTTTAAACACAGGTTTAAGACTATAACACTCATCATAATGACATCTCCTACCTGTACTTTATTTTTCCGCCTTTTACGGTCTCATGACCTCTCTTCTTCAGACCTTGGTGAGTGAATGGCATGCATTACATATTTACATACAGTCAATATGAAAATATAATAAGGTCAGCCTGGCTACACTGAAAGAAATGATTTTAAGGATGCAAATATATCAAACCAGCATGGGAAAGTTCTGCAGGAGAACTAGGCACCACCACTGCCTACATGTAATTTTCTGCATGTTTCCTTTGAAAAAGAAAATCACAATCAGATGGATATCTCCAAAAACCTTATATCCACTAGTGATGAGAATTTCATAATTTAGACATACCTCGGCGAAATCACATGGCGCCTCCATAACAATGTACAGAGCTTACTGTAAGTTAAGAAATAGGTTAAAGGTATAATATGTAATATGTGGATTACATTTTTTACATTTTTTCGAAAATAATACATCCATAGGGCTTTGAGAAGGCTGCAGAGTAAAAGTTTTGCTTTTCCATAAAAAATGATATTTTGTCTAAAATTATTAGGCTTACATTATGAAATTTTGACTGACCAACAATGACACTTTGTTGATATCATACCAGCCAATAGTATTACAGCGTTGGTACTTGTAACTGTTGTTTCAACATTCGTTTTACTTTGCAAATAAACTACATTTCACAGAACTTACTTTTTGCTTTTTGCTATCCCTGTCCACTTCCATTGTGAAGAGAGTTGGACGAAAATGTCGATCTAGCTTAATACTTGAGCGATCAGTGAAATTATGGTTTCTATGTTTCAGGTTCATGTTACTGCAAATAGGGCTAAATGTAAAAAATAGCACACAATGCAGGACTCTTGGACAGTATCAAATATGTAAGCCTCCCCCTCCCCTCACCCTAACCCGGGTCCGTTTCCCATTCCTACCCCCTCCCTACCCCTACCCCTGCCTCTTTCTGGGCCCAGGCACAATGCCGCACACACAGACATACACCAGTGTTTGCCATGTCTCTCCTATGATGTTTTTAGCCTCTCTTACTCTGAAAATGTAATTTAATGTAATGTATTGCTTTATAAATGTTCTTAGCCGGTAGACAAACATACTCCAGGAGCTTGCTCGATCGCCCTGTTGAGAGGGGTCAGGGAAGATTTTTTACAGCTCACTTATCTGGCCCCCGGGTGATACTGTTTTTTTGCTTCCCTCTGGAATATGTAGGGGTGGGTCGTATGCCCACCTCCCTTGTTCTCTGTAAAGCGCATTGTGTTGCCTCTGGGTATGAAATGCGCTATACAAATAAAGCTTTGATTGATTGATTGATTGATTGATACCCCACCAACAAGCACACTGGCAGAATATGCAGCATCAAATATGTAGGCTACCCCACCAACAAGCACACTGGCACAGACAGCGGGTGGAGCTTGAACTTGAAGGTAAATCCAGTTATTTAATTAGCTTAGATAGCCAAAACTGTTCTCATGCAGATTATGAACTGGCTTCCAGTCGTGGCTAGATGTACTGTAGGCTAGTCGTAACCTCACATGCCAGAAGAGAGAAACAACGTATGAGCTTATGTGAGAATGGTTTTATCAGGCTAAAAAGGTTTGCTGAGGCTGGTGGTGCGGTTTGTGTGGTTGGAGGGGAATGAGAGGGCTGACAGGGCTGCGAAGAGGGCGCTGAGGAGCAGTGGCAGGGTGGAGGTCAAACTGGGGAAAACGGAAGCTAAGGCCATAAGTAAGCGGCAGGTTAAGAGGAGGTGGCAGGCGGCATGGAGTGCAGAGCGGAGGGGCCAGGGTCTGTTCAAGTACACACCAGTGGTTGGGACAGTAGGGTATTGGGGTCGGAGTGTGGACACGCAGGGTTAAATAGTTCACTTTTTCTGTTGGGGAAACATGCAACTGGGCGGTGTGATTACTGTGGGGAGGAGGAAACGGCGGAGTGTGTGTTAGCCTATTGTCTTGCAGGAAGTATGTTGGGGAGAGAGAGGTATAATTGCAGAGGGCTTTAGGTGGGGTTGGAGTGGGTTGTATTGGTGGGGTGTTGGCGAAGCGCTCAGGCCAGGGATCAGAGCTGGGATCTATTGTTTCTGACGATGACAAACCTGCATGCTCCGTAGGATCTGAGGAGTGGAATGCGAGGGGATAGGGTGTATGTATCTCGTCCACACTCCAGACCAGTGGGTGACGGTAATGCACTTTTCAGTTGTTTGCCAACCGCCATAAAACCAAACGAAGAAGAAGGAAGGCAGCTTTTCCGTCCACTTCCGATCACTCTTTTCCGCTAAACGTTTGGTAAAATGGCCGAGCTCCCTTGTCCTGCTTCTCCGCCTGAGCCCCGGCGAACCGTGCGATACGAATCTCAAAAGCTGAGTGACCGAAGAAGGAGCAAAACTCGGATAAATATCGGGCCAGCCTTTGCTCGTTGGACGGAGTTTATGGAGTTTCATGGGATAAAGTCGCATGGTGACATGGCTACTTTTCTACTAGACCGGTAAGCTAGCTAACTAGCTATCGTTAGCTCACGTTAGCTTGCTAACTTAACTAGCTAACGTTCTTTCTTGGAATCTGCATAGCCAGACCTAACGTTATCTCCACACTACAACATCTAACGTAACGTATTACATGGCACTCTGAAATACTTGATTGTGATTAGTGTAACGTTATGTTCCTCTTGGAGTGAAGATCGTATCACAGTATGACTGAAACAGTGCATTCTCTGGCATTGTGTGGCATGTAACTTGGCTAGCTAGCAATCGTTTGCTAGCAAACACCGCTAGTGGTGATAGACCACTAACGTTACCTGTTGTTGTGTTTCTTTCCTTGAGCTTTTTTGTGCTGATGCTGGAGAATGTCTTCAGACGTTGCTTGGTCATCTTGTCATGAAGTTTTGAAGATTAATCTAACCTTGTTTGCTTGAATGCCTGGTAGGCCTCTTCTATCTCATGGGCTCTCAGAAGATCCCTGCTCACATCATGTCGGTTCGGTGCCCAGGCCTACTATTAGTGCTAGCTAGCCTAATATTAGCTGGCTTGCTATGTCTTATGTTGAAATTGCTTGATGTTTGGCTGTATTAGCTGTGAACGTATGAGGATGCATGTTATCTAGTTATCTTGGGCTATGTACCTACCCTAGCTAGCTAAGCTGCTGGTAGTGTAATAACTTTTTAGATTGATTGCTATTAAGTTAGCGAGCTGACGAAGTGTAATGAAAGGAAGGCTACGAGACTGACGCCGACCTGGCCTCTTTTGTAACGTAGCTAGCCTAATGTTAGCTGGCTAGCTATCTCCTATAGCTAAGAGAAAATTGCTTGGTGTTTGGCTGTGTTAGCTGTGAATGCATGAGGATGCAATCTAGCTGGCCTCTTTTATAACACCAATTAGCCTAAGCTGGCCAGCTATCTCTTAAAGGAGTAGTAAAAAAGGAAAAATCATGTTTAGCCCTGTTTTAAGGTTACTTATGATCATACAATGGATCAGATCAAAAAGTTGACAAAACTAGCACTTTTGAGAAAGTCTGATTATTGCTCTACCACCGTTTTGGTCATACAATGGATGTGGGTGGGTACCGTAGTATTGTACTGTGAACACTGTTACTCCTCGCTGAGGTGTTTTTGACAGCGTACAGCGGACAGAATACTTTTTGATAAATAATAATATTTAATAATATTTCAATATTCAAACTCAAATTTAGGTTCAAATTTCTCTTAAAGTTTTTAGAGATAATTTTTTTTTTTTTTTAAACTTCTATTTTTTTGACAGCCCTAGTGCAGGGGCTATGAGCTAGAGGGGGTGCTAGCAGCTAGAGGGGGCACTAGGGACTAGGAGCTAGAGGGGACACTAGGGACTAGGAGCTAGAGGGGGCACTAGGGACTAGGAGCTAGGGGGGGCACTAGGGGCTAAGAGGGAACACTAGGGGCTAGAGGGGTCACTAGGGACTAGGAGCTAGAGGAGAGACTAGGAGCTAGAGGGGGCAATAGGGGCTATAGGAGCTAGGGGGGACACCAGAGACTAGTGGCTAGAGGGGGCACTAGGAGTTAGAGGGGACCTAGGAGCTAGAGGGGTCACTAGTGGCAGCAGTGCAGCATAGTGAGAATAATAATGGACCAAGGCAGCTCCCTTGTGCAACCCCAAAGCAGGTGTCATGTTTCTCAGACACAGAATCTCAGATCCTGATGTAGAACATTCTCCCTTTGTATGTTCTGAACCACTTCCCATCTCTTTGTCTCCATCTTTGTCTCTTCCTCAGTCTGTGCAGCCGTGTTTTGTGTTCCAATGTTATTTTCCTATTCACCTTTAATTTACAGGGTACAGGTTAGATTAGTAACCAGGGAGCTGGAACTCACTTTTTCTTTCTTAACTTTTCACCAAACAACACTTCACTCAAAGAAGATTACACGCGCATTCATCTAGAGGCTCTTGTAGATCTCAAGCTGGGGTTGTAGTTGGCTGCACGATTTTGATCATACGTACCATGCTTCATAACCCATAGGCTATGTTGCAAAGGCAGTGAGGGGGCAAAGGCTTACTTCCCAAGTAGTTGCCTCACTCAGATAGCCATTCCAATGTAGCTAAATCATCTAGGCCATAGGGTAGATTACAGATGTAAAGGTTGAGGTTAATCTGTATGCACTGCTTTTTTTTTTTTTTGATTCAGGTGTGCAGCCTCCCCTCAGAATCACTATCCAGCCAATGAAATCTCTCACGGCCATCCTCCACTCATGAAGAAAGACATTCCTGACCTTGCTCCACACGATGTGTGTGTGAACATTGCTTGTCTACTGCGGCTGTTCCGACGGTGTGGACAGTGCAGTGGAGAGTGTGTGGTCAGAAAGTATGGGGGCAAGAGGCACTTCACAGTCATCCACCAGTGCCAGATCTGCAGTCAGCTGACCACCTGGACCAGCCATCCTTTCAAGGTGTTTACTCCTAGTGTGACACTCACTCAATAAAGTAGACATCTTTTTATTGTCTTGCTCATGAGTCACCTTTGGATGGATTTTCAATCCACTTTTTATCCTGGAGAAATTAGGTGTAAAAAGTACCATTTGTGTACCTTTGCAGCATCTTAATTAGCAATGTGTTATAAGGCCAGAATATGTTTAGTGGGCTGCCTGTTTCTCTTGCAGTGGATGAGGAGACACTCGGCTATGGCCTAAGACCGTGATACACAATGTGATACACAGACATTAAAACATGTAATTTGTTCTGTACTTAGGAAGACGAGGAGCCTGTGGATCTGTGTGAGGTGACCGAAGGGAACCGGGAGTTCACAGCCTGTCTGGTAATGAGGGAGTGGTGTGATAGTAAGACTGACACAGCGTCCAGCAGGGAAGACAGCATCTTGACTGATGAAGATCCACCTCCAGAGCTGGCGGTGAGTAATACTCTATAAAGTAGGAATCTTATTATTTTATTTCATAGGCCCACTAATTACTTGAAACTTGCAAATACCCTGTAATAATTTGTACCTTTGTTGAAATCCGCAATATAGTGCTAAAATTATAAGGCCGCTTTGGCAGTGGAGACATCCTCACAGTGGCCCCCAGGCTATGGCATATGTGACTGCCACTGGAGGGTTTGGTCCTGATGTCTGCCAAGGTCATTTTTCAGTTGTTTTCTTTTAATACATAAAGTGTAAATTGTAAGCTTTCAAATGATGTGCCATGGATTTGTCATCTGCAATATTTTGATGACAAAATATCCTAAAACTGTTGTTTGTTATAATGAGTAGCTTCTTCGAAACTTCAATTTGCGTAATATGAATAAAAAAGAAAATTAAATGTATTTTGCCCTCTTGCGTATTTTGAGGACTGCCTACATCAGGACCAAACCTCAAGTGGAGGTCACATACTAACCCATTCACAATGTGTAAACCGATAAGCTGGTCCCATTTTCCCTGCACAGTTGGCCAAGGAGTCTGTTCCCCTGCCAGGAGAGGTGAGAGAGGGGGACCAGGAGTCAGCGGCTTCATTGACGGTGAGGACGATGGGTCTGACTGATGGGGGACCCAGCAGGAAGACCAGTCTGCTGACAGAAGACGACAAGAAAGGGAAAGACCAGGAGAGCAAGAACAAATCAGATCCATTTGCAGAGGTGGAGCTGACTATAGACTCCGATTTTTCAGACGGGTCACAGAGGGGCCAAGAGGAAAGCGATGGGGTAGGAGCCCAGGAGAAGGGGGAAGGAAGCGTGAGGAACAAAAATATAGAAAAAGAGGAAGAAGCAGAGGACACAGCAGATTCTGAAACTCAGGAGGAGGAGGATGATGAGTGGGAAATGGATGATGATGATGATGATGATGATGCTGATGATGATGATTGGGAGGATGGGGTGCGAAAGGCTAGGAAGAGACTGAGATGTGATTATCAAATCCCTCACTACAAGAGGATGTACATGATAAAAAGAGAGCAAAAGAGACCAGAGACACTCTGTACAGATTGTGGACGCGTTTACAGAACCGTGTCTCACAAGTGTGATCCCAAAAAGAAATATCAGTGCCCTGACTGTGGACGTTTTTTTCTGACTGAGCTTAGTCTCAGTGTCCACATAAATGGTCATTGTAGGTGTCGCAAACAATCTTGTACGTTCTGCCTCAAACCGTTCAAAACACGCAAGGACAGACTAACCCACGAGCTGAGCCACTCAGGGGAGGAGCCCTACGAGTGTTCAGAATGCCCGCAGCGATTTTTGGACAGGTCGACACGAAGTCGCCATCTCAGAGAGCACCAAAAGAGATTTAGATGTCAGACCTGCCAAAAGGACTTCCCTTACCCCCATTTGCTCCACAGGCACGAGATGTCCCACAGCGTCAACAAGCCATTCGGGTGCCAGGTCAGCTCCATTTCATTTGCACCCATTTGGATTGTTCATTCAGATTGCCTCTTTTTATTTATCACACCATTTACATCAAGTATATTGCAAGCTAGGGCTGTGCAATAAAATCGATATAGCAACACACTGCAATATTTTTTTCTGCGATACATTGTATAGATTTTACATGTACAGTATCGAAATATTTAAAAGATGGATTTTTTTTTTTGGCACGAGGAATAGATACAGATGTATAAAAAGAAGAATAGAATTCAGTCATAGATACTGTAATTCATTCATCCATTCCTTACATTCCCTCCGCCCTCAGGATCACCTCCAGGGAGCGGGGGATGGAGTATTTTCAGCTGCATTTTAAAATTTTCAGTAAAAATTATGTAGAGTATCGCAATATATATTGTATCGTATTGTGAGGTCCTTGGACCCAGCCCTATTGTAAGTCATTTAAGAGGATATGCCTTTGTCCCGATCCTGTTGTGAATAGTTTTGAATTGACAATTCCGAGAGAAAAGGGATAACCATGCAATGCACCGTTGTTTAATGTGATGTGTTTACCAGGTCCTTGATTCTGCTCCCTGCAGGTGTGTGACCATGACTTTGCTCAGGCCTCCCAGCTGAAGTCTCACATGCGTGTTCACACTGGAGAGACGCCCTTCCAGTGCCAGCTCTGCCCAAAGAGATACAACCACAACGTCAGCCTAAAGAACCACATAAAACGCTGCCACACGGGTGAGAGCTGTGACAGTTCAGGGAGCAGGGGGACGGCTAAGCTGAGGACGGGGCCGAGCAGGAGACGCTTGAAGAAAAGGACATGACAGACGACAGGTCCCACAAAAAGGAAGATGTTACGTTTTGGACTGAGTTGGACATCACACAGAGAGGGAACTTCAGAGACGTCAGAGAATGAGGAGGACTTCTAAGGGATGCTGAACAAACATGACTGACTTTGATCCACAGGAGGAGAGAATTGCAAGTAAAAGGAGAGGAAGAGATGGAGGTAGACATGAGTAGAAGCTCAGTTGAAGAGCAAAGTAGCTCTTTTGGACAGGATGAGTGAACATTAGTATTGTTCATCATAACTGGAATGTTGTACAGGACTGGCCTGTTTTTACATTGTACAAAGCTCTGGAATAAACACTTTGGAAGTATTTTGTGTGCAAGATAAGACAATTTCCTCTTGGGAATTAAATAAAGTACGCTACTGTACTTAACTATAATATTTTTGCATGTGTTTATCAGGAACTATATGGAGGGTATTTATATATTGGAAGTAGAATAGGAAGGATATAGATGGATGAATAGATAGATAGATGCCTTTATTTAGACAGGGAAGAACATATTGACACCAGGTTTCTTTTACAGATGTGCCCAGCTTACAAACAACATGGACAGTAATTGGGCAGTGGCAAAGTACAGAAAAATACAAAAGCAGTGACTGTGCAGACAATGCACGAACTTGCAATCAATGATTACAGTAAGACAGTAGCAGAGTATGAAAGATGCATAGTGACAAAGTACACAGGTACAGACTTGAATAATTAAGTACAATAAGGAAATGACTAGCATCAATGGCATTTACAAACTATAAGGGCTGCTCAGAGTGCACAGACCTGACCAAATGAATGCATTTGGTCAGTATAACCAAGTTGAATTGGGTAAACTCACTCCTCAGTATGAAAACTGTCTTGCGCCATTGAAGAGATTGCTCTTCGGTGGTATACTCTAACTGGTAGCTGAGATTATGAGAGGTGATCATGTGTGTTTGTAAATCAGAGGACCTGAGTTTGTGGGCAAGTTGTGGGAGGAAGTGATACTGATGAGTGATACAACTATAATAGGCTACAGTAGCCTACGTGTTCATAATCATGTAAGATGAATTGTTTAAATGTATGTTTAATCCAATAAGAATAGTACTAGGCTATATAACACACCTCTGTGCAAGTAGATTACATTAACATGTATGTAGAAACATATCGCCCTTTTGACATGTAGCCTACATATTCATAATCATGAAAGATTAATTGTTTCAAATGTATACTTTTAATGTAGCCTATGTTTTATCCTGTAAGAATAGTACTAGGCTACGCGATATAGCACCTATTTGCAAGTAGATTACATTAAAGGGACCCCGATTAGTTTATTTTTGGTTACGAAACGGTCTCATTTTAATGTGGGTGAATCTACATTACCCACACTTGTTTGTGTCCATTTTTGACAAATGTAGATTCTTCTATGTAGTTTATTTTTAGATTATTTTGTGGTCGGGTCATTCAGAACTTCCTTGGAATGACGAAACGATTTACTGCAGTATCCTACGCCGCCGATAATTTAAATATGACCGTTATATACAGTATTGTCAAAAGTAACGTTACTAGTAAGACCTATGTAATTACCTCGTCCGCGTCTTCAAAACACCTGGCTCAGGCAGGTAGCTAAGGTTTACGACAGTACGCGGGGAGGCTCATGGGAAATGTGTTTTTTTGGGGAGGAAAACACTTCCACTTCCCGAAACTCCTCGTAGGGCCTTTAACATGTCTTTATTTGTTCTTCTTTTTAGGGTAGCAGTGCCAAAATTGTCCTTATTTTACATTTTAACCAAATACGACTAATATGTCCAAGGTTATCGTACCGTCAAAATCTCATATCGGCACATGCCTAGTGGCTACAATATCTGTAAGTGGGCAGCACACCTGGTCACAGGTCACACTACATGCACACTGGACATTTTGTATACACACCTAGGTCTTGGAACTAGAGGCTATCCACCGTGGACTCTGTGGACAGATGGGAGTTGGCACTGCAGGCAGAAGTCCTAGATGCTTTGGATCATCAGTCCTCTGACTCCTGTGACACGGTGGTACTCTGCCCGAAGTCATGCGGCTCCTAACGATTGCCCTCTGAAGAAGGGATGTAGCCTACTTATACTCCTTGGCAACCTTCACAATGTACATGCTCCAACCCTTGCTTGCCGTAAATGTACATGTGTTCTTTAACCTGTGTCCCAAAACCCAATTTGCATTTAATATTTGAACTTTACGAAATTAAGATGCTCCCATTTTTCCACCACAGTTTACCACCTCAACTTGGATCGACTCTGCCTGGCCACCTGGGCAGTACCCGTGTTTAATTGTGTAGGCCATATAAAAACCCATCCCACAACATTCCCAGCTGTGAGGATGCACATGACGTGAGGACTTCCTGGATCAGCACGGCCATCTAAAACGATTTAGGATTAGCGTTTGTATTCCTAGACCAACATTGCGATCAACTAATCACAGCACTCTGACATCATCAGTATGCTTCTTTCAAAATACCTTTGTGCTGTGATTAGGATCTTTAAGACTGGCCCTGTGTGCTCCTACATACTATTTTTTACAGTGTTATTTTTTACATTGAACAGATAGGCTTACTCTAATACAGTACAGTACATAACTTACAGGCACGGTTAAGAGTTCAGTTCCTTGCTCAAGGGCACATTGACAGATTTTTAATCTACCCAGCTTGGGTATTTGAACCAACAAACCATTTGAATGCACCAGAGATGGAAAATAAACAACAACATACAAATTCAGACAGGTGGCATATAGATAGAGTCAAATGACAAATTTTGTTTATTATTTACACCATAAACTACGATGCATAAGCCTTACTGATGCATTGCATAATTTTATAAGGAAGAGAGATGTACAAATGTCTGTGTGGATCAGGAAATGCAACTTCAGTCTGCTGGGTTCCTGGGTTCTTAACACATCCTCCTCACAATCACTCTCTCATCCACTTATGGCTCCTGATCTCCTATCAGCTCTGTACATCCTACTCATCACCTCCACACTCTCTGGTAAGTGAGCTCAACTTGATTTATACTGCAATGTTCAGTAACAGGACATTAAGGTATTTTAATTATGAAATGGGTCATCCTTGTTTGTGAAACAGCAGCAGTTTGCTGCACTTCTCCTTTTCTAGTGGTTGCACTTTCTATGCACAAATAGATAAAATAGTTCCAGTAATCAAATGCAAAGGAGTACCAAGAAGAAGACTACTGGTTTCTGATGTAGACTAAATGCAATGCCAATCTGCAGTATGTAAAGAATCCACATTAGAATACATGATCAACTGTGTGTAAATATATATGTGCACTTGTGTGCATTTATAAATCCACTTATAATACAGAGGTGTCTTATGAATATGCATACTGTACAAACATGAGAAATGGCATTACACAGTGCTCATAAGCAGCATGACTTCCAACTGATGTGATATGAGAAATGAATGAGTCCATGTTCTCTATTTACAGGAATACATGGTTTATCCTCAGTGACTCAAGTCTCTGTGAAGACAGGACAGACCATCACCATCCCATGTCTCTATGATCAGGAATACAGAAACTATGTGAAATACTGGTGCTATGGATCTTTGTTTAATCATTGCTCTTATGTAGTAAGGACTGATAACCCTAAGACCACTGGAATTAACTCAATCTCTGATGATGTCATGCAGAACATCTTCACAGTAACCATGACTGACCTCCAGATAAGTGATTCTGGTGATTACTGGTGTGCTATAGAGAAAGACGGACCAGATGTGAGGTCTTATGTGTTCATATCAGTCTCTCGGGGTAGGTACATGACCTTCTATCTCATCTATCCTAGTCCAGAGGATGGAGCAAACCTCTGTTTAGAGTCTCTGTACTTTTATCTCATCATACTGCATAACATGGGTGACTTTATGTCCATATCATGCTCAGATTTGTAATATTCATATATGAACTTTGATACTCATCTGTCTGTGACCCTCACTCACCAGGTTCTGATCGTCTCTATGTGGATCAACAAAAGGTGACGGCAGTTGAGGGACTTGATGCCACTATACGTTGTTACTATGGTAACACTGGGGCTATGAAGTGGTGCCAGTTAGGTGGGTCTTGTGTGAATGGTGATTCTGGGAGTTTAGACGGTGTGTCAGTGGAACTGCTGCGAACCAATGGAAATGTTCTGGTAGTGACTTTGAGAGGACTGAAACGTAGACACACAGGCTGGTACTGGTGTGCAGTGGGAGATCTGCAAATGCCTGTTCACATCACTGTCAATGAAGAAACCACCACCTGGTACGTGGGTTTGATAGGGACTTTACCCTATAGATAATTTACTATAGAACTTCCCCCAGGATGTACACAGGCTTTACAGGAAGTAGAAGACTTGTCAACAACAGCGCTAGACAGCGTCTTATTGATCTTGCCTCTGTTAAAAGGACTATCGTATCTAGACTTCATTCAGATAGTGAAATTAGCACATAGTTTAACTGTAGGCTAATCATTGTCATGTGTTAAATGGAGGAGAACTATGTTTGTGATACTATCTTAGCGACTGGTGTTGATAGTCTCTGAAACCAAATCCCTTAATTTTTCTTTTTGGTACCATCAACACCAGTAAGGTCACAATGCTAAGATCTTACATTTCCTTTGCACAAAATAATAAAAGGCAAGGTCAATAAGATGCTAGCACTGTTGACGCATCCACTACTTCCTCTAATTAGTCTAGTAGGAAGGAGGGGTTCCCATGCACCCGAGGAACCTGTTGTTGTAATCTGTTTTTTTAGGACCCTAAATGTGTCTACTTAAGATTTTTGCCCAGATCAACTAATGTCCCATGGTGTCTGTTTGGCGGCCATTTTGAATTGATGTCCACGCGAATGGCGAAAACGCCAATTTTCATAATTCCTAAACCAGACCACATACAGAGACAAATGAACACATTTTTTCAAGTAATTCTGACAACAGGAATCAATTGGAAAGGTCACTGAAAAGGTAGGACCACTCTTTATTGCTGAAAAATAAACTCTTGAGTAGATGGCAGTCATATACTAGCTAATTGAAGACAAAACCCTGTTTCACTGGTCGTCATCTCTGTCCATCTCATCATCAATCTGTCACAAAGTGATCACAATGGTTGTTTCTTTTGAAATATCAAATGTAAATATAAAATTAAAAAAAATCACAAGTGGTGTACTAGCCTAGGCTATGTAATTACATAGTGGTTAGGTTCCCTTACTTAACTTTGGTGTTAGCCAAAACAAAAAGTTTTAAAAACTAATACCAATAATCTAAATAAATACTTAGAAACTCTACTCCGTTGTCTACTCATTCTTTACTGTTTAACCACTAGCTATAGAGAGTATGCACACGTGATGTTACAATGGCCTCATATGGCAATTAGAATGTAAACTGAGTGGCAAAACTAATATAGGCAATTTACATTCTAAATGCCAAAGACACATTGCTGCTGAGTTCCATCTGTGACATCACATGCACATGCATCTATTTTGCTCGCCTGCCTCCATGCCAAGATGCACTTATTCCCCATATACAGAGGGTGAACTACAGAGTGGCATGCAACAAGCGGGCCGCTGAGCCAATCTTTTGGAGGCCTAAACCGTATGGCAAAGATCAGGGGTGAGAAAAGACAGAAAAAGGGATTTTGTCTGTCTGGTCTTGTGCACCTATTCTGACCACATCACTCATTGACCTTTGATTGATTGATCTATTCAGAGTTGAGCTGATTTTCAGCATTAAAGAGTGGTCCTACCTTTTCAGTGACCTTTCCATTTTATTCCTGGTGTCAAAATTACTTGAAGTCTGTTCATTTGTCTCTATGTTGTCTGGTTTAGGAGTTATGAAAATTGGCGTTTTTGCCATTCGCATGGACATCAATTCAAAATGGCCGCCAAACAGACCCCATGGGACATAAGTTGATCTGGGCAACAAGCAAAAATCTTAAGTAGACACCTTTAGGGTCTGAAAAAAACGGGTTACAACAACAGGTCCCTCGGGTGCATGGGAACCCCTCCTTCCTACTAGACTAAATGTCTTTGTACATCCTGGGAAACGTTCTAAAATAAATGACCTATAGTGTGTTGTGTGATGTATCCTCCGTTGGTCAAGATATGCGTTTGCTAGCTAGTTAGCTAGCTACAGTTACAGCTCTAATACCAGCTAGCTAGCTAGCTACCTTGCTATTTACAGTGTACACAAGCACCATCCATGTCAACACAGGGGTTAGACGTGGACACAGGGATCAGGCTAATTTAGGAAATTGGACCCTGGAGTAGAGCTACTCAGATGGCGCTGAGCGGGCGCGCTCTCGCAATTGCTCAGTGCTCGCTGCCCCCGCTCCTCTGCACATTCGTGGTATGTGGACCACTGGCTCCACTCCGGTCTTGCTTGGCTATGGATTGCACGCATAATTCAACATTGGCATATGGATTGCACAGTGGTAAAGCGTGCAATTTGGACGCAAGTGGGCGCGATTGTGTTTTTGATAGGTCTACATAAAATAATTTGAAATCTATGAACTTGAAGCTATTAAGTTGGATATTTGTTATTTGTGGCAACAGTGGTGCAAAATAATGACCATGTCGACATTAATATTTAGATGACTGATTGTAATTTTGTGTATAGAATTAACTTTATTTTAATGCTATTTTAATAGTGCAACAATTAGAAGTATCATTTTAGCTTGAAGGGATGACAACCAGGCCAGGTCCAGCCTGGCTTATGTGCGTGGTTGGCTTGTTTCTGTTCAGGACTGGTAGGACGGAAGCTAGTCATGCCACTGAAATAGCTGTGAATTGAAATGACATGAAATATTGTCTGATAAATTAAGATAGGTCTTGTCCCCTGGACACATCAGTTCCAATGCTTCCAATCCTAATCCAGCACAATAAGAGCGGGATAGCCAGTTAGCTCATGAGCTCACAACAACTAGCAGCAGCTTCCATAACATTAATGGTAGCAGTTACACTGATGATTCCTGTAACGTTAGCTATTTTGCTGCAATTGGTTCAACTTCTGTTTCTGGACAGAGGTGAGGGATAAACCCAGACAACACAAGGCTAGCAGACCTATAGCAGGTCCCCGATGGACGAGTTAGTGGACCTCCGGCGGAATATAACACAAGACTAGCGGACCTACATTTGCACATCAAATGGCAAGCGGACCTCTGGCGGTTTATTAGTGTCAGGGACAGCGGTCCGCTAGTAATCCGAAATGCTCCCGCTATTGCTCCAACTCCATTCCACCGGTAGTTTATTGTCTATATTCTAGGCCCATTGGCCTTGGGCTTATGGATTCTATTGCTAAATTAACTTATAACATATTTTTGGTAACCCTTCCTTTCATAGTCCCCCAATTACTAAACATTTACCTTGTAAATACATGCAAAGTATAGCCTAATATATAATGAGTAATTACTGAGACACCTATACTGTAGGTAGAATTTCACAAATCACAATATTTATTAAAATGCTTTATGAATTACTGGGATTAGGGCCGAGAACAGGAGGAGCAGAAAACAAAACAGAGTTGCATACACAGAGAAACATAACAGTAGGCCTAAGCACAAGTCTAGTATATCAATGGGACTTGTAATTGGTCATTTAATTGGTCACCCAGTTTCTGTTATCAGTTTTACACAGTTAATTCATCTGCAAAACAGACTGTACATTTTCTTAAAAATAAGATCTTCCCCACCGGGGTCTTAAACCCCTGGTCTCCTGCATGGGAGACAGACGCTTTATCCACTACACTACCGAGTAACTTGAAAGTGTGCGATGTCATAGTGTTTTAGTTCCTATGGAATCTCTCCAGTACTTCCAAAAAAAAGGGGAAAGGAGAGTGAAAGGAGGGAGGCAGAGGGATGGAAAAGCCGAAAGTAAACGTAAGAATAGACCCACAGGCTAGCAGAGGGTGTGGGTTTTGTTTCCCAAAATCTTCCCCACCGGGGTCTTGAACCCCTGATCTCCCAAATTGGAGTCAGATGCTTTATCCACTACACTACCAAGGAACTTGAAAGTGTGTGATGTCAGTGTATTTATTTTTGTGAGCTGGGACCACTGCCTCTTGTGGTGGCAACATAGAAATGCAGGTCAACAACGGGACGGAGGGAGGGAGGGAGTGACAACCCGACAAATGCTATCTATGGTGCGCTGGCTTACAGCCACGCATAAAAAAGGTTTATTGTTGCAGGCATCATTGACAAATACAAACAAGTGGCTCTGTATTAGGCTATTATAACAGGAAGGTATTGTAGAACATTCGTTATAGTCATTTGAGTTCACACAATGGAACGGTTTACAAAATATTCTATATATATATATATATATATATATATATATATATATATATATATATATATAAAAAAAGAAGTTGTCTACAAAAATCCTGTAGGCTACAGAGGCTGCAGTCAATAGCTGCTTTCTACATGTGTTGTAGTTATTAGAGTCTACCTTTGCTGCCTCCTGGAACAATGATGTTATTTCTGGCAGCTTTGCCCTCTCCTGTTCGGCTTTCTCTCTCATTTTGTTTTTCTGAGCACCGCTTGGGTATTTGCGCTTCATTATTAGTTTTACCGGCAAAGCAATTCACGTAGGCCACTGAGCTTTAAATTAGCAATGCTTCCCGCTTTGTTTTCAACGCTGCCCAGCCTGCCAATGAGCATTTATGATCAGCCGGCTCGCCCTATCACAGGTGAGCAAATAATTATTAGAATGATACACTTGACGGGGTGCCTTGCAAGATATAAGGGAAGGGGGCCCGGCCTCTGCATTCTGTTCCCGTTATGACTTTGGAAATCTAAGAGGCTAAATGTAAAGAAAAAAAATCTAGTGGGGCTTCCTAAGCTCCGGGGCTCCCCCACACTGCGGGGGCCTCTGGTACGCCAGTGACGGAAGCGCTCCATAGAGCACCGGGCTGCTGAAGGTGCTCCTCTGCCTGACCAGGGTGTGATGAAGAGGGTGGAAGACATTGTCCATGATGGCCCTCAATTTGGCCAGCATTCTTCTCTCCAGTCATTGAGTCTAGGCTGATCCCCAGTATAGAGCCCCGCCCATCTGGTCAACTTGTCCGTCCTGTTAGTGACTGTTAAAGACTAATACAATATAGCCTAAGGGAATATTATGTATCTGTGTCTGATTCATGTGAACTCCATCGCTAGACTGACTTTATTTGAATGCTGATTAATTCTCTGGCCTTCTTCAGTCCCTTTGAGCTGAAAGCTCTGCTCATCCCTCTGAGTTTGCTGGTGCTGCTGATGGCTGGAGTCTTGGTTGCATGGAGGATGTTGGTAAGACGTAGTAAGTATTGTTTACTTTGAATGACAGTGATTATGACTAAATGGCAAAACAGCATTATTGTGACTATCATAATATAACATACTGTACATTATTATAACTGACAATTCATATTATCCTAAATGTCTGCAGAGAAATGTGTGTATTGTTGCTTTATATCAAATTAAGCCTTCAGTGAGTACTGTACATGACTGTATTATTTGATATTAAAGCCAGCTACTGTAAGAGTAACCTCCCTTTGTTCATTTCAGAAGAGGCTAAGGACCAGGCTCTGAACAGCCCAGTGGTAAGATACAGTAATGGAATGTGTTGTAACTGTAACTGTTAGGCCCTCCAATCAAAACACACCTCAACACCCAAAGACAATTCCTGCAGACTGATTTCACGTCAATAGATGTACAGTAAGGTACACTATCCTCTGTGAGTTTTCCACTTGCATTACCAGAGAAGTGAATGGTTTAGGTGTTCAAACTCTCTTATTTCTCCTTCTCCACTGCAGCCTCTCTCTGATCTTGAGCAGGAACCAACATACAGTAACATGCAACCCACCAGAGAGCTGGTAAAGCTGTCATCTTTCCCTCAATAGCAGTTATCTTTCTTGTTCCTCTGTGAATCTGAGGTGGATCTGAGGTCCATGTCAAGTGTGTTTCTTCTTCATTCAGAGCCGTCAGTGTGAGAAAGACCTAGAGGTGCTCTACAGTACTGTGTTTGCTAAGCAGTGCAGGACTCGGGTAAACATGGTACACGTTTTATACTGTATTTCTACATTGCACGCTCAAATTCATGTTTGCATTAATGGCATGTGAGAATGTTGTGTGAGGACTACGCTTTAGATTTAGCCAGCTGGCTAAAACCAGAACTTTTACTGAAATTATGATTAATGTGCACTGTAAAAATAAAGTAAATAACGCTTTGTGTTTTGTCTTCACTAGCAGAACCAACATCCTGACAACAGTGTGACCTACAGTTCTGTTGTCTACAAAGATGCGGCCCAGAATAAGGTAATAATGACATCTACTGTATTTACAAATATGTAGAGCAACTCCATCTCTCTCTGTCATTCAAGGTAGAGAGATCGAGAGAATGTGTCTGAAGTCCAAATTAATCCCTGTTCGCTGCCACTGACATTCATACGGTGCCTGTTTTTACCATATAGATAGAGGGTCAAATAGAGGGTATGTTTGCAGTGAGGATGAGTGTGACTAACTTGTTCTATGTTTTTGCTTCACTAGGACCAACCTCCAGACAATAGTGTGACCTACAGTTCTGTTGTCTACAACAGCGGGGCCCAGAATAAGGTAGTAATGACCATCCATTTAAAACACCAACTGCATCTGTCTTTAATTTTGCATCATAAGAGTGTGTCTGAAGTCTAAATGACACCCTGTTGACCAGCACCTCCCTCTGCCTGGTTCCTTCTCTCCAATAGGCCTCTGCACCAGCTGATGATGATGTTCACAACACTAACTCACTAACAGAGAGAGGTCAGTGAGTAAACATATCCTGACAGATGTCCATGCTTGCCTTCTCGATTGCTGCACTTTAACCCCTTACTCAAACATTCAGAGGTGCTGCCTACAGTGAGTATATATAGACCTGGGCTGCGTTTCCCAGAGCAATCGTAGTGCTATGTTCATTGTAAGATACGTTGTAAACTCTCCCTCTAGGTGGCACATCGTTTCCCTTCTTAGGCTAAGGTATACCTTATTTAAGGGATACTTTCCTAAGGGCGGTCTGAACCCATCGTAAGCTGTTCCTTAGTGATGCGCTCCATTCATCCCGTTATAGTTTTAGCCCGATTAGAGCAAAATTATACTTTTGAAAAGGAGAGTTGCAATATAGCGCACATCTATTCATTCAACCTTTATTTAACCAGATAAAAAAAACTCAGAGATTAAAATACAATACAAGAGTGACAACAAACGGTTAAAACATTCAGATACACAATACAGGTTTCAAATACACAGAAGTTGCAAAAGAAAAAACACTAGTCATTTAAAGCATTTACAATTACCTATGGTTTCAGATTCGATAGTCTTTATCATACATTTGAATTCATTAAGAGTTACTGTATCCTGTAGTTTCAGCTCAACTTGCAGGCTATTCCAAGTAGATGGAGCACAAACTCCAAAGGCCCTCTTGCCAAGTTCAGAATTATACTGAGGGACAGCCATTAACAAATAAGCCTATGAATGTAGCCCATAAGAACTTTGTTTTCTAATTAGGAAGCAAGACAAGTAGACAGGAAGTTTACCCAAAATGGCTTTGTAGATATAAACATACCAAGGGCTAATGCCGACGTATTGACAGAGAAGGCCAGTTTACTTTGGCATACATCTCTAGCCCACTAAGGGGCTGAATTGTGGAGTCCGTGGCGTGGACAGTGGCGTGGTGGCGAGACTCCGCCCCCTCAGGTCAGAGCTGGTCGGGGACAGTGTACCCCTCTCCAGGCCACCTACCCGCCAGCACCGGTGAAGACCATGTGTCTCTAGCCCACTCAGGGGCTGAGTTGTGAGGCCTGTGGCGTGGATAGTGGCGTGGTGGTGAGACTCCGCCCCCTCAGGTCAGAGCCAGTCGGGGACAGTGTACCCCTCTCCGGGCCACCTACCTGACTCCACCGGTGAAGACCGTGTGTCTCTAGCCCACTTAGGGGCTGAGTTCTGTAAGTTAGCCCACCTAATTATCAAAATAATATGAAAACAATTAAATAATAGATGGAACAACACGTGACAATATGAAAACACAGCAGAAATGAAAAGAATGATGTCATAGATTCTCACAGCCAATCCTAAATCCTCTAAGCTTAAACAACACTTGGCATGACACCACATCAAAGGAGAATGCAGGATGTCAACCTTACGGGTAGTGTTCAGCGAGGTGTCCGGAGGTGTTGTCTGGCTCGACGAAGGGAAGAGGCACGTGACTGATCGTCAGTCGCTCGGTTTGATGCAGGGTGTAGCGCGCCTGCCCTCCCGTTGAAACAGTGATGGTAGACTGTTGCGCAAACGTTGAAGTTCATGGAGGTTAGCGTTCAATCTCAGCGCTGCTCGGTGTACAGCAACTAAAATGGTTCAGAGTTTCAAAGTTACAAATGTCTCATTCAAAACCTCTGGTCTCGCCAGAGGTGGATCGTTTGATGAGTTTGTGGAACTTCCTAAGACTCTGGTGTCGACTACAGAGATCTTAGCTAGCAGTTCAGCAGTTCCACGGATACAGATTGACTTTCATAAATCAGACACAAGCTTGGATCCTGGGGTCATGTGTTACTCGGAGAACACAGAACCTGAGAGAGTTGAGAGAACTTGAAAGAGAGAGTGAGAGTGCCTGGTCCCTACTTAAAAAGGGCCAGAAATTGAGGTGTGTCCTGTTTGCATAGACAGCACCAATTGGTCACACAGTGACCCCCTCTCCCGTCATAAAAGGGGAGCCTGGAATCATCAAATATCCCTGTTATGGTTTCAACATATTACATATCCCCAACATGCATAATCTACTGATTCATGATTTTAGCTTCAGATTGATACCAAACATTGCTAGGTTGATTTAGCAGCATATGACCAGTTATCTACAACACACAGTAACACTTGGTTACAAATACAATGCATCAATGCCCATATTTTATTCCCAGGGCTTATTCTCATGGTGGTTGCATCACATAGTTGGGAGAAACAAGAAAGATAATGTCATTCCTTTGTCTCACTGTGTGAGTCGGCTGTTCAGAGATTTTTCTTGGAATGTGCTCTGGCTTTATTACCGCGGGGGATGGGGGGAGAAGGATGTCCCTTTATCAGGCCTCATCAGTGAGATGGTCTCACAATATGGTCTGTAGAATATTTGTCATGTCCATAATCTGCTACAAGGCCTTCTTGACCTACAGTAGGTAATTAATTCAGGTCCCCTTCTATTTATTGTGTCACAGCCAACTTATGCTTCATGTATACATCATGGCTGCATTACTATTAATATTGTGTTTAATTCATGGGTAGCGTATCCTGTCATATAAGACATTTTGAAATGCCTATCAACGTCTCCTACCTGACAGGATGCTCTACCCGTGAATTGAACATAACATAATAGGTGGTAGGTCATCCTGAGGAGGTAGGCTATATGCCAACTTTTCAGAACACCGGCTGAACAAAATCAGTCACCCATTTAGCTATCATCATCATTAGCTATCATCATTATAATTTTTTCCCTAGGCTTTCAAGAAGTCCCAGACTAGGCTGATGTCCCAATAAATGCTCCTTATTTTATATTTTGTAGACTATAATGTATGAAATGGAACTATCACAAGGTCTCGCCTTGACTCTTAAATAGATTAGCAGATGAGCTTTAGTAGGCATAGCTTCCTTTTTGTTTATATGAGATTGGGGTAAAATCTGAATGATTATGAGAACACTTGACAATGTACCTAACAATGTATCTTAAGACGCCCACTAAGGGATAGTCTAAGACACTCGTAGGAAAAGCTGTCCCTTCACCAAGGTATACCTTAAGAAGTGTTGTACATCGCCAAGGTACATCGTAACTGGGAAACGCAGCCCTGGTCAACTAGACAGGGTCTGTCTGTCTGTCTGATCATCTATCTACAACATTTTGAAGTGTGCCTAATCTCTCCAGCAGGTGGCAGCAGCACAGCAGTCCCTGGGTCCTCAGCTCCAGAGACGCACCAGCGGTCAGATCTGGTGCCTACAGTCTTGGAACATGCCTGGGGATCTCAGTAGGACAGGATCTACAGTACCTGACTTTATGTCCATTGGTTTGTTACAGGAACATGACAGTTGTATTAGACTGTCTCAGAGAAGAATCCTAGATCAACAGAGCTACAGTACTTAAGAATGTGTCAAAGCTGAGTATTCTGGATAACCTTGTTAATGCAAAGGTCAAATTAAGAGTGGTGGTGATCATTTGATTTCCCTGTCTTTTTGAGATTTTATCTTAATATCTCACTTTAAACATGGAACATACTTTGTCTGTATGAAATAGATGTATGACTTCATTTCTATGGATGAATAACTGAGATTAAACTTCAATTCAATTGTATGTCCACTTCTTTGCCTTCTGTCTGCTTGTGAAAGGTGCTATACAAATAGTTTTATTAACTTGAAACAAAGACAATGAAGAGAGTTGTTTAAATACTACTGTAGCTCCGTAGACTGTACTTAGTTCTGCTTCTCTCTAAGGGGGGCATTAACACCAAAACACAAGCAGGAAGTTATTGTCTGTAGGTAGCTATAGAGCCATTTCCTTACTGACATGCATCTGTCCTTTGGACACGCGATTAATGTCCTGCACAAGAAGTCTGTCCTCACATGGATGTTATGGTGAAGTGTTGGCGGAAGGTCGGACCCGAAGGCAGGCAATCAAACAATCAGGACCACAGAGAACAGTGCAAGAACAATGGGCCGACAGAGGAAAGCATGAGGGCTCATATACACAGGAGAACAATCAAGGAATGGGGAACAGGTGAGCGACGACACAACAAGACATGAGTGAAACTAATCAGAACACAAGTCAGGGAAACAAAGGGTTAACCAAACTACAAAACACCAAACATCAACAGGGGGCGCCAAAGAGGAGTGAACACAAACACAGGACACCCACCACACGAGGGCAAAGGAAACAAGGATGCAGAAGGTAACGGGGAGTGAGGCTGCGACTGGGACACAAACTAAACACAAGGAAGAATAGGACAATTAACACAAGACTATACACTAGGAGCAAAACATTACATGGTGACAATGCTGTCCTGTACAACTGCCTCCGGGGGAAGTGAGTCTCTGGGGAGGTGACAGGGCTGCAGCAGGCAGAGCCGACCCAGAGGGGCCGTGCCATAAGTGTGTTCACTGCAGCCTACTCCTTTACACGGGGAACGCTCTAAGGTGAGTCCCAGGGGAAGTGACAGGAAGTGCAGGTTAGGAGGGCTGCAGCAGGAAAGCACGGGTTCCGGGATCGGGTGAGTGACTGCTCCTTTACTGCTGTCACTCCTGGCGCAGGGCGTGCACGGAGGAAGGGAGGAATTAGGAGTAGGTGGGGGCTGGAGTAGTGAAGAGAATGTTTCAAAGGGTTTTTTAGGAGGTTAGAATTTTAGAGCAGAATAAAATGGCTTTAGCAGCAGATAGAAATGGAATATGGAATGAAGAGATTGGAAGTTAAGAAGGTCCTCTGGGAGTTTGCCTTCTCTCCATTTACGCTCAGCTCTTCTCAGGCTCCATCTATCAGTAGCCTACGCACTGAGTCCGACAGCCAAGGGGCAGGTGGAGTTGGCCGTGCTGGCCTGGAGGTGAGGGGACAGATTGTCCAAAAAAGAGGAAAAAGTGGAGAGAAGTTCAGTGGCAGTATCAGAGGGTAGGAGAGAGAAGCATTCAGGGGCAGGGAGGGCGGAGGTAACAGAAGAGGAAAGGTCAGTAGGGGAGAGCGAGCGGAGGTGGCTACGGGTAGTATCCATCTGTGTAGGAGGAGGAATTACAGGTGAAGAGGGAGTAGGACATAAAATAATGGTTTGAGAGATGGAGGGGAGTGACAGAGAGGTTAGGGATGGAACAGTGTCTAATGAAGATGAAATCCAGCTGGCTGCCGGCTTTGTGAGTAGGAGGAGAAGAGGAGAGGTGAAGATCAAAGGAGGAGAGGAAAGAGAGAGAGTTCCAATTTCTCCCTCTGGATGTTGAAGTCGCCGAGAAGGATGAGTGCCGACCCATCATCAGGGAAGTGTGAGATTAAAGTATCAAGCTCCTCCAGCAACCAAGGTGGTCTGGTGGGCGTTATACAACATCAATAGGTGTTGGAACACTCCAGTTAGGTGTCCTGCACATTCCTGTGGCTGATGTTGTCTGGGCCAGCTGCTTTGTTGATTCTTAGTTTGCCCTTACCTGGCTCTTTGGTAAATGGTAAATGGACTGCACTTATATAGCGCTTCTATTCAAAGGGCTTTACAATTAAGGCCTCTCATTCACCCATTCACACACACACCAGCCAGACTCACAGTATAACAGCTGTATTCTATTCTTATTCTATGCAGAATAAATCAACTGTCATCCAGCAAGCAGAGGTCCGGTCTGTCATTTAATACACAATGCAGAACTGTATATATGTATGTATGTATGTACGGATGGACAACACAACAGAACTGCATGAACAAATGGCCAGACAGGTCATTCATGTATGTGTATGTATGCTTTTATCCAAAGCGCTTTACAATGGCCACTCATTCACACATTCACACATACATTCACACACCAATGGCGGCAGCTGCCATGCAAGGTGCTAGCCTGCTCATTGGGCGCAATTTAGGGTTCAGTGTCTTGCCCAAGGACACTTCGACATGTGGACAGGAGGAGCTGGGATTCGAACCACCGACCCTCATTTTGCGGTCAAAATATGTATGCATATTTTGACCGCAATGAAGGCATTGTTTGGTTCTTCTGACTGCTGTGTGATTTTGTGTCAGGTCACCTGCCAGCTGTGTTGCTTCAGATTACATACAAAGAGGAAGTAACCAGGCAGTGGCATAAGATCTTTCATCAGAAATTGAGTCATTCGACACCTTAATGCGTAATGTACCAAAGCCATAGTTTGCGGTGTGGAGCAAGAACCACTATGTTCACAAACATATGACAACACTTTACATAAAGGTACAATAGCAAGAATGATTGTTGGGCAGGCATTTTGTAAGACTCAAAACAATGTTTTGTCATCAATTCACGGCAGTGTCTTACAATAGACGATCACAACATATACCATATAAATTACATCAATAGGGAGTGGTAAAATGTTGTGATGTTGCATCAGTAAATGATTTGCTTGTGTTGTTTTGCAATGGAGAATTTCAAGCAGACATTTCAATATTTAAATATCTGCAGCTTCTCAGGCCCTGTCTATCCTCTTTGTTCCTTTGTCTCAATGTTCAGTCTCATGCGCTCCCACTCTATCCCTCTTTCTCCATCTCTCTCAATGAACACTATTTTTCTACTGTAGCTTGATATGACCTCTGGAATCAACAGGCACAGGGAGGAGGGGTACAGACCAGTTTGATATGGCTGACCACTCAGCCAGTCTCTGAGGGGCACAAACGACAGGGGCACAGACAGGTGACAGCCTGTTTTCTGGAAAGTCTCTACATGAGTATCAGTCCCTAAATATACTGGTGAAACAGCAGGATGAAGAGCGTTTGAAGAGTTTCCATGGTTTCCGTATACGCTTAAGGAGATCAAATCATATTTAGACCAGAGTGGTCCTTTAAAATCTCCAGTACAATATTTTATTAAATTGTTGTATTTTAAGATTTATTATCTTTATCTTTTATTGTGATCTTCCATCTTCTTTTTCCTGCCTTTTGTTCATGTATGTCTATTTTTGTGTGAAGCACTCCATGCATGTAAATTATCTGTTGTAAAGCACTTATACGAATACAGTTATTTATTATTATTATTATTATTCATTTTATTTAGAAAGCACTTTCCGTTGTGAGACAATGTCAAAGTGATTTACACCATAACAAATTACTGACTGGTATGTTACATGAGGATCACTGATTGTGTTATTTAAGGAGGAAGAGAGATGTACTGTACAGATGTCTGTGTGGATCAGGAAATACAACTTCAGTCTGCTGGGTTCCTGGGTTGTTAACACATCATCACAATCACTCTCTCATCCACTTATGGCTCCTGATCTCCTATCAGCTCTGTACATCCTACTCATCACCTCCACACTCTCTGGTAAGTGAGCTCAACTTGATTTATACTGCAATGTTCACTAACAGGATATCAAGGTATTTTAATAATGAAATGAGTCATCCTTGTACACGGTGTGATGCTCTGGAGTTTGTGAAACCACTGCAGTTTGCTGCAATTCTTTTTTGTAGTATTTACAAAAATAGAAAGAATAGTTATAGTAATCAAATGCAGTAGCCTACTATTATCTATAAAAAGTCTCCTAGTTTATTATGTTGATTAAATTAAATCTATGTACAGTACACTATTTGAATACATTAGCAATTGTGTGTAAATACTAAACGAGTAAACTCAGTTATAAATCATTAATCATGAGGTTTCTCTTATGAATGTACTTTTCTCTAGTGTCAAGCAGGAGAAATGGCATTATTCTACAGAATATTCAAGGAAGTTATAAGCAGCATGACTTTACCAATGTTATATAAGAAATTAGACCATGTTTTCTGTGTTTGCAGGAATATATGCTTTATCCTCAGTGACTCAAGTCTCTGTGAAGACAGGACAGACCATCACCATCCCATGTCTCTATGATCAGGAATACAGAAACTTTGTGAAATACTGGTGCCATGGATCTTTGTTTAATCATTGCTCTTATGTAGTAAGGACTGATAACCCTAAGACCACTGGAATTACCTCAATCTCTGATGATGTCATGCAGAACATCTTCACAGTAACCATGACTGACCTCCAGATAAGTGATTCTGGTGATTACTGGTATGCTATAGAGAAAGAGGGACGAGATGTGAGGTCTTATGTGTACATATCAGTCTCTCAGTGTAGGTACATGACCTTCTATCTCATCTATCCTAGTCCAGAGGATGAGGAAACTTTACTGTACTTTTATCTCATCATACTGCATAACATGGGTGACTTTATGTCAATATCATGCTCAGATTTTTTATATTCATCATATGAACGTTGATACTCATCTGTCTGTGACCCTCACTCACCAGGTTCTGATCGTCTCTATGTGGATCAACAAAAGGTGACGGCAGTTGAGGGACTTGAGGCCACTATACGTTGTTACTATGGTAACACTGGGGCTATGAAGTGGTGCCAGTTAGGTGGGTCTTGTGTGAATGGTGATTCTGGGAGTTTAGACGTGTGTCAGTGGAACTGCTGCGAACCAATGGAAATGTTCTGGTAGTGACTTTGAGAGGACTGAAACGTAGACACACAGGCTGGTACTGGTGTGCAGTGAGAGATCTGCAAATGCCTGTTCACATCACTGTCAATGAAGAAACCACCAACACCGGTAAGGTCACAATGCTAAGATCCTGGAGAGAGAGTAAGGAGTGTTTTGTCTACATTTCATTCATTCAGTAACTGGATGAGGATTTTTTTCTCTAAGTATTTCTTCAACCCCCTTACTTTGAAAAAGATTTAGATATTTTCTACAGATTAAATGCTTAACAAGTTTCATGTGCTTGCCTCATCAGTGTACATTACTGTACACATTACTGTACATTAGTTCTTACTGTACATTTGCGGCAGCACAAGCTCCAAACTCAAGACACATTTGACAATTGACACACAACCCTTCTCTCCACATGCCTTGGGACCATAGGAGCTAACAGCCATACAGATGATTACCAAAGGTCTGTACACACAAACACACAATGATTACAGTAAAACTGTGTGCTAATTTCACTACCAGAGAATTCTCCTATTAGAGGCAAGGTCAGTAGGCTAAGATACTGTCCTGCGCTGAGTATGCACGTGCACGCGTGTGTGTAAGTGTAATATATGGGTAATATCACATTCATTATTTCCTCTAATGATTGTGTACAGTAGGCTAGCCTACATCCTGGGGGAAATTGGTTTCACAAATAACCCACAACAGTTGCTTGTCGGTTGTATCATTAATATCTCTTTTCATAAAATAAAATAAAAATCATGTTAAGCATTTGTTGTTCCATTGTTTGTGTTTTTCTTTTTGAAAAACTTTTTGATGTTTGATGATGATATGCAGATTCTGTTGAGTGAAAACTTGCAGCAACTCCTTTCATGCAGCTTATGACCTTCCTACTGTATGTAAATGTTTTGGAATGCAGAATGATAAAGTCTGGAAACCATATTGTTTCATGCACAGGTCTGAGAGAATAATCTTCTACCTGCTGAGAACAGGAAGTGCAGTGTTCTTCTTCCTGTGCACGGTCATTGCCGTGCTGATAATCAGGGCTAACCGACGCCAAGGTGAAGCAGACTGACCAATCAGACGGGATGAACAGCTCACTGTTGCTAAGCCTCTATGAAACTATCCCTCTCTTTCATTGAGTCTCTCTCTCTCACACACACACACACACTCTCTCTCCCTCTCTCTCTCTCTCTCTCACTCTCTCTCTCTCTCTCTCTCTCTCTCTCTCTCATATTTTTGTGTTTTAAGCCTGTGTTGCAGGGCAGGACGATTTCCAATTCTCCTATCTTTATTAGACTCAGATTTGTTTTAGCCAAGTAGTTTTTCACGCATACTAGGTATATTTTCTGGACTGTTTGTGCATTCAATAAATAGTCAACAATAGACAGGGTGCAAGAACAAGACGGGACAGTAATAATGACAGCACTGTGCAAAATATATAATAGTGCAAGAAGTAAAGGGGAAATACAATAATATGTGTAATGTATTTTATATAATACATGTGCAGTGTGTTCATGTATGTGCAATGTGTTTATATAATAGGCTATATGTGTGATGTGTTCTGTATGTGTAGTGTGATCCTGTGTACAATAAAATCAAAAGTCATGTGCAAGTGGTGCTGCAGAGTCAGAGTCAGAGGGGGTCACGAGTCTTGTTGATGAGGCTGGTAGCAGTCGGGAAGAAACTGCTTCTCTGACAAGAGGTCTTGGTCCTGATGGACCGCAGCCTCCTGCCAGAGGGGAGTGGTTCAGAGTTTTTTCACAAAAAGTATGTTACCAATTTATTAAATGTCAATACATTTCTGAAAAAAAAGTGTCTGCTTCAATAACTTTGCCAATATCTAAATTAGAAAGCTCAAACCAATTGTGTATTATTCTAATCATGACATGACTTTGATTTTCAGGAATAATGGATTTCCCAATTTATTAAAAATAATATAGCAATTAGAAATACATCTCCTTAGATCAATAACTCAAACCATTTGGAGATTATTCTATTCATGCAGGCCTTGTTTCACTAGTTGTAATTACAACACCAGTTGTTGTTCATTAATTTAACACTAATGCTATTCACTGACCACTAATCCTATTGTCTTTTAATTAACAAAAATACAGCGGTTGAGCTAGTTTTAAAAGATGTACAGTAGCCTATCTTTAGTCTGGTTTTCATATTAACTACAGTAGCCTACTTTCTCATGCCAATATGCTGAGATATGTGGCGAAGCACCGTTGAAATGAGTAACAGACGCCATATCAGTCCTCTTTCAGTTTGTGTATAGCTACTGCGAATCTACAGAAAAGGTTCATTTCGATTAATCTTCTTAAAACATTCTCAAAGTTAATTTTCATAAACACAGGAGATGTAGGCTAATCTACTGTGTCCCATTCATGGCTAACCCAGTGTGAACAAGCTAGATAGAATACGTGTGCATGGAACACTCGAATCATCACGTTTTCTCTGCAGTGATGAATGCCCTCTTTTGTGAAGATTCTTCAGTAGGCCTAGCCCAGTTTTTTTGCACTTTGTTGTAAATGGTAGTTCTTTTTTTTCCCCACAAAGAAGAGTACGATGTTCGTTTTGAATGCAGTGATCATCGAAATTAAATAAATATTTTGATAAATTCACTATTTGGTACTATTCTTATTCATCAGCGTCCTCTACAACTCAAATCGCATGTGACGCAAGAACGTTTTCACTTTCACCAGTAGGGGGCACTGCAAGACAGGACATTACATCCATGCTACTAACGAACCGAACTGGCTTTAGGAACGAGCATGGATGTAGAGGTCTTCTCGGGTCTAAAATGTGGACCCGAAACCGAGATGGACCCGAGACATTTGTTCCGAGATCCGACTAAATCTGATCATTTTTTAAAATATGTATACCGGACCCGATTTTGTCTGAGAGCAGGAGTAGGACAGAGACCCGAGACCCGAGTCGGATCGGGTATTTTATGATGGAATTGCGATTTCCTCTCAATCTTGACAGGATCAATCGCTGTTTTGTCAGGCTGTGATGTGGCAGCATGGAAATGAAACGGCCGTAAATAAATAAGGCTACACAAAGCTGCCACTAGGTTTTACCTCTTTATATTCATTTTCTTTCAGCTTATTTTTCACAAGGTAGGCTACTGGTGGTGGCTGCCATATCTCCGCTCGCGTCGCGCCCGCGGTCTCACTGAATTCGCGTCATGCGTTTCTCTCGGGTATTACGCATAATGACACAGACCCGAGACCCGAGGTAATAGAATCGGATCCACCCGAACCCAATTGACCATAATAAAAGCGTGGAAATGTGGACCCGGACCCGTACGGGTCTCGGGTCCAGTTCGGGTCCTCTCGGATTTACCCGACCCGTGAAGACCTCTACATGGATGTATTACTGTGAACGACACACTGTTCTAGCCCAGCGCAGCTTTGAATGTAGCCTACTTTACTCTCATAATGAAAAGAAGCAATGTTCTTAGGAACTAGTATAGATATATGTCCACTCTCCTCACCTGGCTTCACGGCTATACAACTGGGAGAAGACAGAGGGTTATGGCTAACGGCATAAGCAATGCACATGGAAAGATATTACATCTGACGTTCCACAAGGAGGCGTTGTTTCACCTTATCTGTTCACATCTCTTTCAAGATACACTTGACATAGGGTATGCTGATGACAGCGGGCTATCCCGTGCCATTAGACTGACATGGAAGCAAGGCAGCTTGAGGAATGGGTTGCAGACATGCAAACAACATGCTCCTTAATGCCAGGAAGTCAGTGGAGCTGAGAATGTGCTTCGCCAAGAACCCTCCCCATCCGCCCTCTCTGATCGTCGATGGCAAGGCTGTTCCTGTTGTCATGAGTGCCAAATACCTGGGGTTCTACCTGGACAACCAACTCAGTGGGGACATTCACACCGACGAGGCTGTGAAACTGATGTCAAGAAATGGGCTCCCTGTAGAAAACCTGGTTGAGATTTATAACACACTGAACAGACCAAGTCTGGAATATGGGAATGTGCTGCTGGTGGGCTGTAGGCTAGACAGCAAAACAACGCGACACCATGGACAGAGTTCAGAAAAGGGCTGTCAGAATAATGACCAGGTCCACAAACAGCCCTCTGCACCTCCCAGACCTCCAGACTAGAAGAGAAGAGTGTGAGGCTAATCAAAGACATTCATCAGCCTCCCCATCCACCCCACAGCCTCCCCCCTCCTAGCGAGGGAGAAAGGACCGGCCGGCTTCTCAGGAAAAGCAGTCAGTTGTCACTCACACAGATCAGAACAAATGGACTGAGAAACTGCGGCATCACACTTTTTTTTAACTCTCTCTAAATTATACAATGTTTTAATGATGTTTATCATGATGTTTATATATGATTATATTGGATGCTTTGTGATTTGTGTATCTCTGTAGGCCTATATTATGAATAATTCAATTTGTAAAGATTGCAAAGCAGAATTATTAAACTCAAACTCAAAAAAGATATTATAATACTATAGCCTAATACCATAAACTCACACTATCATTAAACAGGCCCATCAGTCCCAAACCCATATGTTCAGGAGAAAGGTGCGACAGTGCATGCAGTCTAAACTGAATAGAATTTAGATTAAATTTCCGCAGTCCAAATAACCTGCCTATGCAGGCTTTTTCATTCTCCACCTCGTTCCCGTCATCTCACAGTGACTTTTCTTATTAATGGAAGGAATGAATTTTAAAAACCCTGACCACCACTCGCTCATAAGAGGGTTTAAAGAACTCCAGGGAGAAGTTCTGCACACTAAATTAAATCTAAAAGCTACCATCAGCCTGCTGTAAACCTTGTTATTTCAGGCCGGAGGCAGCGTACAGGCCTACTCCTGACACCCCGGCCCAGCAGCAGGAGTGAATCGTTGCTGTGTGAGGAGCGGTTTAACCCAGCTCTGGGCTGATCGATGTTCAAGCCACAGCTGAACATCAGAAGCCTGATGAGAAATCCGGTAACTGAAGTATCCTACCTTTCATTGCAAGTTTAATTACCTACACACATACTATGACTTGCACATACTAGGCCTATTGAGATTACTTGTATAAATAGGCTACATGTGAAGAGCATGCGTACACATACAGTAACTGAAAAACGTACGTAGGCCTACACATTTGAAACATTGATACAAATATATGTGAAACACTTGCACCTGTATTAATTATTTTTTATATATATTATTTTAATCCCAGTATGTTTGTATGTATGTATGTATGTATGTATGTATGTATGTATGTATGTATGTATGTATGTATGTGTGTGTGGTGTGTGTGTGTGTGTGTGTGTGTGTGTGCGTGTGTGTGTCTTTTTGTGTGTGTGTTCCTCCTGGGGAAGGGCTGCCCTCACCGGGACCTGGCCATCATCATTGAGGACAGTGGTTACGTCGACTCGGACTGCGAGGAATCTGGGTGAGACCCTGGATGACCAACTGTCGTTCGCCGCACATATCACATCCTCACACGCTCTTGCAGATTCCTGCTCTCCAACATCAGTACAAGTTCTCCCACACTACTTCCCTTCTCCGTTCGCTACACTGGCTCTCTGTAGCAGCTCACATCCAGTTTAAAACTCTGGTACTTGCCTACAGGTCAATGAAAGGAACAGCCCTCTCCTACCTCCAGGCCATGGTCAAACCCTACACCCCGACCCCCCCCCCCCCCCCCCGTGACCATGTCGATCGACCGCAGCGGCCTTGGAGTGACGGGGAACCAGTTGCCCCAAGGTAGCAGACCACTACGCTCTGCTACCTTGGGGTGACTGGTTGCCCCGTCACTCCAAGGCCCCTGCGGTCGATCGACATGGTCACGGCTCTTCTCTGTCCTGGCCCTGCAGTGGAGGAATGAATTGCTCACTGCAGAGTTGCTGCCCATCTTTCGCCGCAGCCTCAAAACTCACCTCTTCAAGAAGTACTACCACGATCCTCCCTCTTAAGCACCTATTGTACTTTTAGATTGCTATTCTTGCCCTTTGCCCTCATGTTATGGAAATTATGTATTATTAGATCTTAACTGAACTTCTTTAACATATTAGACCTTAGTTGAACTAATTTAATTAAATTAAAATTAAATTGTTGTTTTGGCCATTTAGAGCTTGTTTTCACATTCCTTGCATAGAAAATAATATTGTGCATCTACCATCTTATGGTTGTATAACTAAGTGCCTTTCATTGTCTTCGCTCGCACATTCCTCACCACGTCTCTGTCGACAAAACAGGAATCCACCTGGGCTGGGGGGGCGAGCGATGGCCTGGAAGCAACTCAGATGTCGAGGCTGCTATCGTGACTGTAAACATGTTGACTGTATCTGCAGATCTGGGCCGCCATTTCTCAGATTACAGACTGCTGTCTGCATGAAGCAACTTGAGTTTGCGGCCCCCTTCTCAAGACGGGTTATTGTGTTGTTTGTGGGCTGTGTTGTATGCGGTTATTGTGTTGTTTGTATGTGTTGTATGTGGTTATTGTGTTGTTTGTATGTGTTGTATGTGGTTATTGTGTTGCTTGTATGTGTTGTTGTACGTAATAAACTTGGTTCAACTTAGAACATTGGCATTCAAATTCCTCCTGAACAATACTTTGTCACAGAAAATTACACAACACTTCAGCACTAGATTATGCTCTTAGTCACTTGTTTTAGAAAGGAGATGCACTTGTGAGTTCTGGCAAGTAGTAGTACATTGGCTTTTCCTGTGTTAAATGCAATTATTGAAAGTCACTTTGGATAAAAGCATCAGCTAAATGACTGTAATGTTCTGTATGTATCTGTGAGTGTTTCAGTAGTGAGTGTATCTCAATATTTAAGTCCCACATGGCCCCTCATAGAAAGTTGACTTGGCATACATGACACAACCATACTGTAGGTTTCTTGTTAAACTAGGAAATATAATTTATTGCATAAAAATTATATTTAGTTACAGGTAAGAAGGCTAGACATTTATGTACAATTACAATTTGTAGTTTACAGAGTTGAACAAATCCTTTTTGTCTCTTAATTCTGTTTTTCGTAAACCCAATCTGGACAGACAGGAATCAAAGGCTCGTCTTTGACAGGAGTGATTGTGTGGTCATGTTCCGGTCCAGGTCCCGTGGTGGGGAGGTGATTGTGTGGTCATGTTCCGGTCCAGGTCCCGTGGTGGGGAGGTGATTGTGTGGTCATGTTCCGGTCCAGGTCCCGTGGTGGGGAGGTGATTGTGTGGCCATGTTCTGGTCCAGGTCCCGTGGTGGGGAGGTGATTGTGTGGTCATGTTCCGGTCCAGGTCCCGTGGTGGGGAGGTGATTGTGTGGTCATGTTCCGGTCCAGGTCCCGTTGTGGGGAGGTGATTGTGTGGTCATGTTCCGGTCCAGGTCCCGTGGTGGGGAGGTGATTGTGTGGTCATGTTCAGATCCAGGCCCTAGGAGTGTCTGGTGGGACTCATGTCAACTCTCTGTACTGGTAACCAGACTGCATCGTCCCAAGGTTTAGGGAGAGAGTGGTCAGTAGTCAAGGGCGTTCAGAGGTTAATATCTGTTTAGAGCATATTTTTCTGTCAGGCAGGATCCATAATGAAATGCTCATAATGTTCATCATCGTCAACATCACCACTGCCAGCATTTCACCTCTCAGACTTTTTATTACAACGGTTCTGTATCATGTTTAACTCACTGGACTAACAAAGGATCAGCTCAGCCTTGTCTGCCTGCTCCATGACCTCTCACTGAAAAACAATAAACTCTTTCAGGGAACAAAGATCAAATGATTCACTGTTCGTTTGTACTTGCATAGTACTTATGAGGGAAGGCGAATCTCAAGTCGGTGCGCACACACACATGCACACACACACACACACGCATGGACACACACACACAGTCTTAATTTATTTTGCTTTCATTCACACAGTGACAGAGACATGGAGATGAGATACTGCCTGTGTTTTGTGTCTTGTGGTCTCAGAGTAGAACACTTTTTTTTGCTTCAAGGGATAAAAACCCATCAACACAGACAGAAATATTCAGTAATGAAATCATTACTGATGACTGCATGTTCCGGGGCGATCGGGGACCATAATTGAAATAAAAACATGACGATGCAAGTAGCCTAACTTGAGGACAAAGCAGGCAGTTGTGTGAAATGATTAACAATCAGCTGTCAGGAGGGACAGGGAGATAGTAGGGGAGCAGAGCGGCAGAGTCTGAGAGAGGGAGAGAGATTAAGAGAAAGACACGAGGGGGGTGACAGGTACAGAGAGGGGCATTGAAACACGGTATGGAAAACTTGAAGTAATGCTCCATCGCTACCAGTTCAACACCAGGCGAGGCTAACCTGCAGTTGTGCAACATCGATCATTCTGGGCCGACAACAAGAGCAGCGCGGCTGGTCTCTGGTCAGTTGCAGAGCAGACAACTGGACAACGGGACAACAGAGCAGAGCTGCTCTTCGCCTGGACCGTGTTGTTCCACATACTACATCTGGCAGGCCCAGTGAATACAGTACATGAACACCATATTGAAATAACAAATTAAGTAGAAAATATGTTCCGTCATCTGTAACCTAGCTGTCCTGTGCGGCCCTATAGCTGTCTGAGGGGAGCTCCTTAAAACAAGAAAAGCATCGCAAAACTGAAAAGGTCCTCAAAAAGCATCTCAGTAATCAAGGACAAACAACAACAACAACAAGGATGAGCCTAACAGCAGCGACATCAACGGCAGAGAAAAAGAGAAATCAAATATGGATAAATAACTTAAAAAGAGTGTTCCCTCAGGGAAATTAAAGGGCGCACAGAGCTCTCCTGAATCTGAGAGGGCGAACAAGCGAGCACGGCGGATAGAGAGGAGAGAAAGGAAGAAAGAGAGAGAGAGGAGAGGGGGATGACAGAGAGGAGAGGAAATCTCCTGTGGGTCTGGGTGATATTACCAGGGCTTTGAGGCACGGCTGGATACAGTTTTAAGAAGCAGTCTGTCCAGTCACCAGTCCCCCCAAAAAAACAGTCTACACCTGCCTGCCTGTCTGTCTGTCACCTGAGGTGTTGGAGACAGGTCCTAACCAATCGTAGCTTCGTGCACGGCGTAACCGTGGGGACCTCAAACATCGCCGGTCGCTAGGAAACAAAGGCCCGCCATGAGGTGAGAGGGTGTTTAATCATGCACTCACACTGCGCCTCCAGTATGTTGGAAGTGTGTGTGTGTGTGCGCCTGTACATGTGTATGTGTATGCAAGCTGTGATTTATGATTGCTCGATGCGTGTGTGTGTGTGTGTCCAAGCATTGCCGTTAAGTAAACAAAAAATGTTTATTTTTGATCGTTGTTTCTCTGTAAGAAGAACGCTATTTGCACCACACATACAGTATGTGGTGACCTTCCAAGCTGGTGCAGCGTTGCTCTGTCTGCAGGCCTCCAGCGGAGCCTGGGCCACGGGTGACCCGGGTAGCCCAGTACGGGGTGGGCGTGGTGGGCATGGCGGGGAGATGAGGCGGAGATAATACAGGTGAAAGAGCCTAAATGGCTTGAAGGTGTCTGAGCTTGTGCAAGGTCCTGGCTTCCATGTGCAGGGTCCTGGCGTCCTTGTGAATGTCCGTAGGCAGGTATTGGTAATTCTCTTCATGAGGGCAGGTACCCTTTTTGTTCTCTCTGGTCTTCACCAGTAACCAATCAGCAGTCCCCGTCCGTCGTCATGACAACCAGCACCTCGCTCTTGCCCATGTCTTCGAGCGCAGTCGCCAGAGAGACCAGGTCTGCGTCACCTTGATGACAGGCCTCCCATAGGTCCAGCAGGACACCCGTGGGGCTGGGTTTGGTCGCAAAGTAGTTCAGATACCTAAGAGAGAGACAGAGAGACGCAGAGAGGGAGAGAGGGGCATAGAAATAGAGGGAGAGATGGAGAGAGAAAGAGGGGAAGAGGGAGAGAAGGAGAGGTTAGCGTCAACAGAAACGGACAACATATCGGTATCACTTTACATTAGAGCTCGGTAATAACAGGGTGATACCATGGCAATTACCATTAGTTACTAGCAGTAGTTACCTGTGTAGTTACCAGGGTAATACTATGTTAATATCTACATTATTACTAGGTAATAACAAGCAAATACCAGTAGTTACTAATAGTACTGTAGTTACCTGTGTAGTTACCCCTCAATCCCCATGATTTGTTACATGGAAACAAAGATGGTAGTTTCCATGTTATTACATATCAAATATTGCCACCATATCTGTTTCCAGGTAGCAAACCATGAGCTTAGTTGGGATTTGGGGGAGTATATAACTATGGAATTAACTAGAAATGGACAATGGACATTATTACATAGTAGGGATGAAACGATTACGCTGTAAACTACAGTAAAGATGCCTGACGGGTCCGACCGTCTCAAAACGAATGATGATTAAAACTATGTTTGATTACCGCGCTTTGAAACTACGGTAAACACTGTCCAATGTCAACGTGGATTTGTTGTTGTTTTGTGAGTATGGTGGAAGGCAGAGCTGTGGACTACGTCTGAAGTGAACTTGCATGTGGGGACTTTGGAATGGATGGACATGTCATGGTTTGTCTGTCTAACTTGCTAATAGCTTCTGTCAATAATGTAAACTGAAGCTTTCAGTGTAATCTACTCTTGTATAATACTACACGTTCTGCTGCTGTGCTACAGTAGTCTTGCACATGCAGTAGCATTTAGTGTCAATTTTGTGAATGATTGAGAAAGAACATGGTAATGATTTCAGTGTGTATAAATACTTTTTGAACATTTTCAGCATATTCTAACAATACTGTGATAATACTGATAATCATGGTAATTTTGGTCACTATAATCCTGATATGAAATGTTCATACCGTTACTGTACATCTCTACTACATAGAAACTACCATCTTTGTTTCCATGTAACAAATCATTGTGACTGGTGGGTAACTACACAGGTAATAATAATAATAATAATAAAAAACTTTATTTGTATAGCACCTTTCATACAAATAAATGCAGCTCAAAGTGCTTTACAACAGAGAATGTACATGCACGGAGTGCTCACATAAAAATAGACATAAAATGAACAAAAAGCAGGAAAATAAGATGAAAGATAAAACACAATAAAAGATAAAGATAAGAATCAAGTAAAATACAGTTTAAAAATGACAATTTAATAAAATATTGTACTGGAGATATATACATTTAAAGCGCAGTAGTCCACATGTGCAAAAGGAGCTAGTTAAAACCTTAAGTGAAGAGATAGTTTTAAAATAAAGCTAAAAACCTATTTAGCTAGCTGGCTTCCCTGATATCAATAGTTATTGTGTTCCATAGCTTTGGGCCTTAATTGACAAAGTCTGCATTCCCGATCTTCTTCAGACTATTGCTGGGAACGTCTACTGTAGTAAACCAGCAGTGGATGATCACAATGTTCTTGAAGGCACGTGGTTGACAAGGGAGTTAGAAAAATAGCTCGGTCCTCACCCCCTTTAAGGGCTTTGTATATACAGTAAAGGTAACTAGTAAATGCTGGTCATTTCCTAGTGATAAAGATATTAATGAGATATTATATGGTATTACCCTGGTAACTAGACAGGTAACTACTACTAGTAACTAATGGTAATTGCCATGGTATCACCCTGGTATTACGCTGTTATTACTGAGCTGTAATGTAAAGTGGTGCCGAACACACACACACACACACACACACACACACACACACACACGCACGCACACACATACACACACACACTCAGTGAGCAAGCAAGTTGTGTTCTGAGGTCACCTGTCGAAGCCCAGGCTGTGTGCCAGTAGTCTCCAGTCACAGCCGCGGGCGCTGGGGGCGTCCAGGCTGGCACAGATCTTGTGGCGGATGGAGACGGGCAGACGGAAGGCGTAGGGCCCCACCTGGGAGGAGGGCAGGCTGCTGCCCCCCGAGGGCATGGGTGAGTGTGGCGGCAGGGTCTGCGGAGGCGAGAGGGCAGCACTGTTAGAACACAAACAAGTCTGGCACACAGACGTCCCTCGTCGCCGTTCCTGCAACGGTGGCCGAACGCTGAGCTCACCCTCGGTCAGTGTATACTAAACCCCAGTACGTCAGTATCACCCCAAGGTGTGTGTGATGCACGCTACCTCATATCTGCCTTCTATCTCACCAGTGTTTCAATTTGAAGTGTGTGTGTGTAGCATTGACCCCCCCCCCCCCCCCCCCGGCGTGTCATCAGTACCTCCTGGATGTCCGTGTGCAGCTGGAAGATCTGCCCCTCCCCCTCCACCTGCCGGACGCAGATCTTGCAGCTGAGCTGTGACACGGCCAGGCTGCCTCTCTCCAGGCTGAAGGCGCAGTGCAGTGGCCGCGGGCTCCCGTTCCAGATGTGGTAGAAGGGGATCTCCTGGAACACACGGTGCGTCGCGCGCACACGCACACACGCACACATGCACACACACACACACACACACATGCACGAACACACACGCACATGCACGCACGCAGAGACACACACACACAAACACCCAGGGAGTCAGTCCCACCGGTCAGCGACAGGTAAGGATAATTATAGCGTGCACGTAGTACTATACAGTACGTAATCCATCTTCCCCGCTATCTTTACAGTATATTGTATAGATCTGTATTTATTTTGTGTATTTATTTTGTGTAACTCGTAATTGGTAATGTGCACATCTTGGAACCGGCAGCAACGTTTCACTGTGATGGGACACTGTCTGTACGCTACATGTGACAAACAAAACCTGAACCTAACCTCAAAAGGTTCAACCATTTCTGTTTCGTAAACAACAAGAGAATGGGCTCCTTTAGTTTATCCTTCATTAAAACACAGGATTTGAACCCTTGTCTCTGGGGGTGATGTAGGAGAGCAGACAGGCCTCTCCCTCACACCGACCGCGCCAGTTCCCTGACCGCTGGACCGACGTCCGCAGCCTCTCTGGGTGTCTGACCTGGTACTTGGCCAGCAGCTTGCTCCTCCAGTGCGAGTGCGGGATGTCGTGGATGGACAGACGCAGGTTGTGGTAGCTGTCTTTGAACATGAGGGGCTTGGGCTCCTCCAACAGCACCCCCCCAAGACCCCGCTCCACCTCCAGCACCTCCTGGAGAGACGGAGAGAGGGAGAGGCGGATGAGATGACGAACAGAGGAGAGAGACAGCAAGGCAGAGCGCGAAAGATGGACAAACACCAGCCAGCTACTGTAGTTAACCAGCCAGCCAGTAAAGCAGCCAGCTGGGATCTACCTTGAGTGCGTGGGGGGTGTCCTGGAGGCAGTAGATCCTCAGGCTGTAGTCCAGGGAGAGGCAGGGGGCTCTGGGGGCGAACAGGGCCAGCTGCAGGCGCTTGCAGGCGGGATGGGGGGGCGCCGACTGCCCCACCAGGCCGTATGTCCCCAGCTGCTCTAGCAGCACGTGGCAGCTCTCCTCCTCCAGCTGCAGGTAGCAGGGGGACGACAGGCTCTCCTCGCCCACCGTGAGCACCTCCTACAGGCGGCGGGGAAACACAGCGCCATCAGCACGCAGACAAGCGCCGAGCTCTAGACTGTCAGCATAGCCAGACCATCTCCACACTTCGTTTACGATGTGCCCCGGTGCTGGAGAAAGGTCTGGCTGGACTCATTACCATTCGGGCAAGCTGTATTTCATTAAACCAATCACAATCGTCTTCGGCGGAGCAGTTGCTAGTTTTTATTTTTATTTTGATGTAGTCTGGCCGAACACATGAAGCAGCGCCCGTGATTGGGCAGTAATAAAAGAATGACAAGGCTTAATCCAAAAACCATCCATCCATCCATCCCCCTCCCCCCTTGTCTCACCTCCCAGCCCCCCTGGTGCGTCTGGGTCTTGAGGGTGAGGGTCCAGTCGGGTGTGGGCGTGTCCAGTTGGGCGCAGTGCGGCAGGGTAAGGACCACGGGGCGGCTCAGCAGCAGACCAGAGGGGCCACAGCTCACCACGGGACTCAACACCGTCTGACTGCCCTCCGACGGCAGCCTGTAACAGTGACACAGGAAGTCCACAATCCTTTATTTCTCTCATTCAGGGTTAGTTTGCAGTTGTAGACAAACGACATTGTGCGAAAACGATACAGCAACAACAGACATAAACAAGAAACATACAGTGCATCCGGAAAGTATTCAAGTATACTTATGTACAGTCAAGCTGGAAAGTCTGCACACCTCTTTCACCCGTTTCACATTTTATTACATTACAGACTTATTCTACAATAAATTGAGTTCATTCTTTGCTTCAAACATCTACACACAATAGACAGTAAGGACAATGTGAAAACAGGTTTTTAGAAAATATGCAATTTTATTTTACTGACAAATTTGTTATTTAGGGGTTACATATCTGTACACACCCTTAGCCTAATACTTGGGTGATGCACCTTTGGCTGTGATTACAGCTTCAAGGCATCTTGGGAAAGAAGCTACAAGCTTGGCACACTTGTTTCTGGAGATTTTTCCCATTCCTCTTGGCATATCCTCCGTCAGTTTGGATGGGGGTGTGTCAGTAGTACATAGCCATTTGCAGCTCTTTCCACCGATGTTCAACTTGATTCAGGTCTGGTCTCTGGCTGGGACACTCAAGGACATTCACACACTTTCTCTGAAGCAGCTCCTTTGTTCTCTTGGCTGTGTGCTTCGGGTAGTTGTCATGTTGGAAGGTAAACCTTCGCCCCAGTCACTTTTCTTCAAGGATCTCCCTGGCCAAGGTCTGTCTTTCCTGATTGCTCAGTTTGGCCGGCGGCCAGGTCTAGGAAGATTATTGGTGGTTCCAAACCTCTTTGGGACCTGTAAAGCTGCAGAAATCGTTCCGTACCCTTCTCCAGATCTATGCCTCGACACAATCCTTTGACCCCATGGCTTTGAATTTGCTCTGACAAGCACTGTCAACTGTGGGACCTTATATAGGCAGGTGTTGGCAATCCCCAATCATGTCCAATCAATTGAATTAAGCACAGGTGGACTCCAGTTAAGCTGTAGAAACATATCAAGCAGTATCAGGTGCCGTTTACACGACAACGATCCCTGCAACTTTTGTTGCGGTGTGGCCTTTCGTTTACATGACAACGGCGTTTTTCGGGCCTGAATCCGCAAACTTTTGAAACCGGGTCCCAGAGTGGGATCTTTGAAAACGCCACCGTAATTCTTGCCGTGTAAACTTTTTCACAATTCTTGCGAAAAAGGTGACGACATGGCCCCACTTCTTGCCTAATAGGCATGCGAATAGAAGAATATGAGTGATATAGACTACTTTACTGCTCACAGCTCAGTGCAGCTAGATAGCCTAATGAAAGAAAACAAATATATATAGGCCTAGATAATACAAATAAAAGGAGGACAAACGAAATATTAGGCCAATTAATCTAGTGACTAGTAGGTAAAATGATTTGTCTCTAATCATGCCGGTCAATTTTACAGCTAGACCTAGGCCTAACAGCTATAATGGATTCTGAAGATGTGAGCCCATCATTCTTACTGCCATAGGGCGGGAACAAAAACCTATCAAATGCAATTCACCAGCGAGAAAAGGCCAAGATTAGAAGGGAAACCTCCAACAGTTAAGTGTGGTCACCATGGAGCATCTAATCCAGTTGTGTCATGCCAACCAGCATTTCCGTCATATCGGTGTCGGTCCATGTGTCCGGGAACATTAATGTCCCGGACAAACGGGAGAAATTCTGGTCATCATATTATTTATTTTGACTTTTTGGCCTGTTGGCCTTCTTCAGAATCTATCAGGCCAACATGCACAAACGTCCAAATAAAATAACTGCATATGGAGCCAGAGTGTGCAACACTTTTCCTGATGTTTTATGACCAGTTCTTCCAGTGATCGCCACCTCACAAGATTACCTTGGTATGTGATACCTTTTTGTTATCTATAAGCTATAGGCTTTCATGATTCGCACGCTCTATACAAGAACCACTGGACAGCCTTTCACTTTATTTTGTCACCTTTGCTACTTTGAATTACGGCTGTAGGCTAGATGGCATGAATTGGATTAGAAGATGTGATTGGTCATTTTCAATAGGCCTACTTTTGATGCCTATTTGAACGGACTGCATCGATCAATGCAATGACTCCACATTACGCAAGTCTGTTTGTTTGGGACTAACGACAGTCATTTCTATAATAATATATTGTCTCTTTCCATGTTTTTCAGTTTTACCCTTTTCATCAATAAAACATCAATTTTACAACCACGTCTCATTGACTGGGAAGGCATTTAGAGCTGCCGGTCAAATCATAGCCTAGGCTACTGGGAGGATGAGGATGACATAACTGTTTATTGATAAACAACTGATAGGCAGGCTGGGCTATATAAAGAAATACCACAATGCATGTAGTCTAGATTTATAACATTATGGTTAGGCTATACACTTTATGGTAGACTGCCCTCTCACTCGCTATAAGCGCAGCACCCAGCATCTTTTTTCCGAGCGCTCCGGCTGTTTTTGAGCAGCCGCTCCGAGCTCTCAAAGTTAATAATATCTAAACTTTTCAGAAAGGCGCTGGTCTCGTTACTGCCGCTTCTACTGTTGACTCCTACGGATCGTGTCATGTACCTCCTTGCTCTAACGGTAGGCCTATCGCTGTTAGATTCACCATCAAGCTCGTTCATGGAATGGTCACTGGGCACAACGATTGCTGTCCATAATCTGTGCATTACAATAACATTCAGAACGACTAGCCTATTGATTGCAGGCATAGAGACCTACTGCATATTAGAATAACATAGTCATATAATAACATAATAACAATAATAATGACAACAATAATAATACTATTTATTATTATTATTATCATTATCATTATTATTATTATTATTATTATCATTATCATTATCATTATTATTATTATTATTAATAATAATAATACTACTAATAAAATAATAATAATACTCTTTAAGTATTATGATAATAATAACATAGAATAGCTAAACATAATATAATAGAATCGAATAGAATAGCCTGGTAACAAAATGACACATTTTATAGCATGCATAATGTACAAATCAGCTCAAGCCCAAGGCAGTCGATATGGCTAAAAGACACATCATTTTTAGGTGTAGGCTTACATCATATCAGTGTGCTGTTAAGGATCCCTTTTTTATATAATAGCCTATAACAAAATATAAATGTGTTAAGACTGTGCTTAGGCTAGCCTACTATTGTGAAATAACAACAGGCCTACATTTTACACAGTGGTCTGACAGGTGTGTGAAAACCTGGCGGAAGCGTGTTCATAAAGGATGTGAATGAATTAGATTTATTTAACAGTAATGTCAAATAAGGGGAACTTAGGCCATGTCCAAAGCCTGTTGCCTGCTGGCCTGGCATGTGTACTACAGCCTTAGCAAACCACTTTGCAGATCCGTGTGAGCGCGGATCCTTATCGCAATACTGTTGTGTGAACGCGGAACCTTTGGGAAAAGCAAAAGAAGATCTTTCCCGTTTTGGAAAATTCGTTGTCGTGTAAACGGGGCCTCAGTGGAAACAAAATGCACCTCAGCTCACTTTTGGGTGTCATAATATGAAAGGGTGTGCACACTTGTGTACATGTGATATTTTATTTACATTTTGATTTGTAATAAATTAGTACAAATGTCTAAAATACTGTTTTGACTTTGCCATTATGTGCTATTTTGTGTAGAATTTTTAGACAAAAAAATGAAATGAATTTATTGTAGAATGTATCTGTAAAGTAATAAAACATGACATGCACCGGTACGGAGTACAGAACACAAACAAGAAAGCACTCACACCACACTATACTGTAACATTCAAGTTCCAGCACCAGTCATCTGACAACCACGGACGCGCGTGCGCACACACACAGACACAAACACACACACACACACACACACACACACGCACCTAGATAGGACCTGACAGTACAGGAAGTCTCCTAGCTGGTTCTCAGAATACCTGTGTTTAGAGGCTGAACTGTTGTTTGCTTGTGCTGCGGTTCTAATTGCGCAGAGGAATTTAACTCACTCAGCTCCACTTACTGTAGCTGTATCTACATGACATTCCTTGCAAGGCTTATCAACGTAAAACGGAGGATTAAAGGAAAACTTGATTCTAATACTTGATGACTGGTGCAGAAGCCTGTGAGGAAAGTAGATTCAGACTGGCTCGTTCTCAGACTCACGTTGTCTTCTCCCACTTGTTGATGATGAGGTACATCTCATAGAACTTCCCCAGAGGGATGGTTCCTGGTGGAATCAGCAGACTGACACCTGAGAGAGAGAGAGAGAGAGAGAGAGAGAGAGAGAGAGATGGGAGAGAGAGAGAGAGAGAGAGAGATGGGAGAGAGAGAGAGGGAGAGAGAGAGAGAGATGGGAGAGAGAGAGAGAGATATAGATAGATAGATGGAGAGACATATGGAGGGGAGAGAGAGATGGAGAGAGATTAGACTGACGTGTGGTCACCTGTGTCACACTTACATTACACGTTGGCATTTGCTGTGTGTGTGTCTCAAGTATGTGTATGTGTATGTGTGTGTGTGTCTACACAGATGTTCCTATTAGATTCAAGACCCAATATCAACTTTGTTGTTTCACAAATGGAAAATTTGGCTTGGGCCTCCACCTAATGCTAATCATTCCCATAACAAAAACAAGCAATCCTATAACAGAGACAAGCATTCCCATAAAAAAGACAAGCATTCCCATAACAAAGACAAGCATTCCCATAACAAAGACAAGCATTCCCATAACAAAGACAAGCATTCCCAAAACATAGACAAGCATTCCCATAACAGAGACAAGCATTCCCATAAGATGATAGAGTATGAATATGACGAATATGTTAGTACATAAAAGTGCCGTATTACCCGTGTTGGGGATGGTGAGGCGTCCTCCCAGGTTGCCCAGGGTGGCGCTGGTGCTGTGGGCCGGCTCTCTGGACAGCGTGTGCCCGTAGGCGGGGTCCCGGTCTCGGACTGCCGTGGTGCCGACCGTCCTCAGGCTGAGGATCTCCCCGTCGGCGGAGCCCCAGCCGCCGCCCACAGGCAGCTCAGGGGGGGGCAGCGAGGAGGAGTTGTACACCTTGATCTTCAGGCTGGGCAGGGGGGGGTCCAGCAGGGGTGAGGTGGTCATGGGGATCTTGCGGGGCCCAGTGTCGCTGGCGCCGCCCTGCTGGAGGGAGAAGAGAGGCCCGCGGAAAGAGCCCGCTGTGGCCGTCAGGTCCGGGGGCGCCGAGGGGTGCAGGAGGTTGTCTAGAGAGAGAGAGAGGGAGAGAGGGAGAGAGAGGGAGAGGGGAGGGGGGAGAAGGGGGGGGGGGGGGGGGGGAGAGAGAGAAAGAAAAAGAAGGAGAGAGAGGGGGGAGACATAGTTATTTAGTTTAATTTAATTGGCCACATCTATAAACAGAGCAGACAGGACCGGGGGTGTTAACAGAGCAGAGCCAGGAGGAGAGAGACACAGAGACAGAAGCCAGAGGAGAGACAGGAGAGAGACAAACAGGAGACACAGGAGAGAGACAGAGGAGAGAGACAGAGGAGACACAGGAGAGAGACAGAGGAGAGAGACAGAGGAGACACAGGAGAGAGACAGAGGAGGGACAGGAGTGAGACAGAGACAGAGGAGAGACAGGAGACAGACAGAGAGACAGGAGAGAGACAGTGGAGAGACATGAGGGAGACAGACAGAGGAGAGACAGGAGAGAGAAAGAGGACAGAGACAGAGGAGAGACAGGAGAGAGACAGAAGAGTGAGACAGAGGAGAGAGTGGAGCGACAGAGAAACAGAGGAGAGAGAGAGAGAGAGAGAGAAACAGAGGGGAGAGAGGGAGAGAAACAGAAACAGAGGAGAGAGAGAGAGAAACAGAGGAGAGAGAGAGAGAGAAACAGAGGAGAGAGAGAGAGAGGGGGATGAAAGTGCAGAAACGAAGGAGGGAGGATTGAGGTCTCGTGTCCTCACCCTGTCTGGGGGGCTTGTAGTTGCCGGGGTGGAAGGCAGCCGTGAGGGCAGAGGAGGAGTCTGTGATGTCGCCGTGGAGATGTCGGCGGCGGCGGCGATACGCCAGGACAGCCACGCAGAGGACCAGCACCACGCACAGCAGCAGCGCCCCCACCAGGCCGGAGTACACCGCCACACCCAGACCGCGCTCCGGAGCTGGGGGAGAGAGAGAGACAGACACAGAGGGTTAGGAGATCCACACACACACATACTGTATACACACACACACACGCGCACACACACACGCATACTGTACATACACACACGCACACACATGCATACACACACGCATACACACACATACACACACACGCACAGCCTCATGTTCAGGCAATAGTGGCAACAGTGAGTATGCATTCACGCATGCATGCATCACACACACACACACACACACACACACCCACACACACACACACACACACACACACACACACATTTTGTACATACACACCCACACACACACACACACACACACAAGATTAAGGAATCAAAGGAGGAAAGGGTAATTTCTGATGTAGTATGTGACTTTGCTGTAGGCCCACTCGATTCTATTCTAGCATTGTGGTGAAATCAATGCTGCATCCTTACTGCGCTCAACAGTCAATACCCAGGGAGATGAACACAATTACAGTAACGATCCAGCCATTAGTCTATCCACTGCCTGTAGGGGGCGCTCTTCACTAGGGCAAAGGGCTCCCTTCTCTATCCTTCTGACAGGCTAGCACACACACACACACACACACACACACACCACTCTCTGCCGAGGCCTCGCTAACTCTCTCCTCCTCCACGTCAGAGACAACACACACATGAAAGACAGACATGAGAGAGGAGGAGAGGGGAGGAGAGGAGAGCAGAGAGGAGAAGAGAAGAGGAGAGAGACAGAGGAGAGACAGAGAGACAAATAAATAGAGAGACTGAGGGGAAAGGAGAGGAGAGAGGAGGAGAGAGGAGGAGAGGGGAAGAGAGAGGAGGAGAGAGGAGCAGAGCGGAAGAGAGGAGATGGGAGGAGAGGAGAGAGACAGAGAAACAGGGGAGAGAGGAGAGGAGAGGGGAGGGGGGGAGAAGAGAGAGGAGGAGAGGGGTTGGAGAGGAGAGAGCAGAGAAGTGCAGAGAAGAACAGAGAAGAGCAGAGGAGAAACGAGGAGAACAAAGGAGAACTGAGGAGAACAGAGAAGAGCACAGAAGAACAGAACAATGAAGAACAGAGCAGAACAGAGAAGAACAGAAGAGAACAGAGGAGAACAGAGAAGAGCAGAGAAGAACAGAGGAGAGCAGAGGAGAACAGAGGAGAACAGAGGAGAACAGAGTAAGGTGGAGTTGGGACAGCAGAGACCCGGAGGCGGGTGAGAGGAGGAGAGGAGGAGATCTTGTGTGCTCACGTAGCGTGAGAGGAGGAGAGGAGAGGAGAGGAGGAGATCTTGTGTGCTCACGTAGCGGACGAAAGCGAATCCGACAGCCGTCCGCACTTATTACCGCGGAGGGCACAGTGGAGAATAAGGTTCCAGAATAACATTACCAGGCCTAGTCCCGCCCACTCCCCTGTCACTTCCTGCTAGACACAACCATCACCCACACTAGAAAATCGAGTATAATAGAGTATTCACCTCGACCTCCGACTGAAATCAAGACGGGTCCCTGTGGAAAGTGTGAATGTTGCTCAATCCTCTTACTTATAGATCCCTGTTTGTATACGGCAGGTCCAGAGGTGTAGTGGTCAGTAAAGAAGTGTGTATACTCTGACTAAAGAAGTGTGTATACTCTGATTAAAGAAGTGGGTATACTCTGATAAAAGAAGTGGGTATATTCTGACTAAAGAAGTGGGTATACTCTGACTAAAGAAGTGGGTATACTCTGACTAAAGAAGTGGGTATACTCTGACTAAAGAAGGGGGTATATTCTGACTAAAGAAGGGGGTATATTCTGACTAAAGAAGGGGGTATACACTAACTAAAGAAGTGGGTATACTCTGACTTAAGAAGTGGTATACTCTGACTAAAGAAGTGAGTATACACTGACTAAAGAAGTGTGTATACACTGACTAAAAAAGTGGTATACTCTGACAAAAGAAGTGCGTATACTCTGACTAAAGAAGTGGGTATACTCTGACTAAAGAAGTGGGTATACTCTGACTAAAGAAGTGGGTATACTCTGACTAAAGAAGTGGGTATACTCTGACTAAAGAAGTGCGTATACTCTGACTAAAGAAGTGGGTATACTCTGACTAAAGAAGTGGGTATACTCTGACTAAAGAAGTGGGTATACTCTGACTAAAGAAGTGCGTATACTCTGACTAAAGAAGTGGGTATACTCTGACTAAAGAAGTGGGTATACTCTGACTAAAGAAGTGGGTATACTCTGACTAAAGAAGTGGTATACTCTGACTAAAGAAGTGGTATACTCTGACTAAAGAAGGGGGTATATTCTGACTAAAGAAGTGGGTATATTCTGACTAAAGAAGTGGGTATACTCTGACTAAAGAGGGAGTAAACTCTGACTAAAGAAGTGGGTATATTCTGACTAAAGTAGGGGGTATACTCTGACTAAAGAAGTGGGTATATTCTGACTAAAGTAGGGGGTATACTCTGACTAAAGAAGTGGGCATATTCTGACTAAAGTAGGGGGTATACTCTGACTAAAGAAGTGGATAGTCAATATGGATAAAGTGGGTATACTCTCTGTACCCTCCACTACACCACTGGGCACGTCTATGACCAGTACTGCACATTTCTGCAACAAAGTTTGCATGAAGTTGCACCTCTAAGCAGAGCAAGCCACAGATGGTCATGTAGAAAACATCAAAGATGTTCTTTCTTGTGTATGTTTTGAAATAGTTTAGCTGGTTTCCTTTGTTAGATACGAGAGGAGAGGAGCCAACTGGGGGCAGCTCACGGACCTACACGTGTGCTAGTCTAGCAGACGACCTGCAGCACAGGAAGTGACATCAGTCCTCCTAACCAGGCTGCACAGGATGTCGTGTGTCTGCAGTGACCACTGAGACGACAGGAGAGTGTGTGAACAATCAACCTCAGCAGACACAGCACTCTGCTCACAACCAGACCAGCGGCCAAGCAGGTGTGATACTCTGACTCTTCAACCCGTGTCTAGAGAAACACACATACTGTACGCACACAAACACGCACACAAACACGCACACAAACACGCACACACACACACACACACACACACACACACACACACCACAAGCACGAATGGACAGAGAGTGTGAGAGTGGTGGACAGTGGAAAAGTGAGGTCATGAGGAAGAGGTGACTTACGATGGCTTGCATGTTCTACAGAGACCTTTTTATCTGTTCCAACAGAAACAACAAGAGGAAGAAGAGAAGGAACATGAAAATGGATGCAAATGAAAGTCAACAGCAACTCAATGAGCATGCAGAACAGACAGTTGGCAAGCTAACAACAAAACAGCCCACCAATGTGTGAATATGAAAAGAAACTTGAAGAAATTGCATATACTATATTTATACCAAAGCATAGTTCAAACTATCCCATTATAACATAACATAGCAAAACATAACATAACACAATGTGTAGATTCTGTTAAGGTCTCTTCTGCCACAGTGATGGGCTCAAACATTACCAACGTTTGTAACGTGTAACGTTTCCCGGGGGCGGGAAGTAATCAGATGCCAAGGTTGCTCTCTTTGACTGTATAAATGTTGACTGTAACCACAGATCTGGGCCTCCATTTCTCCCATTGCAGACTGCTGTGGTCATGAAGCAACTGAGATCTGACGGTCCCCTTCTCCAGACGGGTTATTGGGGGTGTTTGTATGTTATTGTGTTGTTTGTATGTATTGTATTGTTCTACTTGCGTGCTTGTATGTAATAAACTTTGTTAAACTTCTAATGTTGGCATTCAACTCTCGCCTGAACAATACTTTGTCACAGACATTTCCATGACAATAAATAGATAGATAGATACAGTAGATAGATAGATAGATAGATAGATAGATATATAGATAGATAGATAGATAGATAGATAGATAGATAGATAGATAGATAGATAGATAGATAGATAGATAGATAGATAGATAGATAGATAGATAGATAGATAGATAGAGGTGCTGGTGACTCATTAGGTGATTATGAGTAAGAGGAAGTCAGAGAGAGAGTCAAACGTTGTTGATGATGATGATGGTGATGATGATGAAGTTGACTGAGGTAAACCTTGTTACCCTGCCACTTCCGACTCTCAGTATAATTACCATCTAAACTACAGACTGTCCTCAACCCTCTACTTTCCCTCCCACAGACCCTCCACAGAGCACAGAGAACACTCACTCCTGGACAGCTGCACCAGCCAGTGTCTGTGTGTGTGTGTGTGTGTATGTGTGTGTGTATATATGTGTGTGTTTACATGCGTCTCTCCGGATTGTGGTAAGTGTGTTTGTGTCAGGTGGGTGTGTGTCTGTCTATGTTGTGTGTCTGTGTGTGTTTATATGCATCTCCCTGATTTGTGTAAGCCTGTTTGTGTCAGGTGTCTAAGCATGTACACTGTAAATTGTTATGCTAATTTTCAACAATTGAATATGTCTTTGGGGTCCTCAAAACATGTCTGAGTATTTTTTTTCCTGAAAATACCACTCAGAATAAGCATCTTAGCATGCCTCTAAACCCCTCTGTTTACCACGAGATCAGATTTAGCGGACTGAGCGTTTTTTCATATGCAAATGAGCTCAGCTAAGAGCAAGTCGGCAGAATAGAGAACGGGGGCTGTTGACGGCGCTATGCTACCTCAAATATAGCTGGCTAGCCTGGACCATTTACAATCGATGCCAATGTGACACATTTCATTGTCCTCTCTCCCTGACTAAACATGATAGTGCCCATGTTATTATCTCCACAGTTGCATGCTGTTACCAGGCTATATGACAGCACTCGACTACAAACAAATAAAGCTAGATTATGTAGGCAGAGGGGAATCCAATGATGTCCACTTCTTAACATTTGATCATTTGTAATGACCGCTCGATGAACTAGAAGTCTTCCAATTTCATTCCACTAACGTTACTCTAGTCTAACATGAGACGAGCATCTGGGTTGAGGCAAAAAGGGTGTTTGTTTGTGTTAGCTAGCTAGCGTTAGTACTATATGCAAACAAACACACAGCATAACTATTTACAGTTTCTGCATGATTTCCAAGGACAGTTGGTATTGCTTGATCATTCAGAAAGAGTTTATCTGAAAATCCTGCATTGTACTGACCCAGGTTGGAAAAGCAATCAGGCAAAAAATGGCTAGCACACACTGCCAGTGTTTTGCCAATTTCAGCGGGAATGTTGCCATCAAAAATAAAATTGATCCACTCATCTCTTGTCATTTGGGCTTGGGAGACGATCTGTGCTGCATTTTCCGTGCGAAGAGATAATGCTAGCTAGCGGGACCTGCAAATAATGTCCACCTTTATAGCCAGATAAACGAATACAGGTGATTGGAGGTATTCCGATGGGGGCGGGATTATTATAATAGGTCCCTGACTGTGACGTAAATTGACACTTGAGATTTGAATGGCTTGCTAGGACTGACTTTTTTTCTAATGTGTTCGTTTCAGCTGACCACAACAAAATGACTGGGTTGTTTCACTTCATACTTTGTCTGTTAGTAGGCCCATCAGACTCAAATGTATATGCAAAAACAATTAAAAAGTTAGTTTTGCAAACATGGACCCCTTTAAAATCTTAGATTTGGAAATATGAGATTAATTCTCTTGTTTTAAAAGTTATTCACTAGTTTCTATCTTATTTCTAGACTCAAATCATCTTATTTTAAGATTTCTTATCAAGTAAAATTATCTTGTCTTATCTAATCTGCATGGATAGATAATTTCACTAGTATTAAGTAATTTCTCCTCAAATTTAGTATTTATTTCTTGTATTTTAACTAATGTTTTTTTGCAGTGTATTTGTTCAGAGTTTCCATCTGATCTGTGTGTGTCATTGTGTGCATCTGTGTTTCCAGTGTGTGTGTGTGTGTGTGTGTGTGTGTGTCAGAGACTAATGCTCTGTCAGCTGTGTTCCACCCAGCCCGTCACAGACTGTGGGTCAGCCCAGCTCTGACTCAGGCTGCGTTCCCAATCGCATACTTCTACTTCTTACTACCAGTACCTACTACAGCTGCCCTTAGAAAGTACGTACTTTGCAAGCAGTAGGCATCCAATTGGGACATACTACCTTGTCATAACATTGCGCCTTGAAATTTGCCCACATCCGTCACTGTCCATAACACAACATTCTTCTACAGCTGTCACGACTCGTACATGTGACGCACATTTCCGCTGCGCACAGGATTGTGGGTCAGAATAGCCAGAAAAGCCTGCTGGCTTGCATACTGCAAAATATGACCGGATGTAGTAGGACATCCTGGTATTTTTGCCATACTGCATGTGGCATACTATGTATTGGGACATACTACATCCTGTTTTGGCATACATACTATACTAAGGTATTATGCAAAATGGAAGCGTTTAGGAACTACAGCAACCACTTTAAGTTACTGAGTGGGGTCGCCAACGCCCTGCTGACTCAAGAGCTGCAAAGTTCCTAACCTCCCCTAGCATTAACATCAGCACAAAAACTATGCGCTGGGAGCTTAATGACATGGGTTTCCATGGTCGAGCAGCTGCCTGCAAGCCTTAGAACACTAAACGGTAAGCATCGAATGGAGTGGTGTAAAGCACACCGCCACTGGACTCTGAAGTAGTGGAAATGTGTTCAGTGGAGTGACGAATCACACTTTTCTATCTGGCAGTTTGATGGACGGGTCTGGGTTTGGCGAATGTTAGGAGAACGTTATCTGCCTGACTGCATTGTGCCAACTGTAAAGTTTGGTGGAGGAGGGATAATGGTCTGGGGTTGTTTTTCTGGGGTTGGCCTAGGCCCCAGGTTCCAGTGAAGGGAAATGTTAACGCTTCAGCTTACTAAGACATTTTGGACCACTCTATGCTTCCAACTTTGTGGGAACAGTTTGGGGAAGACCCTTTTCTGTTCCAGCATGACTGCCCCAGTGCACAAAGCAAGGTCCGTAAAGGCATGGTTGGGTGAGGTTGGTATGGAATAACTTGACTGGACGGACAGAGCCCTGACCTCAACCGCATCAAACAACTTTCGGATGAATTAGAACGGAGATTGTGAGCTAGGCTCTCTCGTCCAACATCCATCTCGTCCAACAAAGACATACTCCAAAATCTTGTAGAAAGAGTGGAAGGTGTTATAGCTGCAAAGGGGGAACCAACTCCATATTAATGCCTATGAATTTAGCATGGGATGTCATAAAAGCTCCTGTAGGTGTAATGTGTAGGTGTCCCAATATTTTTGTCCATTCTGTCTGTCTTTCTCGTCTCACACACTGGAATCAATAGGGACTTCCCTAAAAATACAAGCCCCACCCTCCCCGACATTCCAGGCAGACTGAAGCAAACACTAACATTTAACCAAAGCAGTTTCTAAAAGAGTATACCTCCTCCGTGTGTGTGTGTGTGTGTGTGGTCATGTGACTCACTGCGTGTGCACAGCCCCTCGGTGCAGTTCTTGCTCTCCATCATGCTCCCGCTACAGTGGCGCCCGCCGTTGCGAGGGGGCGGGGCTTGACACTCCCGGCTGCGCCAGTGGGTGCACTCAGTCCCACAGGCCGACCACTTGGCCCAGTCTGTCCAGCCCCCGTCCACTGGTTGAGGGGGGAGGGGGGAGGGGTTCACATAACAAACGCACCTCTGACTGACTCGCTCCGACATAACAAGCTCTTCATCTTAGCTAGCTCTAAGGTCACATGTCAGCTCTTACAAAACATGTGTGAGCTGTGTTTGTGAGTGTGTGTGAGAGAGTGTGTGTGTGTGTGTGTGTGTGTGAGTGAGTGTGCATGTGTATGTATGTGTGGGCGCGCTTGTGCGTGTACAGTATTTGTGTGTGAGTGAGTGTATGTGGCGCTTGTGCGTGTGTGTGTTTGGTCCTCACCTGGACAGAGGGTGGTGCATGTGACCCTCTGGAAGGGCGGGCCCTCACAGAAAGATCCTCCGTTGAGCGGCGCAGGATTGGTGCAGCTGCGTGTCCGTCGCTGCCAGCCCCGCCCACAGCGTGCATTGCACTCTGACCATTCGGTCCAAGAGGACCAACCTCCGCTGACTGACAGCAGACAGAGCCAATCAGAAAAGCTGACAGTTGGCGAGGCAACTCATTATCTCCAAACTACAGTTACAGTAAGTCATCACTAAGGTTAAGACTGTGTGTATGCATGTGTGTGTGTGTGTGTGTGTGTGTATGCATGTGTGTGTGTGGTGTATACATGTGTTTGTATGCATGTGTGTGTATATGTGTAAGCATGTGTGTGTGCGTGTGTGTGTATGCATGCGTGTGTGTGTGTGTGTGTATGTGTGTGTATGCATCTGTGTGTATATGTATGCGTGTGTGTTTGTGTGTTACCGTAGACGATGAGTGTGGCTGTACTGCTGCGTCTCTTGGCCACCACGTTGCGCGCCACGCAGGTGTAGTTGGCCGTGTCGGACAGACGCGCCTGCTTGATGATGAGGTCATGGTCGATGGTCATCAGGAAGTTGGAGTCCAGTGCCGGGTCGATGGTCTCCTCGTTCCTCAGCCAGTCCACCTGAGAGAGACGGGAAGAGACCAGAGTGAGACACACACACACACACACACACACACACACACACAGACAGACAGACAGACAGACAGACAGACACACACACACACACACACACACACACACACACACACACACACAGACAGAAAGACAGACACACACACACAAACACACAGACAGATAGACACACACACACACACACACACACACACACACACACACACAGACAGACAGACAGACACACACACACACACACACACACACACACACACACACAGACAGACACACACACACACACACACACACATTACCCCCCCCCTACCTCAGCGGGGGGCATGCCCTCCGGGGGTCGACACTGCAGTAGTACTTCCTGCTCCAGCTTCACCTCCCTCCCCAGTGGCTCTTGCTCGAAGTTCTTCCGCAGGTCTGCAGGGGGCGACAAAGGGCTGAGGGTTAGTGACAGGACACCCAGAGTGACGCGCTGGTCTTCTCAACCAGATCTGCTGTCAGACACAAGAGACGGCTGCACCGCCAGGAATAAACCTCACTGTTTAGCACCATATCCTCATAAGCACGCACGCTGTCACTCACACACACACACACACACACACACACACACACACACACACACACACACACACACACACACACATACACACATACACACACACACACACACACACACACTCTCTCTCTCTCTCACACACACACACACACACACACACACACACACACACACACACACACACACACACACACATAAATCCCCACTGGGAGACTCATGTGGAGTAGACGCACCGTGGAGTACTCATGCATAAACAGGCCTATGGGAAATACAAACCCATTGTTATGATGCGCACACACACACACACACAGACACACGCGCGCCCGTTGGTGAGGTACTGACATGCGATGCGGACGTATGCGCGGCTGCTCTTGGTGGTGCCGGCGGAGCTCCAGGCCACGCACTGACACCAGTAGTCCTCCAGGCCAAATAGCTCCTCCACCTGGGTCCTGGACACCGAGATGTCCACCTCCCTGACCACCAGACCTGGACACACACACAGAGAGGCATATTAGGACTGTATAGTATTAGTTTACACAGGAGTGTTAATACCTTCCAGCACCATGTTTTTCTGTCAGCCTACGGGGTTAAGTCAGATGGTGTGTGTGTGTGTGTGTGTGTGTGTGTGTGTGTGTGTGTGCGTGTTTGTGCATATTCAGTGCTCATCCATCTCTGAACATCTTTGAATCTAAGCTTAGGGTCTTGCTAAATCAAATATAAACATAGCCCATAACAACATAGTACACAATGTCCTGATCTCCCTTCTTTTCATGCTGTTTCAACATGTCTATTGACTTTAACTAACTATATTAATACATTTACTATCACTACCTATTTTTTATTTTTTTTTAAGTTATTGTGTTATGCCACATCTTGTTTATTTTGTTGTGTGTTTTGTATTTAATTGCATTGTAATTAAGTAAGAGCTCTTGCATAAGACCCAGAGGGTTTCTACTTGCACCTATGGGCACTTATCTCTTCCTGATTTCCTGATTTTACATTTGTATGAATAAAGAAAAAAATATAAATATAGTGTGGTTGTGTTTGTGTGTGCAGGTGATTCAGTGTAAACTATATATGCTTTTGGGTGTGTCTGTGTGAGTGCGTGAGTGAATGCGTGTGTGTCTGTGTGTGAGTGTGTGTGAGTGTGTGTGCGTGTAAGCTTGTGTGTGTCGTACCCGTGACTTGGTCCAGGCTCTCCCGGGTCACGTGGTCGTTCTGGTTGACCCATTCTCCGTTACATTTGAAGTAGATCTGAGTGGCCGGCGCCGCGCGGCAGCGGAGCTGGACCGGACGGTTCTTCACGATGAAGCCGTCCTCCGGTTCCAGCTGGAACTCCGGGAGAGGTTCTGCCGGCGCTGATGGGAACGAGTCCGGGAGAACCTCGCTGTAGTCACTGCTCTCTGAAAAACACACACACACAAACATAGGCATGGTGAGAAACCTGGAGGGGAGTGAGAATGTGTCTGTGTGTGTGTGTGTGTGTGTGCAATATATTCGTCAGCGGAAGGGCGTGATAGTAGAAAGAAGCGTCCATGTGTGTGTCAGCAAAGGAGTGTCTCATGTGCATTAGTGGTGTGTGTGTGTGTGTGTGTGTGTGCGTGTGTGTATGGCCGTTTGTGTGTGCGTGCGTGTGTGAGCGTAAGCCCTGACAAGAGTGTGTGAGCGTAATTCACATGGACCTTTCGAGGTGTTAACAGTCCGCAGTGTATGCCTATCGCTCGTGTGTGTGTGTGTGTGTGTGTGTTTGTGGGAGGGGGGTTGACATTTGCGCTGCCCTCTGGTGTCAGTGTTATGCCCTGTACGCCCCCCCCAGCCCTGTCTGTCATGTTCCTCTGTGGGTGGGGGGTTTGGGGCGGTGGACAGGACAAGACGTGTCGTAATTCGGCGCATTAAAACCGACAGAGAGGTTCCCGATGGAGATGGACAACCAGCAGACAAGGACAGAATAAGCAGACCAGGGTACACACACCCTCCTATTCACCCACTGTGTCTGCCCTATCCGCACGCACGCGCCCATGCACGCTCACACAGAGCACCAACCCTCTATCTCTTTCAGTCAGAGATGTTTAAGTCATGTATTTTACGACAGGGACAGGATGAGGCAGAGTATGAAAAGCTCTGGGGCCTCGGCCAGGGAGCAGAGTGGCCCCCCAGGAGCAGAGTGGCCCCCCAGGAGCAGAGTCGCCCCCTAGCCGAGTCCTGGGTGGATCTGTCACCCTCGGTCTGCGTCAGCCCGTCACACACACACACACACGCACGCCGTCACACAGAGCAGTGTCCCCTCTGCTCCTGAAGAAGGACAGGTCACACACGCGTGCACACACACACACACACACACACACAAACATAATATGTCATAGTGTTGTCACAATACCAAAATTATGACTTCGATACGATACCTGCCCAAAATATCTCGATACCGATACCGAAACGATACCACGGTGAAAATCTAAAACATAAGGAAAAGTAATGGAATACAGTAATAGATGACAGAACATGGAACTTTAAATTGTTGGCTTTCTTTAGTGCTCTGTTCAGTCTTTTTGCATCTTTTGAGTCTTTATCATATTTCATGTAGCTTTCAAACACAGCTGGAAGGGAAGGCTGCCTCGACTGGGTGGTTTGGGATTGTGCTGGCTTCTGTTTGTCTGTGTGGGGAGAAATCAATAAATTATGCCTATGTTGTTGCAAACTGTGAGATAATCAGAAGAACTTGAAAATCTTATTATTATTATTATTATTAATTAACCCAGGCCTATTGAAGCATTTTTTCTATTCCAAATTATCAGAAGAGATAATTGTCTCACGGTTAACAGTTCTCTCGCTCTAGGAGGTCGGAGCAGGTATTGATTTTTTTGTCACACGTGCGCTAGGCAGAGAGCTAGGCTTGCAGCCAGGCTGCAGCTATGCTAGCTAAAAGTCTCATGCTACGGATGAAAATTAGCTTCTCTAGCTATCATCTGGTGCAATAAATGTATTGTGCATTCATACATTCAAACATAAGGTAGGCTAAATATCCTTCGGTTGTATACAGTGGTGTTGCTGCTGTGTGTCTTATCTTCACATCTTCAACATCACATTCGCTAACCTGTCGCTCTTTGAATTGTTTGTGTACTGTAAAAAGTCGGCATGTCTGTCTGCAAGATGCTTTGCCAGGTTGGTCGTATTGGCTCCCCTGGTTTGTATAGATTTGTAGCATCGTTTACAGATGGGCTTTGTAATGTCCGTGGGCTTGCCCTCACTGTCGGCTCTGTAAGCAAAATATGCCAGATTTCACTGCGCGCATCAGCTTTATCGACAAGCTGTGGATGGTCGACATTTGTACTTGTAGACATCTCAGGTTAGCTACCGTCCTCTCGAAAGAGGGAAAAACTATTGCAGAGTGAGAGAGCGAGGAGAGAGAGAGAGAGCGCGCGCACACCCACACGCACACACACACACACACACACGCACACACACACACACTGCCCCGCGACTCGGGGATCTTGGGAGAGAGAAGCAGAGCGCTATTAGCCTACAAACAAACACGGCTTCACTGTCGCATGAACGCGACTCAATATATACGGCTCTTATTAAAACACTGTCTTTCTTAAAGTATCGATACTTTAAATTTGGGTATTGTACCGTTTTTGGCGACAGAGTATCGCGGTACTTTTCTAGTATCGATACACCGTGCAACACTACTATGTCAATAAAGAAACACTCAAGCGTTGCTTCATTAGGCCGCTGTTAAAACTGGGCATCAAACACAGTCTCTCTCCCTCTCCCCTGCTGCCCCCCTCTGTCTCTCTCAAACACAGTCTCTCTCCCTCTCCCCTGCTGCCCCCCTCTGTCTCTCTCAAACACAGTCTCTCTCCTCCCCCCTGCTGCCCCCATCTGTCTCTCTCAAACACAGTCTCTCTCCCTCTCCCCTGCTGCCCCCCTCTGTCTCTCTCAAACACAGTCCCTCTCCTCCCCCCTGCTGCCCCCCTCTGTCTCTCTCAAACACAGTCTCTCTCCCTCCCCCCTGCTGCCCCCATCTGTCTCTCTCAAACAGTCTCTCTCCTCCCCCCTGCTGCCCCCCTGTGTCTCTCTCAAACAGTCCCTCTCCCTCTCGCCTGCTGCCCCCCTCTGTCTCTTTCAAACAGTCTCTCTCCTCCCCCCTGCTGCCCCCATCTGTCTCTCTCAAACAGTCTCTCTCCTCCCCCCTGCTGCCCCCCTCTGTCTCTCTCAAACACAGTCTCTCTCCCTCCCCCCTGCTGCCCCCCTCTGTCTCTCTCAAACAGTCTCTCTCCCTCTCCCCTGCTGCCCCCCTCTGTCTCTCTCAAACAGTCTCTCTCCTCCCCCCTGCTGCCCCCCTCTGTCTCTCTCAAACACAGTCTCTCTCCCTCCCCCCTGCTGCCCCCCTCTGTCTCTCTCAAACACAGTCTCTCTCCCTCTCCCCTGCTGCCCCCCTCTGTCTCTCTCAAACACAGTCTCTCTCCCTCCCCCCTGCTGCCCCCCTCTGTCTCTCTCAAACAGTCTCTCTCCCTCTCCCCTGCTGCCCCCCTCTGTCTCTCTCAAACAGTCTCTCTCCTCCCCCCTGCTGCCCCCCTCTGTCTCTCTCAAACACAGTCTCTCTCCCCTGCTGCCCCCCTCTGTCTCTCTCAAACACAGTCTCTCTCCCTCTCCCCTGCTGCCCCCCTCTGTCTCTCTCAAACACAGTCTCTCTCCCTCCCCCCTGCTGCCCCCCTCTGTCTCTCTCAAACACAGTCTCTCTCCCTCTCGCCTGCTGCCCCCCTCTGTCTCTCTCAAACAGTCTCTCTCCTCCCCCCTGCTGCCCCCCTCTGTCTCTCTCAAACAGTCTCTCTCCCTCTCCCCTGCTGCCCCCCTCTGTCTCTCTCAAACAGTCTCTCTCCTCCCCCCTGCTGCCCCCCTCTGTCTCTCTCAAACAGTCTATCTCCCTCTCCCCTGCTGCCCCCCTCTGTCTCTCTCAAACACAGTCTCTCTCCCTCCCCCCTGCTGCCCCCCTCTGTCTCTCTCAAACACAGTCTCTCTCCCTCTCGCCTGCTGCCCCCCTCTGTCTCTCTCAAACACAGTCTCTCTCCCTCTCCCCTGCTGCCCCCCTCTGTCTCTCTCAAACACAGTCTCTCTCCCTCTCGCCTGCTGCCCCCCTCTGTCTCTCTCAAACAGTCTCTCTCCCTCCCCCCTGCTGCCCCCCTCTGTCTCTCTCAAACACAGTCTCTCTCCCTCTCCCCTGCTGCCCCCCTCTGTCTCTCTCAAACAGTCTCTCTCCTCTCCCCTGCTGCCCCCCTCTGTCTCTCTCAAACAGTCTCTCTCCTCCCCCCTGCTGCCCCCCTCTGTCTCTCTCAAACAGTCTCTCTCCCTCTCCCCTGCTGCCCCCCTCTGTCTCTCTCAAACAGTCTCTCTCCTCCCCCCTGCTGCCCCCCTCTGTCTCTCTCAAACACAGTCTCTCTCCTCCCCCCTGCTGCCCCCCTTTGTCTCTCTCAAACAGTCTCTCTCCCTCTCCCCTGCTGCCCCCCTCTGTCTCTCTCAAACAGTCTCTCTCCCTCCCCCCTGCTGCCCCCCTCTGTCTCTCTCAAACACAGTCTCTCTCCCTCTCCCCTGCTGCCCCCCTCTGTCTCTCTCAAACAGTCTCTCTCCCTCCCCCCTGCTGCCCCCCTCTGTCTCTCTCAAACACAGTCTCTCTCCCTCTCCCCTGCTGCCCCCCAGCTCTCCTTCTCATTCTGTCCTCCGGTCACTAAGCTGTCCCCTCCACTCCTTCAGACGCTGGCTTCCCTGTCAATAAGCAATTGTGTTTCTCTGTCTTCCCCTGTCTTTGTACAGCATTGATTGCTCAAACACAACAAAAAAACACTGCCTGTCACTCTCCGAGCCAGAGAGGACACTGGGGAGAGAGAGAGAGAGAGAGAGGGAGAGAGAGGGAGGGAGAGAGAGAGAGAGAGAGAGAGGGAGAGAGAGAGGGAGAGAGAGAGAGGGAGAGAGAGAGAGAGAGAGAGAGAGAGAGAGGGAATGCGAGAGAGAGAGAGAGAAGGATAGAGAAGAGAGAAGAGTACACAGACAGAAAGAGAAGTTTGAGAGACAGTGGTTGAGACAGTGGGGGAGGAAGAGACTCCACCACAAGACAGAGTGGGAGGAGTGTGTGTGTGCGCGCGTGGATGTGTGCGTATGTGCGTGTGTGTGTGTGTGGATGTGTGTGTGTGAATGCGTGCGTGTGTGCGTTTGGTATGCCAACGAAGCAGACATAGTTTAATTAAAACACAGAGGAACAGACACAGCTCTCCAGGATGACAGAGCCGGGTGTGGAGGGGAGGCCATGTTTCAGGGCGGGGTGTGGAGGGGAGGCCATGTTTCAGGGCGGGGTGTGGAGGGGAGGCCATGTTTCAGGGCGGGGTGTGGAGGGGAGGCCATGTTTCAGGGCGGGGTGTGGAGGGGAGGCCATGTTTCAGGGCGGGGTGTGGAGGGGAGGCCATGTTTCAGGGCGGGGTGTGGAGGGGAGGCCATGTTTCAGGGCGGGGTGTGGAGGGGAGGCCATGTTTCAGGGCGGGGTGTGGAGGGGAGGCCATGTTTCAGGGCGGGGTGTGGAGGGGAGGCCATGTTTCAGGGTGGGGTGTGGAGGGGAGGCCATGTTTCAGGGTGGGGTGTGGAGGGGAGGCCATGTTTCAGGGCGGGGTGTGGAGGGGAGGCCATGTTTCAGGGCGGGGTGTGGAGGGGAGGCCATGTTTCAGGGCGGGGTGTGGAGGGGAGGCCATGTTTCAGGGCGGGGTGTGGAGGGGAGGCCATGTTTCAGGGCCGGCAGACACACAAACATCCATCAGGCCCCGGCAGCCGGCAATTTGTGTGGAATGGAGGCGCAGCCTTTAAGGCTCCCAACACGCCAGCTCTTTTATTACACTAATGATAGACAGCAGACAGCCAGGGAGCACAGCCACACCCACAACCCCCCCCCCCCCACACACACATACACACATACATCTACACAACCCCCCCCCACACACACACACGCACACACACATGCATCTACACAACCACACACACACACAGGCATCTGGGTATTCTTTTCTGTAAAGTGTAAACACACTGTCGCACACACATGATGGCATTCAGATGCTGTGAGTACATGTACAGTGTGAAATATTGTACCGTTGTATCCCTGTGGCAGAGAGATGGAGTGTAAGAGTAAAGACAGAGAACAGTTCAGTGATGCTTAAAGAAAGAAAGAAAGAAAGAAAGAAAGAAAATAAGTAAAAAGTCTATCTATACAACAGTGTCCCTTCTGTTGCCCGTGTGTCTCTCTCTCTCTCTCTCTCTCTCTCTCTCTCTCTCTCTCCCTCTCTCTCTCTCTCTCAGTAATGTTCATGCTCTCCAGTGCTGCAGTCTGACTGGAGTCTAAAACATCTGCACTTTATCATTACCTTACAAAGTTAGTCATTACTGTCCCTACTGAGCCCTGGCCGCCCACTGTCTCACACACACACACACACACACACACACACACACACACACACACACACACACACACACACACACACACACACACACACACACAGAAGGGGGAGTTGAAGCAGAAGGCAGACACAGACCGGGTCATGGTGTGTTCATTATCATACAGTATTTCGGGAGAGTTCTCTAAGGACAAACACAAACAAACATGCTTCCTCCTCCTCCTCCTCCTCCTCTCTCGGAATGGGTGTCTAAAGCCCTGGCTATACTTTCTGCGTCTGCAAGTACGCAAGCGTGCGCGTGATGTAACTGTAGTCACCAGAAGGTGTAGTGCGCGTTGTTATATCTCTTGTATGTCTTATGAATGTTACTGTATGTTTCAGCTCCATCAGGGGGGGGCGTCACCTTTCACCTGCAGAGTGATGCACGTCTCCTTATTTGGGCATACCTCCCAGAGTTGGGGTGTCCTCACGGAGTGCTCCTCAGGATACTGTAAATGAGCGACTGACGTCCGCTCAAGGGACTCCATATTCACGTATTACTCGCTGCACATGAAGTACTACAGGCACACACATACACACACACACACGCACGCCGGGTCCAGGCCGGACGCGAAAGCGCCGTGAAGCGCAGACAGTTTCCTTTCGGCGCCACGTTAACCAGTGTGTTCACTGTTCACACCTTTGACAGCCAGGCTCCTGCTCTTCTGTGTGAACAGCCAGGCTCCTGCTCTTCTGGTGTGAACAGCCAGGCTCCTGCTCTTCTGTGTGAACAGCCAGGCTCCTGCTCTTCTGGTGTGAACAGCCAGGCTCCTGCTCTTCTGGTGTGAACAGCCAGGCTCCTGCTCTTCTGTGTGAACAGCCAGGCTCCTGCTCTTCTGGTGAACAGCCAGGCTCCTGCTCTTCTGTGTGAACAGCCAGGCTCGTGCTCTTCTGGTGAACAGCCAGGCTCCTGCTCTTCTGTGTGAACAGCCAGGCTCCTGCTCTTCTGGTGTGAACAGCCAGGCTCCTGCTCTTCTGTGTGAACAGCCAGGCTCCTGCTCCTCTGTGTGAACAGCCAGGCTCCTGCTCGCTTCACAGAGCTCTGGCATCCAGTCTGAACACGGCGTTACATGCAAACACTCAAATCACTCAGCGAGTGTGTGTGTGTGTGTTTATGTGAGTGTGAGTGTGTGTGTGTTTGTGTGTGTTTGTGTGTGTGTGTTTGTGCGAGTGAAAGTCAGTGTGTGTGTGTGTGTGTGTGTGTGAGTGACGGGGTCGTGGGGTTGGCGCTGTGCATCCTCCTCTCCTCTCTGCTCACCGATACAGACCGACGGAGCGAGAGGAGCCATGGAGCTCCCTCCTCCACCTGACCGCACACACACCCTGCTCACACACACACACACACACACACCCACACCCTGCTCACACACACACACACACACCCTGCTCACACACACCCTGCTCACACACACACACACACACACACACCCTGCTCAAACACACACACACACACCCTGCTCTCACACACACACACACACACACACACACCCACCCTGCTCACACATACACATACACACACACGTGCACACACACATACACACACACACACACCCTGCTCACACTCACACACACACACACACACCCTGCTCACACACACACACACACACACACACCCACCCTGCTCACACATACACATACACACACACACACGCGCACACACACATACACACACCCTGCTCACACACACCACACACACACACACACACACACACACACACACACACACATACACACACACACACCCTACTCTCTCTCACACACACACACACACGCGCACACACACACACGCACGCACACATGCGTGCGCGGCTCTAATCGTGATCATTACAGGAACATTCCTGTCAGGTTATTCAGGGGATGTCACTCGTTCATTGGTCTAAATTAGCCAGCGTGTCGTTCTCCTGTTCCTGGTCCCCACGGAGCTCTGGGGCTGATGGACGGCCCCACACACGGCCTAATGAGGCTGACGCACCGCACCGCTCTCTGGAGCTCACACCCACAACTCCCTCTCTCCTCCTCCTCTCCTCCTGCTCCTCTCTCTCTCTCCTCTGTCTGGATCTCCTCCTGCTCCTCTCTCTCTCTCCTCTGTGTGGATCTCCTCCTACTCCTCTCTCTCTCTCCTCCTCCTCCTCTCCTCCT
>NC_140235.1:9433097-9438097 GCF_949987555.1 Borostomias antarcticus
GTTCACAGCGGCCCCACCGCTGTTCTCCGGTCTGTGATCCAAGACCTCGCAGCCAGGGGGCGCCCCCTCCCACTGAGCTCATTAATCACAGCCCCATCAATACATGTCCTGGTGCTGTGTGTGTGCGTGTGTGTCTGCTACTACGACCACCTACCGCATGGGAACACAGACACACAACTACCTCCATCAATCATTATCAGAAAGACACAGAGAGAGAGAGAGAGAGAGAGAGAGAGAGAGAGGCGGAGAGTGAGAGAGAGAGAGACAGGGAGAGAGAGAGGGAGTAAGGGAGAAGGAGGAAGAGAGAGACACAGGGAGAGAGAGAATGAACGAGGGAGAGACTCGATCAGAGGAAGAGAGTAGCTGAGACAGTGTTGTTGTTCCCAGAACACACCAACCATCACATTTCAATGTCATCACTTGGAGGTCAAACAGGAGAGAATGTGACCATGCCACTTGCTGTGCCTGTCTGTCTGTGTTTGTGTGTATTTACATGGATGTGGTTGAATGGGTGTGTTTAGTTTATGTAAGTGTGTAAGTGTGTGTGTGTGTGTGTCAGGCGCCACAGCCTGTCTGCTCTGCCACTGTGCGGCTACTTGATGCGTGTGTGTGTTTGTGTGTGTGTGTGTGTGTGTGTGTGTGTTTGTGAGTAAGTGCGTGAGTATGTGTGTGTATGTATGTATGTGTGTGTGTGTGTGTGTGTGTGTTGCACAGATCTGCCCAGCGTGGCTGGTTGCCATGACATGAAGTCACATGACGCTAGTAGCTAGCTTCTCTAGAGAGGTCCGTAGACGAAACTCTGATCACCATGGTGATCTCACACACACACACACATACCCCTCTCTCCCTCTCTCCTCTCTCAACATTCATCTGCTCCACTCGACCTCTGACCCTCTATCCATCCCTCCAATCTCTCTTGAAACGCACCCCTCAAAATTAATTTGGCTTTTTCAATGAGAGAGAATGAGAGAGGGAGAGACACAGAGAGAACTATTTAGAGAGAGAGAGGGAGAGAGAGAGAGAGAGAGAGAGAGAGAGAGGAAGATTGAAGCTAGTACAGTAGGCTGAGTGTTTAATGGTAGCAATTACATGAGAAGATGAGCAGCATTCCTTCCTGAGGGCAGACTGATTACAGGCCTCTCTCTCCCCCTCTCTCTCTCCTTTCTCTCCCCCCCTCTCTCTGGGCCCCAATAATTACCCACTCCCCTCCTCCCCCCCTTCCCCTCCTCCTGCTCCCAGCTCTGACCCAGTCAGGGTAACAGGGCCACAACCCACCTCTCTCTCTCTCTCCCTCCTCCAGCTCTCCTGCCTTCTCTCTCCCTCCTCCCTTTCTCTCTCTCTCTCCCTCCTCCCTCTCTCCAACTCTGAGCCACTCTGCTCCCTCTCTCTGTTCCTGCCTGATTACTCCTGGAGCCACAAGAAGACACAGCACACACACACACACACACACACACACACATACACACACACATACATACACACACACTACTGAGAGCCTCGCACACACTAGCACTACACAGCTACAGCGCGCACGGACACGACAGCTTGCGCACGTCCTGTCGGAGCATAATAGACATAAACATTTAGACCACAGACTGAGGTCAGCTCTCAACCAGATCTTGACCTGCCCTGGCCTGCCCACCCCTCAGAGCAGAGAGCCCAGCAGTCCGTCAGGTCAGACGCCCAAACCCCACTGACAGGTCCTGTCTAGCAGGTACTTCAACCCCCCCCTAACGGCTCCTACACAAACCAGTCTGTCCACCCCCCCCCCCCACCTCTCCTCCCACTAGCCCCAGCCAACCGATACCAGATAGACTGGAGCCAGACAGGAGCCAGACAGACGGACAGACGGACAGACAGACAGACAGACAGACAGACAGACAGACAGACAGACACACACACACACACACACACACAGACAGACAGACAGACAGACACACAGACAGACAGACACACAGACGGACAGACAGACGGACAGACACACAGACAGACAGACACACAGACGGACAGGCAGACAGACGGACGGACAGACAGACAGACAGACAGACAGACAGACAGACAGACAGACAGACAGACAGACAGACGGACAGACGGACAGACGGACAGACAGACAGACAGACAGACAGACAGACACACAGCCGGACAGGCAGACAGACAGACAGGCAGACACACAGACAGACACACAGACAGACAGACGGACGGACAGACAGACAGACAGACAGACAGACAGACAGACAGACAGACACACACACACACACACACACACACACAGACAGACAGACAGACAGACACACAGACAGACAGACAGACACACAGACGGACAGGCAGACAGACGGACAGACAGACAGACAGACAGACAGACGGACAGACAGACACACAGCCGGACAGGCAGACAGACAGACAGGCAGACACACAGACAGACACACAGACAGACAGACAGACGGACGGACAGACAGACAGACAGACAGACAGACAGACAGACAGACACACACACACACACACACACACACAGACAGACAGACAGACACACAGACAGACAGACAGACACACAGACGGACAGGCAGACAGACAGACAGACAGACAGACAGACAGACAGACAGACGGACAGACGGACAGACGGACAGACAGACAGACAGACACACAGCCGGACAGGCAGACAGACAGACAGGCAGACACACAGACAGACAGACAGACAGACGGACGGACGGACGGACAGACAGACAGACAGACGCACAGACAGTTTGCTTCAAGTAATTCACTGTTGATACAATACACGGAATATAGAGCTCCTTCGGTTAGTGTGTCTTGTTTCATGGATTGTGTGTGTGTGTGTGTGTGTGTTTGTGTGTGAGTGTGAGAGTGTAAGAGCTTGTGTGTGTGTGTGTTCGTGTGCGTGAGATGACAACCTGCTCTCCTGAGAGTGTGGGTCAATCTGAATGTAAAAACACATGCACAGTAAACATGTTGTCCTCCATCTATGAGGCATGTTTTTCTGTGGGAATTATGGTTGCAAAATTCCAGAAATATTCTCATTATATTAATGAGAATTAATGGGAATTTACTGGAAATGTAACTGTATTCCCATAAATTAACTGTTTTCCAGTTTATTCCCGTTAATTCCCATAAATTCATGTTAATTCCCATGGGAAGTGTGTGAATATTGCCACCCTAGTGCTCATGAAGATGGGGAGACGTGTTTGAAGCATTATTCATTTTATGTGAGTAGGATTTAACTTCCGGAGCTCTAAGAGCCCCTGAGGACTTTCAATCCTGGAAATCCAGAAAACCACACAAATGACTCTCCTCAATTGTCTGGCAAAGATGCAATCTGCACCAATCACTTTGTGTGTGTGTGTGTGTGTGTGTGTGTGTGTGTGTGTGTGTGTGTGTGTGTGTGAAGCAGATGCAGTGTTACATAGTGATTTATGAAATTTCCAAATGTTTGCAGCTAAAACAAAGGACTCAGTGGATTGTGATATATACGTATGTACCTTCTGAATCTTGGGTTTAATTCGCTCTGCTTCTCGTTCTGAGAGATGTTTCTTCCGTCTAGCGAGCGTTGTTCACAGCTCGGCTGGTTCACAGCTGGGTGAAACTTTGCAGAGCTGAGTCCAGGCTATTCAGAGATGAGTCTTTCTGTCTGACGCATAAGCTTCAAAGCGTGCACCCGAACAACGATTGCGGGTGTAAAGAGCTCCTCAAAAATTTTCTCAACCTGTCGGCAGAGACACCTGACCTGAGGGCATGACTAACTTTGTCATGGTTGGACACATATACGACCTAGCGTGACCTACGACCTCCATCTCTGATCTATCAACATGACACATACTGTATACGACCTAGCCATACTCCATCTCTGATCTACAGTATCAACATGATCAAACAAGTAATCTGATCTATGTTGTGAAATATGACTAGAACTAGTAATAATTGTAACCACAATGTGCCTAGCCTTGACACTAACCTACTGTATGACAATCCTAACATTTAGAACAAGCCCCAATCACAGCTTTTTACGTACAAAGCAAAATGTACTTGGCAATGGGAAAAATGAGCTGTGGCAAGCGTCCTCAAGTGGTGGACCCTGGTACATGTGACAGACGCAGGAATAGACGAATGCACACATTAATTAACTAACTTCTGTTACTGTGCTAATGTTCATATATATGTATATATGTGTACAGTATGTTAGAGAGAAAGATGGAGAGAGAGAGAGAGAAAGGGAGAGAGAGAGAAGGAAGTGGTGGAGATGGATGGAGAGATTCTGAGGGAGGGGTGCGAAAACATGATGGAGGGAAGGAGAGAAATAATTAAGGTGTTGATGAAAGAGATTATCAAACGGTATGGAAGTAACCAAGGTAGAGGAGTATGGAGAGAGAAGCTGAATCCCAATCTGAGTGCGCAAACCGCACTTGTGGCCTCTCGCACTTGTGGCCTGAGGCCTGAGCACTTAATTGACGTCAGCTGGAAGGGCCAGAGGGTGCAGGGCCGTGAATTAAATGGGACAGCACTCCCAGTTTCGCTCAATGCCCCTCCCACTTCGTTTTCATTGGCTGCCGCGTTCCTCAGATGCAGAGGCTGCTCTGACGCTCCCTTCAGCTCTGCAAATTGACCGATTGACGTCTGTTTTAATTTAATAATAATTAAAAAATTAGGTTGGGTGGGATATGTTTGCAGCATGTGGATTTCAAGATAAATGTAGTGTTATCTGCAAATGTCATCATTTATGTGTGATGCACTCGGATCATGACCCGGATGCACTCAAGCACTGTGTCACATGAGACGCGGTGGGCTGTGGGTATTTTCTGCTCCTAAGTCCGTGAAATTGCGGACTTTCGGTAAGTGCGGTTACAGTGCGCAAAATGGCAGCGTGGCGCACTTGTGGACCTAGCAATTCCGTTTTGGAACTACCCTGAGCCCTTGTGGACTTAGCGGGAACGCGCATGTAAGGCCACAAGGCCGCGAGTGCTCTGCACTTTCGCCTAAGTGCGCGATTTGGG
>NC_140235.1:9440597-9455597 GCF_949987555.1 Borostomias antarcticus
GAAGAGGAGAGGAGAGGAGGAGAAGAGGGGAGAGGAGGAGAGGAGAGGAGGGGAGAGGAGGGGAGAGATACGACAAGGAAGACAAGGCTTCACTAATTCTGACACTCCATTCTGTTCTATTTTTAAGGCTCATGAGGACTAACTAATAATGGAACGGCCATGGAGAGCTGTGTCCAGATGGGCACCATCATTGTTCCAGAAATACACAGAGAGATCGAGCAGGAGAGAGACAGAGAGAGAGAGAGAGAGAGAGAGAGAGAGAAGGAAAGAGACAATGGGTACAGAAAGAGAGAGATGGAGTGATGGAGAGAATGAATAATGGAGAAAGAATAGGTATAGAGAGATGGGGTGAGGGAGGGAATGAGAGAATGAGTAGAGAGAGAGAGAGGGGGGGGGAGAGAGGGAGAGAGAGAGAGAGAGCGAGAGAGAGAGAGAGAGCGAGAGAGAGCGCGAGAAAGAGAGAGAGAGAGCGAGAGCGAGAGCGAGAGAGAGAGAGAGAGAGAGAGAGAGAGAGAGGAGCCTAGGTGACCTGGATACAGATCAGATGCACATTATTGATCACTTAAGGAAGAAAGAGAAAGAGCCCAGGAGCTTTGTTTGAAAAGCAGATAAATGAACACAAACAAGGACAGACAGAACTGGGTGAGACAGACACACACACACACACACACACACACACACACACACACACACACACACACACACACACACACACACACACACACACACACACACACACACAGAAAAGTGGGGTAGGCTGACCATAAGGGCCAAATGGAATGACTCTGAAATGGGTTAATCCACAGAAAACCACAGTCCCATACATGTAGCCAGCAAGGACTAGGACCACAGCCAACATCTGACCAAGCTGGAGCCCTCACAAACACATCATTTTGGAGTGCACACACACACAAACACACACACACACATGCATGCATGAACACATGCGCACACACACACACACGCACACACGTATGCACACACGCACACACATACACACACACAGACGCACATGAGGGAGGCTGGATCTGATTATTTCGTTTAGGATTTATGAGGCAATCTATAGAGTGTCCAACTGTCTATGGGAGATGTATGGGGGGTTGGGTCCCTGCATGCACACACACACACACACACACACACACACACACACACACACACACACACACACACACACACACACACACATACCTTCAGCCAACTCTTGTTCTGGATTATTCTGTCCAGTCAGAATAGATTATTTTTTCATAATCGCTGGGTAAAATCAGAGTTAAAGCAATGACAGCTATAGGAAAATCTGAAACACACTCACGCACGCACAAACACGCATGTGTGTGCGAGCGCACACACACACACACACACACACACACACACACACACACACACACACAAACCTTGAAATGGACCAACTACAACCTCCATAGCTCTTCTTCACCTTATATGAGACCTTCCTGACAATTAACCACACAGTCCTACAGTACATGTAACTACACACTCTTACCTGAAGAGTTACACAGTCCTACATGTAACTACACACTCTTACCTGAAGAGTTACACAGTCCTACATGTAACTACACACTCCTACCTGAAGAATTACACACTCCTAAAAGGTAAAGGGTTAAAGGGATAGAGCAAAGAATATGTGAACCACCTTTAAAGCACAACATACAGAGAGAGGAGAATGTCTCTGAAAGGGTTCAAACAGTGTTTCAGTCTGATTAATGTCTATGAGAGCCTTCAGATGCGGGCTCCAAACTGCTACCTTTGCAATGCACTAATGGGGTTAGGGGGGTGTTTAAATATTGAAGTGCGAACACAAGACGCAAGGCTCTAAACATCCAAACTCCACTTGGCATCACAATGCGTCAAAAGACTTTACTTGGAAACCCTGGCTGCTAGCAAACAGAATCAGGTGGAAACTCAATCAGATTCTGGTTTTCTCCTGGGCAAACACAGACCGCACCTGTGATCTGGGCCAGAATCCAGTTAGAGGATTGATCGGACCACGTTATATGATAAAGCATTGATCCAGCCAGTGGGTAGGCCAGTACTCTGGAGGTTGGAGGTCGTGGTCCCCATGTGGTCGACTCGACCGCTAAGCTGTCTGTGCACCACTCCTGAACGGCAGAGAACAGAGGGGGAGGGGCCTGAAACCTCCAGCTTCATTCTATGAGGTCATTGACCTGCATTGTGACCTCAACCTTGGCCCAATCCCAATGTCCCCCCTTGAACCCTCAAGCCCTGAGCCCTCACAGACTTATTGACGTCACCTGGTAAAAGTGGTTGAGTGTGAGAGGCTGCGAGGGCTCAAAATGGTATAAAAAGGAAAGGGACGTCACATTGTAGGGATGTCACAATACCAAACATGTAGTAGTCGATATCAATACCAGTGAAATTCCATGATTCTTGATACCCAATATAAAAATAATAACACATTGATACCACGGTAAAAAAATAAAAATCCCATGTAGCCTACCTCAACATACAGTACAGCTTACCTTATTAAGAACATCATCTTCTGTCTGATAATGTACTATGAAAGAAAGATTATGAGACCTTAAAGGGCAATGCTCGTTTTTGACAACCTGGACCTTATTTATGACATATTATAAGAAGTTTGACTCACCGAGATCACTTTTGTGTAGTTCGGAGGCCTGTAGAAGAAATGTAAAATCCAGCGCGAGCCAGTATATCCATGTAATGACGGTGATCGGGGCACCGATCTCCGGCTCACATTCTCTGCGCTACGATCGTTGTTGGTGCCGAGAATATTGTCGTCGTCATTCGTCAGCAACAATCCGATCGTAGCGCAGAGAATGTGAGCCGGGGAATAGCCAGTCTGCGCGCTGGCCTGTGCGCATGCGTGCTGGAGCAAGTGGGGAAAGGCGTGTAGATCATATTACAGAGGCTTAAGACCCCGTATTTGAAACCCACAACAATGGCTCGCGTTGAGGAATCTCAACTGTCGATTCATCCAATCTGATTGATGAAAACAACCGTTTAGCGGCCGAAAATAGATTTTGAGAAACTGCATTCTCGGTGCCCTGATCACCGTCATTACATGGATATACTGGCTCGCGCTGGATTTTAAATTTCTTTTACAGGCCTCCGAACTACACAAAAGTGATCTCGGTGAGTCAAACTTCTTATAATATGTCGTAAATAAGGTCCAGGTTGTCAAAAACGAGCATTGCCCTTTAATACAGTATCAGGTAGCCTAGCTCAGTGACTGTAAAACAGCAGGATACACAGGCATTAGGCAAAATAAACACACCTGATGGACAAAAATGTTTCTTTAAGTCTTGATCCAAGACTATCATAAGCTTAGCTATCTATATCTGCATGTGTTTTGCGTTTTTCTATCTAGCTGACTGAGCTGGCAAAACAATCTGGCTGGCTAGCTACAGTAGCAAATAGCAGACTGGCCAGCAGCTTGTGTGACAAATATGGTAAACTAAGATTAGCTACTGTAGCCACTACCATGAATGGTACAAAGGGGTGCGTGCAAAAGTGTTTATTGCAAACCTGGCAAAGAATGCTGGCATCTAAGAAACTGACTGGCTATACAACAAGCAACTGACTTCAACAAGGCGTGGTGGTTATGGCTAGCACTAGCTAACCTAGCAAGTAGCACTAACCAAACAGCAAAAAAATATTTTTAAGACATTTCGAATTTTTGATTCAATTTGGTAGGCTACTATCAATCCTCTAGTTTATAGTGGTACAACATATATTCATAAAATCAAACTGGAAATGGTCAATTTTCAAGAGATTGTGGATGTACTGTAGCCTATAATGTCTGTTTTTTTCCAACTAGAAGGTCTATGTGAAAGTACAGAGGAGAGCCTGATGGTGTGCGGCTAATGTGAAAGCGAAAGTTGATCTGGTCTCTTTTTAAAATTACTAGACTAGCAGCCGCATACAAGCCCATTCTGAGATGTTTGTCTCCTCAACCCAAAAACGTTAGCTAATGTTTCTTAGCTAGCGGTACACTTAGTAGAAGTAATATTCGCCCGTCAGGTCCAGAAACATTGCATACCCAGTACCTACAGTAGGCTACTGTGGAAAAAACTAGTACATTTTCAGAATCTTTCCTGTTCACGTTACATTGATGCCAAAACATATTTCTTACTATTGTGGGTTTAGGACTTTTTATTTATTCACAACCTTCTGTGTTAACCTTGTGGTCATAAGCCAACTACATTACTGCCTGTCTTTCTTTGTGATGAATCCAAAAGTATTTACTCAAGAATGACAACACAGATTTCTGCACAAATACCACACAACACTTTCCATATTCATGCTGGAAATCTCAATTCAAAGAGCCGAGATGGATGATTAATGTCGTAAAGATTTTTAACTGAGGAATCATATGATTTATGGTAACAGAAATCTATGTAACTTATAACCATAGCCTACATAGTTTCAAACAAATCTAATTATATCCTACAAACCCATAGGGTTGATAACCTATAGGAAAATATTGAAACCAAAATTATTATAAGGCTACTTGTGCAGATAAGCAAGTCCAGCTGAAAACATGAAAACAGATTTTGTTTTGTCTTGTAACGTGAACATCAAGGTTACTTGTTTATTGGATGTTCTTCAGGTGACCCTGTGTTTCACGTCACAACAATATTAACTGTGGATAATTCCCTTAGGCAAAGTCTGCAGAAGTGCAGCCTTATGGGGCATAAATGGCTCAACATGTCTGCTAGAGAGCCCTCACTCGACAGCCTTACGCCCTCACACACTTACACCCTCACACACTTACGCCCTCACACACTTACGCCCTCACACACTTACAGTAGCTGGAATGCGCCTCAAAGTTTGTGAGTCCATAAGGGTGGACACTGGGACTGGGCCCTTGAGCCCTGACCTCTATCTGAGGCAGGAACAGGGTTGTGAGGTAGCAGACATAGTCCAATCAGAGCAGAGTAGAAGATATCAGGATCTTTCTAGTGAATACTACAACCTACCCAACCAACCAATCTACCAACCAACCAACCAGCCAACCACAGTATCCAAATCTCTCTCTCTCTTTTGTCCTAGATGACTTTCTCCGCATTGATGATAAGTCATACATCGCAGTCAGAGGTTTCAATGTCATAGGGCATGCTAGATGAGTCATACAGCCCTGTCCCAGGTTGCAATGGGCTAAGTGGCAGTCTTTCACAGAGGAGCCCACAAAACACAACAAGAAAGAGGAGAGGAGAGGTGGATGAAAGGAGAGCTAGAGTGAAGTGAAGAGCAGAAGAAACAGAAACAGAGAGATTAAAGAGAGGATAATGGTGGAGGCTGTGGAGGACAATAAGAACTCGTCTGATCACCACGAGGAGGAGTTTGGAGAGGCTAAGAGAGGCTTGCTGGCTGCTCTCCCTTCACAGCCTCAGAAGAGAACACCATGATGAAATATACACTAAGGGCCCAGTCTCTCCACACTGGCCCACAATCAAGCCCCCTCCTCCCTCCACTCCTCCTCGCTACCCCTCACCCCCCCCCCTCTCCCCTACTGTACGAGCAGTAACACCAGGCCTCCCCTCACCCCCCCCCCCCCTCTCCCCTACTGTATGAGCAGTAACACCAGGCCTCCCTGCCTCCCCTCACCCCCCCCCCTCTCCCCTACTGTATGAGCAGTAACACCAGGCCTCCCTGCCCCCCCTCACCCCCCCCCCTCTCCCCTACTGTATGAGCAGTAACACCAGGCCTCCCTGCCCCCCCTCACCCCCCCCCACTCTCCCCTACTGTATGAGCAGTAACACCAGGCCTCCCTGCCTCCCCTCACCCCCCCCCTCTCCCATACTGTACGAGCAGTAACACCAGGCCTCCCCTCACCCCCCCCCTCTCCCCTACTGTATGAGCAGTAACACCAGGCCTCCCTGCCTCCCCTCACCCCCCCCCCTCTCCCCTACTGTACGAGCAGTAACACCAGGCCTCCCTGCCTCCCCTCACCCCCCCCCCTCTCCCCTACTGTACGAGCAGTAACACCAGGCCTCCCTGCCTCCCCTCACCCCCCCCCCTCTCCCCTACTGTATGAGCAGTAACACCAGGCCTCCCTGCCTCCCCTCACCCCCCCCCCCCTCTCCCCTACTGTATGAGCAGTAACACCAGGCCTCCCTGCCTCCCCTCACCCCCCCCCTCTCCCCTACTGTATGAGCAGTAACACCAGGCCTCCCTGCCTCCCCTCACCCCCCCCCCCTCTCCCCTACTGTACGAGCAGTAACACCAGGCCTCCCTGCCTCCCCTCCCCTCACCCCCCCCCCCTCTCCCCTACTGTATGAGCAGTAACACCAGGCCTCCCTGCCTCCCCTCACCCCCCCCCCTCTCCCCTACTGTATGAGCAGTAACACCAGGCCTCCCTGCCTCCCCTCACCCCCCCCCTCTCCCCTACTGTACGAGCAGTAACACCAGGCCTCCCTGCCTCCCCTCCCCTCACCCCCCCCCCCCTCTCCCCTACTGTATGAGCAGTAACACCAGGCCTCCCCTCACCCCCCCCCTCTCCCCTACTGTACGAGCAGTAACACCAGGCCTCCCTGCCTCCCCTCACCCCCCCCCCCCTCTCCCCTACTGTACGAGCAGTAACACCAGGCCTCCCTGCCTCCCCTAACCCCCCCCCCTCTCCCCTACTGTATGAGCAGTAACACCAGGCCTCCCTGCCTCCCCTCACCCCCCCCCCCTCTCCCCTACTGTATGAGCAGTAACACCAGGCCTCCCTGCCTCCCCTCACCCCCCCCCTCTCCCCTACTGTATGAGCAGTAACACCAGGCCTCCCTGCCTCCTCACATGCATGGGACTCTGGTTTGTTTGGTTAATCTGTATATTAGACTGGTCCATTAGGAATCACTGGTTTAACAGGGCGTGGAGACCTGGAGACCAGAGATCTCTCTCTCTCTCTCTCTCTCTTGTCCTCTCTCTGTGTGTGCCGGAGGGCAACACTACTACACACCCTCTCTGCTCTGCTCCCCGAGGTCGCTCTATCATTTATCTTCATTGAGAAAAAACAAGCAAACAAACAAACAGAGAACATTAAAAGGACACCCAGAGCAACTCACATTACTCAGGGGGTTGAAGGAGCTCCTGTGTGTGTGTGTGTGTGTGTGTGTGTGTGTGTGCGTGTGTGTGTGTTTGTGCATGTAACCCTACGGAAATGTATCCCATCCCACACATGGCTTGGTTTGTACTATGGGTTTATCTGTTAGCTCGCCCACCTTGAAAGATTTTGTCTCTGATCGCAAAACTGTCTCGTTCGATATCGCCGTTCAAGCGGCTGTTCCTCCGCCAGAACATGAGGCTTACTCTCACATCCCTAATGAGAGGTCTGCTGATAATCCCTCCTCTGTTTTCTCTGCCCAGTGTAGCAGCTTAACTCAGTTCCATGATATGAATATAATATAAATCAGCGGTCCCCAAGTTTTTTTGCACTACAGACTCAGATCTTCAGCACCAAACTCTAAACCAAGATGACAGCTGCTGCGCAGCACTGGATAGGGGCTGAGGAAGAGGCTGGGCATTTTGAGGAAGAGGAAGGAGACAATGACAAATACAGCCTGGCTTATGTGCCTGGTTGGCTTGTTTCTGTTCAGGACTGGTAGGAAACTAGTCATGCCACTGAAATAGCTGTGAACTGAAATTACCTTCAATATTCTAAACCAAGTTTACTCAGATCTTCAATACTCTTCACCAGTATTACTCAGATTGTCAGTACTCTGCACCAACATTACTCAGATCTTCAATACTCTAAACCAATTTAGTCAGCTCTTCAATACTCTAAAGCAATATTACTCAGACCTTCAATACTCTAAACCAGGGTTTATCAAGTAAAGTTCTAAGAGGTCCATTTTGACAAAGTGGCCTCAAGCCAGGGTCCGGTGGTGATGCGTGCGTTTTTTATGCCCTCAACACAGATTTGTTTCCTTGCATATTCCTATCAAATTATTGTATAGCAGCAAGTAGGCTATGTTACTGTGAAATATGCATGGACGTTAAAATATTGTTCACTTCAGTTGTATATCCGCAACTTACTTTAGGCTAACTTGAGTAAAATGAGGTCTACATTTAAAAACAAGGTAGCTTTTAAAATATATGAGACAAACAGGTTTAGAGCTACCCGCAGTGAGAATGAATATATACAACTTGGTCCATTCTTGATGGAACGCCCTATTTTCAGCATCTATTTTTCTTATTTTAGAGCACGGCATGTATAGGCTGCGTTACTTCTGTCTTGTAGTATCTCTCTTCCCTCTTCGTTTGTCCTTACGTTTCTCTGGTCAACTCCAACGAATCGCTCTGATTAGAGTAACGTTAACGATAGCTAGGCTGTCACGTGTAGACTGGGTGACGTCAGGCAATGAACACGCAGATTCGATTGGCTAGCGACGCGTGATATAGTAAACAAATGCCGTAATATACTACAAAGGCTGCGCAGGCTCAAACTAGTTGCCTACGCTCCGTCAAAAGGGAGAAATTCTCATTGATTTATCAGGTTATAGACGCGGTCTGGATTGGATGCTTCTGGGTCCGGATCCGGACCGCGGTCCGCCTGTTGGTGATGGCTGGTCTAAACCAAGATTACTCAGATCCTCTGACCAGCGTTAAGTTATCTACGGTCCAGGTTCAAAACAATGGGGCACTGTGCTGTTACTGTTTTAGCTCCAACACTGTCCTACGGTCCCATGCTGTTACTTTTTTATCTCCAACACTGGAGCTCCTTTCCCCTCACTGGGTCGTCGGTACCACATAAAAAAATTTAATAAATTAAAATCCACTTGTATAGGCTCAGGCTAGCATTTTCATATGCTTATTACTTGTAATTCCTATTGGTTTTATTTCTTCTTATGTTGTTTTGCTTGTTAATATTGCTTTTATTGTTGAGTCTCTGCCATTTTATAAATTGTATTTTTACTTGTTGTTTTCATGCTGTGTACTATTATGCCTTTAAAAATGTTTAAAAACAGTTGTGACTGCTGTTTTGAGAAGTGCGTCCATTTCTGACCCACAGACATCACATCGCATACAATCAGGTTCTGATCCTGAGATTTATCATACTGAACACACACACACACACACACACACACACACACACGCATGTGTGTGCACTGTTTTTAATAAAATCGCACCCCATGTATGTGTGCTGGCCTGTACAGTAAGATGTATCTGGAGGAGCGCTCAGCAGTTTTAATCAACTCTGCAGACCACCAGGGAATTCAGGAATTCCAACAGGATAGTTGGGAATGGACATTGCAATAATAATAACACAAAAATGTAATCTGAATTATGGTCTAAAGAGATTAGGGCGGCCTAATCCCCAGACTAAACAAAGGGGTGGGGTGTTGGCTGTGATTGAATGGAGGTAACTGGGGGGGTGGGGGGCGGAGGGGGCTTATCTGTCTAAGTCCTGTCCCCTCCCCTAGCCCCACCCTGTCCTGTCCTCCTCCCCTAGCCCCACCCTGTCCTGTACTGTCCCCTCCCCTAGCCCCACCCTGCCCTGTCCCCCTCCCCTAGCCCCACCCTGTCCTGTACTGTCCCCTCCCCTAGCCCCACCCTGCCCTGTCCCCCTCCCCTAGCCCCACCCTGTCCTGTACTGTCCCCTCCCCTAGCCCCACCCTGCCCTGTCCTCCTCCCCTAGCCCCACCCTGTCCTGTACTGTCCCCTCCCCTAGCCCCACCCTGCCCTGTCCTCCTCCCCTAGCCCCACCCTGTCCTGTACTGTCCCCTCCCCTAGCCCCACCCTGTCCTGTCCTCCTCCCCTAGCCCCACCCTGTCCTGTACTGTCCCCTCCCCTAGCCCCACCCTGTCCTGTCCCCCTCCCCTAGCCCCACCCTGTCCTGTCCCCTCCCCTAGCCCCACCCTGTCCTGTCCCCCTCCCCTAGGCCCACCCTGTCCTGTCCCCTCCCCTAGCCAAACCCTGTCCTGTCCCCCTACCCTAGCCCCGTCCTGTCCTCCTCCTCTAGCCCTGGTCTGTCCCCCTCCCCTAGCCCCACCCTATTCTGTCCCCGTCCCCTAGCCCCACCCTGTCCTGTCCCCCTCCCCTAGCCCAAACCTGTCCTGTCCCCTCCCCTAGCCCTAGGGCTGCTCGATTATGTCAAAAGTTTTAAAAATGTCTTAACAAATCAAATTATACATTGACTTTGATAACAATTAATTTATTAAATGTTGACAGTGGCTTTTCTTTTTAACAATGTTCTTTGGATTAGATACATTTCTCCCATGGGAGACAAATAGTGAACCTTGACCTTGATAAATAAATAAATAAAAGTGCCAAAACTGATAAATAAAGAAGCTTCAAAGCACCGCCACCACCACAGAAGAAGACTACCTCGGAATTTTTTTTTCACTCGGACAGAACGTGTCTAAATAAGTTATTTAATGGTAGCGCCGAGGCTTCAAAACCCAGCATTTGTTAAAATAGACCCCTTTGCTTATGTAAGTGAAGTTTCGTGTTCATCTGACACTTGTAAATATGAGCGCCTCTCCTAAATACTGTATGCCGACACCGATTTATTTTGATGGCAAAGTGAATGGAGCTGGAAAGGACTGTTGTCTGGCAAGAGCGAGCGGAATGCGACAACCGGACTAAGAAGAGTACTTTGAGGGGCAGCTACGACTGCGTAGCAAATTTTACACACCGTGTCAACTTGGTCCAAATCTGTCCCTGCGAACCCATAGTGTTTCCACACCACTGACATTGTTTTAGCTCTCTTGTCCACCTCTCTTTCTGCTGCCATAATCTTCTTCTTGTGTTTTGTTCGAGAGGAGCATGCGTGCGCCTCGCTTGACAACTCGTCTCACTCTGAACTAAAGTGTTTGTTTTGGGGCATTGGGGGGTGGGGGAGGGGTCAAGCACAGTACAGCTCTGCAGTGTAGGGTGCACTTTATTTGTGCAAAATCGTTTTATGGCGATTATTTTGTTTTAATGATCGTTGACAGCCCAAATCTTAATCTAGATTAAAATCCGATTAATCGAGCAGCCCTACCTAGCCCCACCCTGTCCTGTCCCTTCCCCAAGCCCCGTCCTGTCCCCTCCCCTAGCCCCACCCTGTCCTGTCCCCTAGCCCCACCCTGTCCTGTCCCCTCCCCTAGCCCCACCCTGTCCCCCTCCCTGACACCAAGATGGCAGCACAGATCGACAACACATTCACACACGCCCCGGGGCTCAACAGGGAACATTCCTCTGCTGCTTCAGCTCTAGCCGCAAGGAGAGAAGTAGATCAGAGCGTCTCAGAGCTGGCCCTGTGTGGTCGGGAGTGCGGGGGGCGTCAAAGGTCAGCGGCTGTCTTTGTTGGCGGGGCGTCCCATTGTCCAGCAGCTGGAGAGAGCGGGGTCAGGCCAGGGCCTATTGGCTAGGCCTGGTCCTGGGCGAGGCTGACCACTCAGCCCTGCTAGTACACAGAGGGAGGCAGGGAGAAACACTGACTCACACACTCCCACCACAGTGGGACTCAAAGGAGGGTTTGTTTGACCCCCTGACCCCTTAAGTATCTTTAACTAAGACCCCTCCCCCCCCACCAGAACATAAAAGATATACTAATATATATGCAGTCAAATATATATACTGTATTAAAGTATGCATACGTACAGACATGCACACACGTGCACACACACACACACACACACACACACACACACACACACACACACACACACACACACACAGGCAGTAAAAAGGCCTACACTACTGGTGACATCAGCACTTCTTTAGTCTTAGTGCAATCGCTTCCTGGTTTAAATATCTTACTGGTTTAATTCTCTTCCTGGTTAAAGTAGCCTCCAAAGAACCATTTATTACCCTCCCAGAATGCAATTTGTGCTTTAGACCAATTAAGACTTTGACTCAACACTAGCGGCTCGCTATAAAGAAGTGCTTCCACGGTCATCTGTGGATATTACTCACGGCCGGGACTGCAACACCAGCTAGTAAATGTGTCAGGAGAACGGCTGCGTTGTTAAAAGGGAGACAGAGACTGTGTACAGTATATTGCTGGAGCTGTGCCATGCATACGTTAGCGTCGGTGCTAATGAAATAAAACACTCCGCTGATGGCACTTATTAGGACTTCCACGGCAGGGGCTCCCTGGTAGATCAGATGGGCGAAACAGCGCTCTCAGACCCCGGGGCGTCGGGAGGTGTTTAGGGAGGGTTTCTCTCTCAGACCCCGGGTGCATCGGGAGGTGTTTAGGGAGGGTTTCTCTCTCAGACCCCGGGTGCGTTGGGAGGTGTTTAGGGAGGGTTTCTCTCTCAGACCCCGGGGCGTCGGAAGGTGTTTAGGGAGGGTTTCTCTCTCAGACCCCGGGTGCGTTGGGAGGTATTTAGGGAGGGTTTCTCTCTCAGACCCCGGGTGCGTTGGGAGGTGTTTAGGGAGGGTTTCTCTCTCAGACCCCGGGTGCATCGGGAGGTGTTTAGGGAGGGTTTCTCTCTCAGACCCCGGGTGCGTTGGGAGGTGTTTAGGGAGGGTTTCTCTCTCAGACCCCGGGTGCGTTGGGAGGTGTTTAGGGAGGGTTTCTCTCTCAGACCCCGGGTGCGTCGGGAGGTGTTTAGGGAGGGTTTCTCTCTCAGACCCCGGGTGCGTTGGGAGGTGTTTAGGGAGGGTTTCTCTCTCAGACCCCGGGTGCGTTGGGAGGTGTTTAGGGAGGGTTTCTCTCTCAGACCCCGGGTGCGTTGGGAGGTGTTTAGGGAGGGTTTCTCTCTCAGACCCCGGGTGCATCGGGAGGTGTTTAGGGAGGGTTTCTCTCTCAGACCCCGGGTGCGTCGGGAGGTGTTTAGGGAGGGTTTCTCTCTCAGACCCCGGGTGCGTTGGGAGGTGTTTAGGGAGGGTTTCTCTCTCAGACCCCGGGTGCGTCGGGAGGTGTTTAGGGAGGGTTTCTCTCTCAGACCCCGGGTGCGTCGGGAGGTGTTTAGGGAGGGTTTCTCTCTCAGACCCCGGGTGCGTCGGGAGGTGTTTAGGGAGGGTTTCTCTCTCAGACCCCGGGTGCGTCGGGAGGTGTTTAGGGAGGGTTTCTCTCTCAGACCCCGGGTGCATCGGGAGGTGTTTAGGGAGGGTTTCTCTCTCAGACCCCGGGTGCGTCGGGAGGTGTTTAGGGAGGGTTTCTCTCTCAGACCCCGGGTGCGTCGGGAGGTGTTTAGGGAGGGTTTCTCTCTCAGACCCCGGGTGCGTCGGGAGGTGTTTAGGGAGGGTTTCTCTCTCAGACGTCGGGAGGTGTTTAGGGAGGGTTTCTCTCTCAGACCCGGGTGCGTTGGGAGTTGTTTAGGGAGGGTTTCTCTCTCAGACCCCGGGTGCGTTGGGAGGTGTTTAGGGAGGGTTTCTCTCTCAGACCCCGGGTGCGTCGGGAGGTGTTTAGGGAGGGTTTCTCTCTCAGACCCCGGGTGCGTTGGGAGGTGTTTAGGGAGGGTTTCTCTCTCAGACCCCGGGTGCGTTGGTAGGTGTTTAGGGAGGGTTTCTCTCTCAGACCCCGGGTGCGTTGGGAGGTGTTTAGGGAGGGTTTCTCTGTCAGAGACAGGCGCCCCTGTCCAGGCTGTCTCTGTGTAATTACACGGGAGAGGAACGCCACTCCTCCGCTCCTCGCAGGACCAGATGAGAGACATGTGTGACAGAGGCATGCAATCGCTCCGTGCGCAGAGAGAGAGAGAGAGAGAGAGAGAGAGGGAGAGAGAGGTTGAGGAGGGGTGAACGGAGGGTGTGTTGATAGTTCTTCTATCTCTTGTTTACAGATGCTGTCTTTTCTACTTCTCTCTTGCCTGTTATGCTCTCTCTCCCTCTTTCTCTCCCCCCCTCCCTCTCCCCTCTCTCTCTGTCTCTCCGTCTCTCTCTCTCTGCCCCCCCTCTCTCCCCCCTCTCTCTTTCTCTCCCCCCCTCCCTCACCCTCTCCCCTCTCTCTCTGTCTCTCCGTCTCTCTCTCTCTGTCCCCCCTCTCTCCCCCTCCCTCTTCTCTCTCCAGTTGATTGAGAGTTCATTATTCTGCAGTAGTCTGTGCTTGTTGTGTCTGCAGGACATATGTGCTAAGTTGTGTTAATGTGGGCCCTGCTGTTGAGTGCTTTAAAGTGGGGGGAGATTTACACACTCCTCACTACTATATAGCTGTCACTCACACATACACACACACACACTCACACACACACACACACACACACACACGCCCACATGGGCACAAAGACAGGGGAGCCGTAAGCGATGTGATTCACACACACACACACACACACACACACACACACACACACACACACACACACACACACAAACGCTCCCTAGGCACACACACACACACACACACACACACACACACAAACTTGCTAACATACACACATACAGTACACACACATGCTCGCTGGGCACACACACACACGCTAGGCACACACACACACAAACTTGCTAACATACACACATACAGTACACACACACGCTCGCTGGGCACACACACACACGCTAGACACACACACACACACACGCTAGACACACACACACACACACACAAAGAGGCGTTGACAGCGTGGGCAGATGAACACAAACAAACGCGTAGGTTCTGTTTACTTCCGTCTCTCACACACTACCAGCTAAATCTAAGAGAGTTTCCTCACATCCACACAAAGAGCCCGCAAGCTGCCAGAGCTGCCCAGGGCTACAACACCCAGCCAGAAGATCCACTCTTTCATTACAAACAAACTTTCTTTTTAATAAGTATTTTAATTATGCTCTTAGTCACTTGTTTTAGAAAGGAGATGCACTTGTGAGTTCAGGCGAGTAGTAGTAGTACAGTGACTTTTCCTACGTTAATTGCAATAATTATGATTGAATTGAATGATTGAAGGATAAAAGCGTCAGCTAAATTGCTAATGCAATGTTAATGGATTTGTACGGTAGCATGTGGCACCAGATAAACACAAAGCGATGAATAAAAGAAAGCATATTCTTAACTGTGTCACTGGGGAAGCATGTGAAACGTGTCCTGATATGTCCTGACGCGCCGGGTGTTGAGTGACTCACGTTAGGATCTAATCTGACTGTCTCCGATGA
>NC_140235.1:9460597-9488097 GCF_949987555.1 Borostomias antarcticus
ACGATGTGTTTATCACTGCGCGGTTGTGGCTCAATCAGGCTGACGCACACTGATGCCGTTTAATGATGACGCTGCGTATTGACTTGCCTCGTCTGCCTCGTAGCCTACAATTCAGTAGGTGTCTCATCGCACAGTGTACATGCATCAGATTGATGGTCGTACCCAATATTATTAGATCCGTGTCGCATAGTGTGGCTTGCAATAAACTTATAAGATTGCAAAAAACGCACAGTCTGTAGGAGGCTTAAGACTAAAACAGTCAAATGTATTAATGGCATGCTGAACTTGACATTCAACCTCTCAAGTATAACAGTCATGAACTTTAAACTTCCAGTATTTCTCAATTCAGTCAGTGACCATGCTGATCTTTAATAAAACAAGGGAAGTATTTATCTTCATCTTCAAGTATTTCTTAATTCACAGTTAGTTTGCTTAACTTCAATAAAACATTCAAATATTTCTCAAGTCAAAGTGCTGTCAAGGAAAACAGTTGTAATACAAAAAATAAAAATGCAATTACATGAATTAAATTGGAAGGGTCAGGCTAGCTGCCTTTTTCATTTATCAGAACAACCTTGCCTCTTTCAAAAATAAAATCGCAATTCTTGCAGATGGTGTGAGTCATGTCAAGCTCCTTCTTGCAGATGGTGTGAGTCATGTCAAGCTCCTTCTTGCAGATGGTATGAGTCATGTCAAGCTCCTTCTTGCAGATGGTATGAGTCATGTCAAGCTCCTTCTTGCAGATGGTATGAGTCATGTCAAGCTCCTTCTTGCAGATGGTGTGAGTCATATCAAGCTCCTTCTTGCAGATGGTGTGAGTCATGTCAAGCTCCTTCTTGCAGATGGTGTGAGTCATATCAAGCTCCTTCTTGCAGATGGTGTGAGTCATGTCAAGCTCCTTCTTGCAGATGGTGTGAGTCATGTCAAGCTCCTTCTTGCAGATGGTGTGAGTCATGTCAAAATCCTTCTTGCCTGAGAAAGTAGAAGCCCTAATGTGTCCAAATGCCTGCTGTGAGGGGGCAGGTTGTATTCCTTGCTTGTCCTCATTTCCCATGATTCTCAGCAACTAACGTTGCATGCGACGCCACACCAGATAAACGTTACAAGTAGAGGAGAACTAGCTAACTAACTGTTGTGAACGTTTGAGCTACTTGTTGTTCTTCTTTTCAACTTAACGTTAGAGCTACGCTGCTAAAGTTAGCATAGCCTTTACTAGCCACACTGCCTGGCTGCACACGCTCTGTTGCAGCGACAACTACGGAAGCCGGAAAGGGCGAATGGTGGTGGGGAAACAGAATGGAGGAGGGAAGGAGAGAGAGAGGAAAAAAAGAAGAAGAATCGATTCAGGAATTGTGGTATTAAGAATCGCGATCCTTTTTCAAGAATCGATTCATTGGAGCACCCCTATTTGAGTCCATGGCTGATATTAGTTGATATTAACTAGGCTATAATATCCATTAAGATAAGCCTACTGTACTATATAGCTCAAACTCGTAAATCACCTGTTTGATTTTTATAATGTGAAATGAACACAGCATTACAGTGTAGGCCTATTCCTAGAGTTTTTTTTCCCAAAAGCCTCTGGATCTGCCCATTAAACTAGAACAGATCTGCCCATTACACTAGAACGCAGCTCCGGATGTCTAGCGCCAAAACGTGCCTCCAGTCGTATCCAAAGGCCTCCAGGTTCGAGGGAGGTTAGTTTTGGCAGTTTAGTCTTAAACTGCTCAACGGCCCTTCTGGTGCCTAGAAACCTCCCACCAAGGCATACAAAAAATGTGTGCGTGCGATAGAAGCGTCTCACAGTGTGCGTGCTCGGGCATACCCATGCCAGGACCCACCAGACGCCACTGACCAATACACAGTTTTCTCACACACATCAGTCATCAACCATCTCTCTCTCCATCTCTTTCTCACACACATCAGTCATCAAAGATCTCTCTCTCTATCTCTTTCTCACACACATCAGTCATCAAAGATCTCTCTCTCTATCTCTTTCTGACACACATCAGTCATCAACCATCTCTCTCTCTATCTCTTTCTCACACACATCAGTCATCAACCATCTCTCTCTCTCTCTTTCTCACACACATCAGTCATCAACCATCTCTCTCTCTATCTCTTTCTCACACACATCAGTCATCAACCATCTCTCTCTCTCTCTCTTTCTCACACACATCAGTCATCAACCATCTCTCTCTCTCTCTCTTTCACACACATCAGTCATCAACCATCTCTCTCTCTATCTCTTTCCCACACACGCACAGACACACACCTTCACAGCTCTGCAGTCAAGGCAAGAACAGAATCTTAAAGTCGCACTTAAACGGACGTTTGAGATCATCTAACTTCCGTAGTTTGACGTATTTCCGACGCAAACAAGCTATGAGGGTGGGACATATGTTTAGAGGAATTTGATTGGAACATTGAGAAGTGGACAGGTTTGAAGAACTTTAGACAGATTCGATAGAAGGATAGCGTTGATTGACGGGTGGATGTCGTGAGATTATTGGCCTAAAATCTAAGGTACCTGTTGTCGTCATTGCACGTGACCTACCGTTTTCCAGGAAGTAAGAAATTATTTACTTTGATATAAGATTACAACAAAAGTAGAATTTTGTGATTTTTTGGGCATACATCGTTGAATAGGTGAACACTATGACCAATTATGTGAATCTATCTATCTATCTATCTATCTATCTATCTATCTATCTATCTATCTATCTATCTATCTATCTATCTATCTATCTATCTATCTATCTATCTATCTATCTATCTATCTATCTGTTAGAATAGAGGAGTTCCCCCTCTGAGTGGAGAGACATTCCAGACATGGTCCAAATGACCTCTGGTGGAGTGGCCAATTACAGCTCTGAACTCTGGTGAAGTGGCCAATCACAGCTCTGACCTCTGGTGGAGTGGCCAATCACAGCTCTGACCTCTGGTGGAGTGGCCAATCACAGCTCTAACCTATGGTGGCATGGTCAATCACAGCTCTCACCTCTGGTGGAGTGGTTAATCACTAAGAAAGATAATGGTAGGCTATTGTAAAATACTGGGATCTCTGTTTTGTTTTGTATTTGATTCAGAACTCGTCTCGAGGACCTTCTGCCTCTTACAAGGCAGCTACTGGAAATTACAATATGTTCTGGTAAATAAGAATTTTACTAACTTGGTAAAATAAACTCATTAAATGTCACGCCCACACACACAAACACACACACACAGACACACACACACACACACACACACAAAAACACACACACTCGCAAGAAGTCAACCCCTGCCTCTCCAGGGAGGTCCCTGTGCCATTCGCCATTCCCACTACTCTTGGCACCCCAGCTGCTCAGTGTGTATGTATGTCTGCGTGTGTGTGGATGTCTGTGTATGTGTGTGTGTGTGTTAGGGATGAGACTGTATGGATTTTTGCATTACGGTACGGAACGGTATCTAGTTACACAGTACGGTTTACGGTATTTCACGGTATACGGCATTTCACCTCCCCAACACACATAAAAAAAAACAAGTATTTTACTTTGAAGGAACTACAGTGCAACACATGATGGAAAATACACACTATTGTAATTAAGCTCAGTTTATTAATAGCAAGCTTATATTAAATTACTAAATGAACTGTTACAAGCAACTTGAAATGTGAAGTTTCAGCAGTGCATTATTGTGTAATACCGTAAACGTAATACCGTAAACACAGGGAATGTCATGGTTTTAATACCGTGGACATTTTATACCGCGGTTCACAGTTTTACGGTATACCGTCTCATCCCTAATGTGTTTGTGTGTGCGCGTGTGCATGTCTGTGTGCATGTCTGTGTGTATGTATGTATGTATGTATGTATGTATGTATGTATGTATGTATGTATGTATGTATGTATGTATGTATGTATGTGTGTGTGTGTGTGTGTGTATGTGTCTGTATGTCCGTGTGTGTGTGTGTGTGTGTGTGTCTGTCCGTGTGTGTGTATGTATGTCTCTGCATGTGTGTGTATATGTGTGTATGTGTATGTCCATGTGTGTGTGTATGTATGTGTATGTATGTGTGTGTATGTCCGTGTGTGTGTGTGTGTATGTATGTGTATGTATGTGTGTGTATGTCCGTGTGTGTGTGTGTGTGTATGTCCGTGTGTGTGTGTGTGTGTGTGTGTATGTGTGTGTGTAGTGTTGAGAGCCCCCTCGGTCCCCCCTCAGACCCCCCGTGGAGCTGGCCTATAGTGAGTCCTAACAAAGGACCCCCCCAGAACACCCTGGGGGCAGATGGGGCTGTAATCGGCGTTACAATCGCAGGAATGGGATTCTCCACGCTGCCTTCAGAGAGCAATAACTCCCCACCTCTGATGGAGGGCTGGTCGATGGGGGGGTTGGGGGGGTGCTTTGAGTGGAGGGCAAAATCATGGTGTTTGTGAGATGGAAGGACCTAAAATAATCCCGATAAGATGTGAAAAAGAGAGAGAGACAGACAGACAGACAGACAGAGAGAGACAGAGACAGAGAGACAGAAAGAGAGAGAGAGAGAGAGACAGAGACAGAGACAGAAAGAGAGAGAGACACAAAGAGACAGAGAGAGAGACACACACAGAGAGACAGAGAGAGAGAGACCCACTGCACACAAAATAAGAAGAATAAAAGAAGAATAGACAGCGAGCTCTTGGCAGCTATATGAATGTATTAGAAACATATATAACGTATGTGATTTTCCCACAGGTCACACAGAACCAGCAAATACTCTGAAAGCAAACCAAATATTGACAAAATGTGTTAAAGGTTAAATACCGCCATGTGTGATCACAGCTGCAAGATTTGTGACAAGATTTGCGATAAGAACCCCACTGCAAGTAATATTTATCTTTCTTTTTACTTTGTACTATTTGCACATTGTTGAACACTGAGCATGGCTAATAATGTTTTGATTTTTTTTTTAACCTTTATTATCTTTTTGTATCCACTTATCTTCACCCTTGCCTGTTGTACTGTACTGTTGTATTGTTGCCCACTGTACATAAGTAACATTGTTAAAATGTTTACAGTGTAATGTTTACACCTCAGTTTGTTATTTTGTTTTCATTTATACATATATTTATAAAATGTGCATGTTTCCAATGGGATTCCTGAAAATACTATGCTTATATTTCTGAAAGAAAAACTGACACACACACACACGCACAGATTGGCCGAGCTGCCTTTTGAAGACAAAAAGTCTCAGCTGAGAAGATGAAGGGCTGAATCTACATGGCTTCAAAACCTCCTCTCCCAGACTGGCACACACAGTAAGCCCTGCGCTGCTGACCAGCCAATCAATCCACCTCTCTTTCCCGATGGCCTGGTACACTAATAACCTCTACCACCATGTTGGTGGGGGATTAATGGGGGTGGGGGGTAGTGTTGTCACGATACCAAAATTATGACTTCGATACGATACCTGCCCAAAATATCTCGATACCGATACCGAAACGATACCACAGCGAAAATCTAAAACATAAGGAAAAGTAATGGAATAATAGATGACAGAACATGGAACTTTCAATTGTTTGCTGTTTTTAGTGCTCTGTTCAGTCTTTTTGCATCTTTTGAGTCTTTATTATATTCCTGTAGCTTTCAAACACAGCTGGAAGGGAAGGCTGCCTTGACTGGGTGGTTTGGGATTGTGCTGGCTTCTGTTTGTTTGTCTGTGTGGGGAGAAATCAATAAATTATGCCTATGTTGTTGCAAACTGTGAGATAATCAGAAGAACTTGAAAAGCTTAGTATTATTATTATTATTAATTAACCCAGGCCTATTGAAGCATTTTTGCTATTCCAAATTATCAGAAGAGATAATTGTCTCACGGTTAACAGTTCCCTCGCTCTAGGACAGGGGTGTCAAACTCATTTTCACCGAGGGCCACATCAGCATAATGGCTGTCCTCAAAGGGCCAGATGTAACTTATAAATGTAACTAAATGTAATCTAATGTAATGTAAAATAAATGTAACTACTCCTTAATGTTAAATAACTCATTATTTATTATAACTTATTCAAGTGACAATTACAGTTGCATAGAAAACATATGTTTGCTTGTTGCTCTAACATAAATCCTTTTACATTTTGTCAGCTTATGAAAACCCACATAACTCCATTAATGAAGGATCAAACTGTCCAAGTGAATAAAGAAAAATAACATAAAGCTGAGCTGCAAAGAACATGTATGACACATGTAGCATTTTACAAAAAAAGGCTGCACACAGCCTTGCATCCAACTGATGGTTTGATGACAACAATTTGTCTGCATACACACATAAGACCTGCAAACATTAAATAATTACAACAGCAGCTACACATAAATAATATGTAATCAACTAAAAATACCAAAATAAAGGTTGACTCAGTTCACAACTATATTGGTCAAGTTTTTCGGTTAGTCTTTGATGAGGAGATGCTGCCTGTCCTTGAACACACCAAGTGGATTCTCTCTCTACTATCGATTGATCATGTTCTGAAAATGATAAACACAAAACAAAATGCAAGCACAATCATTAGATTGCACACAGTTTAACTGTTCTTCTTCTTGGTTGAATTACATTTTATTATATTTTAATTAAGTTTTTAAAAAAATGCTTACCTGTGTGTTTTCTGACCAGATGTCTGACACCGTTTTCCCGTTGCCAGTGTGTCAATGTCTGGTTTTAGGTCCTGTGCTGAGGCAATGCGTAGAACAGCATGGAGGTTGTCATCCGTGAGGCGTGATCTGTGCTTGTTTTTGTTCAGATTCATTATGGAAAAAAACTGTTCGCACAGATAGGTGCTCCCAAACATGGACAGAACACGGGCAGCATGAAGTCGAAGCTGTGGCATCAAACCAGGGGGCAGCAGACGATAAAAGTCCTGGATTGCAGCATCCTGGAACTTTGCTCTCAGGCCACTGTCGCTTTGAAGCTCAATTAGCTCCATCTGAAGGTGTTGGGGTGCAGTGCAGACATCGGTGGTGAAAGGATTGGCAAAGATGTCAAAGCCAGACTGTTGTGCTCTGAAGTCAGAGAAGCGCCGATCAAACTCAGTCTTTAACCGGCTCAGTTTGGTAGCCAACTGAGCACATGAAAAAGTCTCGGGAAATGAGGCTGACATGCTCTGACAAACAGGAAAGTGGACAAGATTGTCCTGTTTCACTTGCCACATCCATAAGTCCAATTTACGCTGGAAAGCCGTGATCGTGTCGGACATCTGCGTGATGACTTGTTTGCGTCCCTGCAGCTTCTGATTCAGCTGGGCGAGATGGTCGGTTATGTCACACAACACAGCAAAGTCACACATCCACTTTGGATCTGATAGTTCAGACATGAGTTTTCCTTTACTCTGCATAAAAAGAGCAATGTTTTCCCTGAGCTCAAAAAATCGCTTGAGGACTTTGCTCCTACTCAGCCACCGCACTTCTGTATGGTACAGCACATCCCCGTGTTCCGAGCCCATCTCCAGCAAAAACTGCTGGAACTGACGGTGATTTAGGCCACGCGCCCGAATGAAGTTCACTGTTTTCATGACTGTGGTCACAATGTCCTCCATCCCCAGCACCTTCCCACACAAAGCTTCTTGATGGATAATGCAATGATACGTTATCAGAGGCGTGTGACAGTTCATTTTTTGCATTTTCCCCTTCATTAGTCCAACCAAGCCCACTTTTCCTCCACACATTGCCGGTGCACCGTCTGTAGTTAATCCTACCAAGTTTTCCCACTGCAATGCATTTTTACTTACGGACTTCTCCACCGCATCAAAAATGTCCTGTCCCGTCGTGGTCCCATGCATTGCAGCCACATCCAACAGCTCCTCAGTGATAGAGAGGTCCGACTTTACGCCTCTAATAAAAATTGATAACTGCGCTGTGTCCGTGTTATCTGTGCTTTCATCAACAGCTAATGAAAAAGCTGTGTAGCTGCGTGTCTCCTCGGCCAGCTGTGTTGTAAGATTTTCTGCTAGTTCCTTCACTCGGTCGGCGATGGTGTTTCTTGATAAACTGATATTTTTAAAAGTCTGTAACTGGTCGGGACACACCTGCTCACAGACCTTCAGCATGCACTGCTTCAAAAACGCTCCCTCTGAAAAAGACTTGGAAGCGTGGGCGATTTCTTCAGCCACAATGAAGCTAGCTTTCACCGCGGCCTCGTTTTTGGCTGTGGATTTAATGAACAAACTCTGCTGCGACCGCAGTTTGCCTTTTAATTCTTGGGCAATTTGTTGCTTTTCTTGAAGGCTAGCTTTAGCGTACTTAGCTCCGTGTTTGGTGTCAAAATGTCGACGCAGATTGTACTCTTTGACAACCGACACCGCCTCGTAACACAAAAGACATACCGGTCTTTCTCCTTGAAGCACAAACAAGTATTCGCCTTCCCATCTTTCTTGAAACAGTCTTCCGTCTGCATCAACTTTTCTCTTTCTGGACATTTTGGGATCATTATTTATATCTCAATTCCACTCGTTGGCATGGACACCTTCGCGGCTAGCGTAGTCGAAAGGCATTGTGGCAAATGTAGTTTTTGGTCAAAGCACGCTCTTAATTTATTTTTTGGTATTTATTTTTAGACACTCAAAACTTTTAAGCTCTCGCGGGCCACATAAAATGACATGGCGGGCCACATCTGGCCCGCGGGCCTTGAGTTTGACACATATGCTCTAGGAGGTCGGAGCAGGTATTGATTTTTTGTGACACGTGCGCTAGGCAGAGAGCTAGGCTTGCAGCCAGGCTGCAGCTATGCTAGCTAAAAGTCTCATGCTACGGATGAAAATTAGCTTCTCTAGCTATCATCTGGTGCAATAAATGTATTGTGCATTCATACATTCAAACATAAGGTAGGCTAAATATCCTTCGGTTGTATACAGTACTGGTGTTGCTGCTGTGTGTGTCTTATCTTCTATCACATTCGCTAACCTGTCGCTCTTTGAATTCTTTGTGTACTGTAAAAAGTCGGCATGTCTGTCTGCAAGATGCTTTGCCAGGTTGGTCGTATTGGCTCCCCTGGTTTGTATAGATTTGTAACATCATTTACAGATGGGCGTTGTAATGTCCGTGGGCTTGCCCTCACTGTCGGCTCTGTAAGCAAAATAATGCCAGATTTCACTGCGCGCATCAGCTTTATCGACAAGCTGTGGATGGTCGACATTTGTACTTGTAGACATCTCAGGTTAGACTAGTTAAAACTGTTGCGCTGCTCGCTGCAGAGTGACAGAGCTAGGAGAGAGAGAGAGCGCGCGCGCGCGCGCACACACACACACACACACACACACACACACACACACACACACACACACACACACACACACACACACACACACACACACACACATACTGCCCCGCGACTCGGGGATCTTGGGAGAGAGAAGCAGAGCGCTATAGCCTACAAACAAACACGGCTTCACTGTTGCATGAACGCAACTCAATATATACAGCTCTTATTAAAACACTGTCTTTCCTAAAGTATCGATACTTTAAATTTGGGTATTGTACCGTTTTTGACGACAGAGTATCGCGGTACTTTTCTAGTATCGATACACTGTGCAACCCTAGTGGGGGGTGCGGGATCCGGTATCACCTGCTAGGGAAGATCCTGAACCACCACCCCTCCTTTCCCCCCCCCCCCCCCCCCCCAAAAAAGAACCTCTAGCAGTGGGTTCTTTAATGAAATTCCTCCAGTCAGTCCCTCCCCAGGGGTGGTCCTCTGTCTGTCTGTGTCCTGGGGGGACACGGGGGACGGGCGTGCGAGGGGGTGGGGTTGAAAGACGCCATGACAGAGCTGATGTCCACCACGGCCCCGGGCCCCTCTGACACTCCAGAGGGCAGGAGAGGCCGGGGCAGGCCAGAGAGACCAGGCAGGTGAGGTGTGATCTTTCCACCCTGGGGTGTTTACAGCTGGCATTATGTGTGTTATGTAACACACGTGCACATACACACACGCATGCACACACACACATGTCGCTGTGTGTCATGTTTGTGGTCGTGAGAGTGTGCTGTCGCCCCCTCCTCCTTCCCACACACACACGGGGGCAGAGAAAGGCCTCCAGAGCTCTCTGTATTCTGATCCACCACAATGGACCCCCCCCCCCGTGGGGCTATTCTTCCTGCTTCCCTGTCTGCCCCGCCCATCTCCCCCAGGGGGAGATCAGAGGGGTCGGGGTGGGTACCCCCGCTAACTTAACCCAACTCCCATCTGCCGCCTCCCCGACTGTCCCTCCTCCAATCCTCTATCTCATCCCCCTCTCTCCTCCCCTCCGTCCTCCCCCTGTCTTACATAACCCTCCCTAGTAGCACTACCCTCCTCCTCTTCATCAGCTAATTCATCTCTCCGTTGTTTATCCTCAGCTCCTCTTCTTCTCTCTCTCCTCCTCTCTCTCCTCCTCGCTCTCCTCCTCGCTCTCCTCCTCTCTCCTCCTCTGAGCCGCCGCTGCTGTTAGCAGCAGATTTACAGGACGGTCTAACATGTGCAGTATTGGCAAAGCATTAAACATGTCTCCTCTCGCTGTCCATAAGAGCTTTAATAAAACCATCTCCCTGTTTTTTTTCCCCCTACACTCTCACTCTGTCCACCCTCCTCCTCATCCCTCCTTCCTCTCCACTTCCTCTGACAGTTTCCTTGTCTCTCTTAATAGTATTCCTCTCTGCCTCTCCTCCTCTCCTGTCCTCCTCGCCTCCTCTCCTCTCTCTGTCCTCCCCTCTCTCGTCTCCTCTCGCTGTCCTCTCCTCCTCTCCCCGTGCTCTGGGCTTAATGATCCTTGAATGCCACTGCTCTGGACTTTCATCCCTCAGTCTTTACTAATAAAGGATATTTAAAAGCCTTCAGATCCATCCATCTCAATATGTCTCTCCTGGATTGATCTCCCTCTTCCATCTCTCTCTCTCTCTCTGCCCTTCTCTTTCTTCCTCAGATGGATGGTGCTGGCCTGTGTGACCTCCCCCTCTTCCCTAGTCAGGCTGCACCATCAACCTCTGCACTGTAATTGGCCCACTTGCTCAAATTGTCACCATTTGAGATGTAATGGATGTATAACAGTGCCCTAAAACGCCTAGTCTCCCTCTGTATCACCCGGCTCTGCTGACAGGGGTATAACCAGCAGCTCTACCCCTGCTCCTCCACTCTCCTCTCCTCTCCTATCTTCCCCTCTCTTCTCCTCCCCTCTCCTTTCTTCTCTTCTCCTCTCCTCTCTTCCCTGTCTCCTCTCCTCTCTTCTCCTCCCCTCTCCTTCTCTTCTCCTCTCCTCTCTTCCCTGTCTCCTCTCCTCTCTTCTCCCCCCTCCCAGTCCGATGCCTTGTCAGGGATCTGAGCATCATAAACACATTTAAAATATTAACAAGGACCACTTTGCAGATATGAATAATAGAGCAGCGAGGTCCAGAGGCTGGCCAGCGATCCCATCACCTGCAGCCCGTTACTGTATGAGGAGCTGCAGCCGGGAGGAGTGACCCTACGGGGACATCCTGGGACATCCTGGGACTGACGCCCAGAGCAGGTCCTCAGGAGATCAGCTAGAGGGCTCCCCCTGTCTGTCTGTCTGTCTGTCTGTCTGTCTGTCTGTCTGTCTGTCTGTCTCTCTCTCTCTGTCTGTCTGTTTACACAATAGTCTCTGACTCCATTATATAAAAGTTTTCTCCCAAGAGCAGGTAAATATTAAATTTAATATTCAAAATATTCTAGATTTACTTATTCTATGATTACTTGATTATTATAATTTCGTCAATTTTCATAATTTCTTAAATGTTCATAACAGTCTCTTTGGATAAAGATTCTGCTAAATTATTGTAATGCAATGGTAATTTGTACTTTCCCTCTGGTCTTCTTCCTTCTCTTAAGAGTCAAAAAATACGGCAATTTCGTTTCCTCTTTAATCCAAACAAACCGTTTGAGCTTGGAGGGAGTGAATCACTAGACTGCCTCCTGTTATTCATGATCCGTTCTATTGGCCCCGTATCTGGTTCACACACACTAGGAACTTGACTGGTAGTCTAGCAGGAGGGGCCCTCAGATTTTGAGGTACCCCTACCCGAGTAAGAACAAAACACAACCATGCTTTTTCATATCCCCTATGTGTCCCATTAATTAAATGGATGGTTTTGAGGACTTGCTGCTAGCCTATAGGGTTCAGGCCACGCTGTTGCAGACGACAGAGGAGAGAGTGCAGGACAGGACAGAGCATAGGACAGGACAGGGTGCAGGACAGGACAGGGTGCAGGACAGGACAGTGCAAATGCAAAACTCTCTGGGAGGGTCCGGCATGTTCTGCTCCCTAACTCTGACCCCCCTCCCCTCCTCCGCCTCCTCCTCCACCACAGGTCATCTTTATTTAATCATCCCCTAATCACAGAGACACAAACAAAACTCCCTGGCTTCTTCTCTCTCTCCCTCTATCTCTCTCTCCCTCCCCCCCCCCCCCCCCTCTCTCTCTCTCTCTCTCAAACGCACATTAAGTACAGTCAATAAAACACCCAGACGCACCGACAGCGCAGCGCAGGCGCTCGGTCCAGACCTGTGTTCCAGGCAGCAGGGCTAATTAATGTGTACGTCAACACACAGAGAGAAGCTCCACAGCGGAAATGTGAGCTCAGCAGATCCAGAGCGCAGACTGAGATGGAGACAGGGGGGGTGGGGGTGGGGGGGTAAAGGCATGGTCATAATGAGAAAGAAGATAAATGCCATTTGTCTGAGCCGTCATGCTTTATCCACTCCAGAAATAGACCTGGAGCACCTCAGTCTGTCTGTCTGTCTCTCTCTCTCTTTCAAACTTTTTACTGGGACACAGAGGCAGACACTGTCCCCTCTGGTCCACTCCTCCTCCTCTTCCTCTTCTCCTCTCCTCCTCCCCACTCCTCCTCCTCTCCCAGGACAGGACTCCACTGCAGTCTCAGTCTCTCAACTGTTTATTTCAATATTTCTCTTTTATCAGCCAAGGACTTCAAAGCTGCCCTTGTTTTAATAAACATAAGCTGCTTTTCTGCTCTGTCTGTCCAGGGCGGGGGGGGGGGTGGGGGTCATAGTATGGCGGTCAGGGATTTGCTGGACATTTGAAGTAAGTCCTTTTCTCTTAACCTAGAAAGGAGCAGGGCAGGGTAGTGCTTCAGGGTACACTGGGGCATCACCACGGTAACACACGGGTCCATTATCCGGGCCGGTGTGCAGCTTGGCGAGCCGTGATTGGTCTTTTCTGTTGCGAACATAATCTAGCCTGGTGAGACCGTCCTGATGTCACAAGCTCATGTTGTTACTCGCAAATCAGTCTGGAAACTCTCAACATTTTGAGTTTTCCAATCGGAAAACGATCTTGCCGATCAGCGTTAGTTCTGGGGCATTTAAAATAAAAAACAACTATGCTGGTCAGGGAGCGGTTGAAGTTAGCACGCGATAGACCTTTTCAGATTTGTTTCAGATGGTTTATCCAATCACCTGCCAAGTAGTTTTGAATGTGCCTGCTCTTTTCCAAACAGTTTCCTAAGGAGAGTTCCCATATGGTTACGCGAAGCAGACCATCTGGCGAGTCAGGTTAAAGATAATCCAACACTCCTAAACCTTCAGATTGCCATCTAATGTGAAAGAAAGAAAGAAAGAAAGAAAGAAAGAAAGAAAGAAAGAAAGAAAGAAAGAAAGAATCAACTTAATCTGTCCACTGGACAAACTCCTTATATATATATAATATAACCCTTAAAACCGTTTTAGCCTATATCCTATTCATATACTTTTATTGAACAACTCCTATAACTTGAAGATGCATCTCTAGCCTGCCGTCTGTCGCCACAGCTCCCACCAGGTTGCTCTGCGGGAAAGAGGCGAACTCTTTGACGGATGTCAATACAGAGAGAAGGTAGGCTATAGGATAATTGCCAGATCAAAGAGGATTCAGCCGCAGCCAATCTCCATCAGGGACTGACAGATTTGTAGGCTACCACCGCTGCCACATTACCATATAAACACAATCACGTTTCAGGCTATGAACGTTACTGAGGATAGAACAATAATCCAAGAGTAAGAGACTCAAATAAAATTCGCACAGTGGGCGAAAACAACGTATACGATTTACCTATTTCACTAATCAGTGCAAAACAACCAGCTGCCCTGATAACACAGGGTCACAATTTAAAACGGGTGCCACTAAATATAGCAGCAACTCTCCAGCTCTCAGAGCCGCGCTCCCCCCGGGCTCTCTGGCGCTCGCCTGGTTCTGTTTGCGTCTTTTACTTTTTCTCCGGGCAGTGTTCTTTTTCTTCTCTTTTCCAGAGGCCGTGGCACGGATCAAAAAAACGTAGCCTAATTACTCCCCTCACACCGGGGGGGTCTGCTCGTTCCGCTCCTGGGAGGCTACAACCGGACTGCGAGTCCCTGAGTCCAACAAAGATTGTGAGGAGCGGTGGATGGTCCGCGCCTCAGAAATCCCACATCATTATCTTTTATAAACAAGGCACAGGCCTACGTGCCTACACGGCAAGACATCTGGAGCTTGGGCTATCTGTAAAGTATGAGGCTGCTGTCTTTGGGCAATAATAATTTCGTGTTGCCCATATGTCTCCCTAAAGGCCAGTGTGATAAATTTGATAATTTTGGGACATGTAGCGAGCCTCCTCGTCAGGACAACAAGGACACGTACATGTTTGTTTAGAGTGTGTGCTTGTGTGTGTGTGTGTGTGTGTGTGTGCGTGTGTGTACGTGCGTGCGTGTGTAGACATTGTAGGGCGCAGGTAGCCTGTTCAATTCCAGGTTCCTTGTCATAGCCTACATGTGATATTGTAGTGTGTAGCCTAATTATAAAGTATTCACATCATACAGCCTAAGTTGTATATCACAGTTTCGCCTACTTACCAGAATCGGCCACGAGGTATCCGCTGACGAGAAGGACAACCAGTAGAGTATCGAGACCCTTGTGGCGCTGTCTCCGTGCAGAGAGCATCTTTTCCAGGTTACGCCACTGCGAAATCTCCCAGGTGCTCTCGACGCAGACGATGTCGCCCCTCCACTCTTAACTGGTTCTGTCCTTCGATGCAGGATGGTTTCTCAGTGGCCAAATGCGTCTCGAAACTTGGTGAAGTTCAAGTGTTGGTTCGTACGCAATTAATTTATTTACAAATTGTTATGAGAAATAGACCCCATACTATACGAGAAATGTCGAATGGCCTAATGAATAACAATCAAGTTCGTCCTCCTCAATAATAATAAATTAAACGGAAGTTTTTCAAGTTCGCTCCGAAGAACGAATGAGACAACAATATCACCGATATCACTGAATACACAAAATTAACAACTTTTAGGAGTTATTCCAGTTTTTTTAAATCACCAGCTCCGCTCGCATTCGAAGGAACCCACAGACGCGGAGAGGGAGTCACCGGGAAGTTAGGCTGTTTGCTCCATACAGTATCTTGCAAAATGTGTCGCCCAACCAATGTCGAGGAAATCGCGTATAGCCTGTAGACGGTGTGCGCTGTAGCCTACTTGAGACAAAAACTTCGCCTGCTGCAGAAAAAGTACCGAGGCGCTTCTGCGTCCGATACAGCAAAGGGTCTCTCCAAGACTCCGCTTCCCCGCGCTGCGTCCTCTGCGCTCCGTGGCTGTGGGAGGTGTAAACACGAGCACGGGGATGGATGGACACCGCGCTGCAATGCCTGCCTCCGAACTACCACTCCCCGCCTAGCCAATCATAGACCATCACCCTCCCAGAATGAAGGATTGAAGGATGAAAGGAGATGGGGTGGGGGGGTAGCGAGGAGGAGTTGCTGGAGAGATGGAAAACCCGGAACCGAGTTTGGCACACTAACGGATTCGTGAGACAACTATGCTTGGGAGTCGGGACTGCAACAACGATATGACAAAGCGGGGAAGGTAGCCTAGTATTATATTAGAGAGCCATTCGGTAGTTTACCCATTTCAGAATTTCCACTTTTCGACCTGTACTCTTCCAAGGTTAAATACCGTATGCACAAAAGATACAGGCCTTCATATGCTACATGATTCCTTCCACTGATTGACATCAAATATGTCAATTATCTCTAAGCATTAGAGGTGCATGCCTTTCACCTATCAAACCAGTAGTCCATTCCGGGAGGTGGTTGAATAATCTATCCGTCCCAACATCTTCAATGACTTCCTCTTATTGCCACAAGAGGGCACCATTTTACAGACACAGTGTCAGTGTTGGATGGACAGAATGACTCCTGCGGCCCTTCATTATAATATAACAAAATAAAAACCTGTATTTGTCTCCGTTGATTTGTGAAGCTTTGGTAAGGAGAACCTCGCTTAGGGAGGGGAACACTCAGGAACAGCTGACTGGGCTGTTTGTTTATCTGCCTCCTTCCCTGAGCCCAATGACCCTCAGATTCACTATGCTGGCTCAATGTAGATGGATGATAGTGTTACACATGGCCTTAGCTGGGGGAGTTCACATTTATTTCCAAGGCAGAGCTGTTCATGTTCATGTACTGTATGTGTGTGTATGTATGTATGTGTGTGTGTATGTATGTATGTATGTATGTATGTATGTATGTATGTATGTATGTATGTATGTATGTATGTATGTATGTATGTATGTATGTATGTAGGCCTATGTATGTATGTATGTATGTATGTATGTATGTATGTATGTATGTATGTATTCAGTGTTGGGGAGACTTAAACTACATGTAGTTGAACTACATAGCTTAACTACATTTTGCTGTAACTTGTAGTGGTAGTTCAACTCCATTCATATTTTGTGCTGCGTCAAGTATTTCAACTACTTTTTGGGTCATTTTTTGTAGTTTAACTACTCAATTTACAAACTACCTTTTTGGGCAGTAACATGAAATTATGTTTTATATATATTTTTTATAATATAAATTGTATTTTACCATTATTGTATTCTTGTACCAGAACCCTCTTTGAAAGCTACTGTCCCTTTTTCTTCCATCCTGATTGTTTTGAAGGCATGACATCATGACAACGCTCCCTCTGGTTGGCTTGCCCTGGTAGCACTCAAATGTTTTGCAGGGTGGGTGAGTCTTGCTTGCTGCAATGAAGGTAGTGCCAGTGTGATACACATAAACACAGAACATTTGCTACGTCACCATGGACAACCCTTGGCGATGCGCCGGCGCCGGCCCAACCATGGCCATATTTAAGATGCATAACTTGTGCTTTAAGCCATATAACCTATAACATATTTAAGCCGCAATAACTTGCAGGCTATTATTTTTTGTTTCATAGACACAACATGTACATTCTCAATTTAACACTGAAAAAAGTAGTTGAAACTACTTTTACTAGTTTTACAAACTACATTATACTATATACAGTACTAGAAATGGTGGTCAGAGAGCACAGATCTCCACCCCTGAATTCATTTCTTGGCTCTGTGCATGCCAAAACTGAATGGGTTCTAAATTGGCCCATGTTACACCCCTCCACCGAGTTTCATGAAAAGTAGTCTAGTAGGTTTTGCGTAATCCTAGTCCAAAAAATGAATGGAGGCGAAATTGGTCTGGTACTGTAGTTTCAGCGTAATCCTGCTAACAGACAAACAAACACACACCACCGAAAACGTAACCTCTCTTCCTGTGCTGTTGCTGGGACAGAGGGAAAATGTCTGGAGGTGAACGGGTGGCTGTTTTTGGCAGGCTCTGTGGTGCCCCCCTAAGGTCACAGCCAGCGGGGGGCAATGTGGTGCACTCCAGGCTCTCCCCCCGCACACCGCACTCCAAACCCAGTGTCTTTAGCATCCCCACACAGGGAGATGGCTTCGTCTAAGTTTTGTTTTCATTTGTGGATCCGGCCTGTGATTCGGATCTACTCCAAAATGTAATGGAATAGCCCATGATACACCACTCCATATAAAAATCAGTTTGTTGATCATAGTCCAAACTAGAAAAAACGCCAAAACTAGAAAAACCGGCAAATTTGGCCAAATATGTACAAATTCTGTCAAGCCGTTCTTGAGATATTGGGTTCATCAGGCCAAAAACACATTTTGTGAGGTCACAGTGACCTTGAACTTTGACCCCCACGATCTAAGCAGTTCATCCTTGAGTGCCAGTGAACATTTTGTAGCAAAGGGGAAGAAATTCTGTCAATGCGTTCCCGAGATATTGCATTAACAAACATCGGACGGACGGACGGACGGACAACCCGAAACCATGGGGTTGTCCGTACGCCTAGCGGAGGCATAAAAATGAATGGAGGTGAATCGCCAGTCCGGCTATGTTTGGGCGACCCGTGGAACCAACCCGTAATTCGGATCTGCACCAACATCTAATAGGTTCTATTCTCCCATGGGAGCCTAGTTATAGTTGAAAGTGGGGATGCAGAGCTGGAGAGTGCGCGCGCCGAGCGAATTTTGAGGCAGGAATTTACCCTGTAGTTTTCCTACACATTAAGCTGACTGATATTTCCATTACCTGTAACTCTTGGGTCCCTTGCTCATGTCTGCTGCCTCCTCTCTCTCTGTGTACTGTCACTTCATCATTCTACAGATGTAAGAACATAGGAATGGCTACCTGACCCGCGGGATTCCAACGGACCGTCTGCAGCATTCCGCACCACTGCTCGCATGCCCATAGAGGGAGAAGTAATACTACTCATTGACCCATTGCTGTAGCTCATCTGGCACATTAGATTAGACATTAAGGAGAGCAATACATTAAGGGTATTCATAGACTGTACTGTACTGATTTGGCACTTTTAGTCCCCAACATATTTTGTGATGTTATTGGAATTATATAAACAGCTTCTCAATTCAAATCCCAACTAAACAGTCACCTATCACAAGTCACAACATTAGCTTGCACACCAACAAGACTTCACGTTATAACTGTGGCTAACAATTCAAGTAAGCTAACGTTAGCTAAACATTGTGCAAGCTAGTTAGCAACCAGACCGTCTTTTGATTTTTTACATCAATCCAGTAAGCCTATATGAATTCACTTAGCTTGCACACCAACACCAGACCTGGCTTTATAACCTTAGCTAACAATGCAAGCGAGCTAGCTAAGCCGTGTGCAAGCTGGCTAAGATAAGGATTTTCAGTGTTTAGCTAGCTAGTGCTAACGTCAGACCGTCTTTTAAACTTGACATCAGTCCAGCAAGCTAACATTACCTATTTTTGTTCTTTGGCTTTTTAAATCTTTTTGCTGGGCAGTTTTAGAAAACTAATGGTTGTTTGCCTGCATCTTACTCTTTTCATATTGCCTTGCTCAGCCAAGTGCGGCAACATCAACCTGGAAAATCTCCACAATGAGCTGTGGGAAGTTAGTAAAATGAAATAATGTCTGGCGCGTGTATGGGGATGTTGTCTTTTCCGGGGATGCTACAAATGTCATTTTGGACTATATTGACAGATAACTATTTTTCCCCCCAACTAGCTCAAATGTTATAAAAACAACAACAAAATAACCACAACAAAAAGGCAAAGTGGTGATGAAAAGTGAGGGTTCAAAAGCACACGTTTGCACCTCCACATTGAATAGTGTGGATGCACATGCACCACTTGCTCTTTAGCGCAGGCGCCAGTGGGTTCTACGTTGGACCGTGCTACACCCTTCCACCGAGCTTTGTAAAAATCGGCCCAGTAGTTTTTGTGTAATCCTGCTAAAAGACAAAAACACGCACAAAGGCACGTACCCACACACGCCCTCGAAAACATTACCTCTCGTTGTGCGCTGTCGCTGGGGCGGAGGTAATGAGTATTATTAGAAATATCTATACAGTCTGGATGTAAAAAGAAATAGAATGAACAACAAATGTTTGAGTGCGGATGAGCCATCTCTCTCATTCTGGGTGTGTGTGGGGCCAGTCCCTCTGTATGTGTAGCCAGGCCAGTCCCTCTGTATGTGTAGCCAGGGCCAATCCCTTTCTGTGTGTGTACAGAGGCCAGTCCCTCCGTGTGTGTGTGTGTGTGTACCCAAGCCAGTCCATCTATGTGTGTGTGTGTGTGTGTCAGGGTTATAATAGTTTTGCTTTTTTCATTAGTTTTTATTTTTATATCGTTTTAACGTTTTGTGTTCAATTTCAGTTTAGTTTTAATTAGTTTTTAAAGCAGATTTGCTAGTTTAGTTTATTTTTTATTTTTTGATAATGCTTAGTTTTAGTTTAGTTTTTATTAGTTTCAGTATTAGTTTTAGTTTTTTTTTCTTCTGCGCTAGCCTGGTGAGACCATCCTGATCTCGTGAGCTCATGTTGTTTCACTCTGTGTGAAACAAACCATCTGGCGCACGTCAGGTTACTCCTGCGCAGGGGCACAGCTAAAAAACATGGAGGATAGATTTAATATCCACCCAAAATACTAGGCTTATGTATGAAATGAAAAAGACTAAAACTAAGGATATTAAACTACAATTTTAGTTTATTTTAGTTAGTTTTGTAAACACACAATACAGTTTTAGTTAGTTATCGTTTTTTTGTAAAGCCTAGTTTTTATTTTTATTTCAGTTAACTAAAATGTTTTTTCACACCTAGTTTTCGTTTTTTAGTTAGTTTTCGTTAACTATAATAACCTTGGTGTGTGTGTGCGCATGTGTGTGTGTGTATGTGTGTGTTTACCCAGGGCCAGTCCCTCTCTGTGTTTGTACCCAAGGCCATCCCCCTCTAAGCTTGTTATTTATTCATTTTCAAATGTCTCTATTGTGAGTTGTCTTGGAGGGGAGATGTAAGAAGTAGAGCACAAGTTTGTATCTAGACCATGTGGGAGATATCCTACCCCTCCGAAGTCCCAGTGTACTTTTGAGACTGCAAATGTGTTTTCTGTTTTGCACGTCTGTGCACGTCCACATCTGTGTGTGTGTGGGTGCCTCTGTATCATGTATGATATCACAATTCTTTCCGTTTGAAGACAGGGATTACAATCACTTATTACTATACAGTACTTATACACTCTCCCATTCGTTACAAGAGTTTTTCCTCAATCGTTGTTAGGGCTATCCATTATTCCAAACTCTACCGTTCCTGGATATGAAGATCTACCAAGATAATTATCTCGCCCCCAGAAATCACTGTCGTCACACTAGTAACTATATTCACCCCGAAGCTGCAGTGTTAATGTCTAGATTTATCACACACGGGCCTGCTACTGTATGTACTACGGGCCTGCTACTGTATGTACTACGGGCCTGCTACTGTATGTACTACAGGCCTGCTACTGTATGTACTATGTGCTATCAGGATGAGATCGTCTCTCATGAACTAGTCCCCCCACCTCTCCCCCTCCTCTCAGAAGTTATTCTAATGAGAGCTCCTCAGTTAGACTCCCATTGCTTGCCTGCATCTCAGCTAGTAATTACCGGACTGGTAACCATGCCGATGTGCCCTAAGTTATTATTTCCTGGCATGCCATGATTAGGCTATTTGGAGATATCTCTCAGGAGCACGTCGGTAGAGAAAGAAGGAGATGAGGAGGAGGAGAGGAGGAGAAGTGGGGGGTAGAGGTGTAATGGAGTGGGGTACAGCTCTATGCGGTTGGCTGTAGAGTGAGAGAGAAGCTGAGGAAGTCTAGGTTGTTGTAATGGTGCTGCAGCACCTCCCTCAGCTTTCTGTTTGAGATGCGACATAAAAAGAAAAACACACATTATCTCCATAAAGCACAGGAGGCCCTATAAATAGCAGTCACTGCTCTGGAAGTTGCCAAGGAGGAGAAAATAAAATATTATTTTCAGGAATGATTAAGTTGACCTATCCAGCAAACAAATTATGTCCCGCAGGCCAGAGACGAGGGTGTTTAATGTGGATATCATTGAGTAAGACAAACCAGTAGCAACAACCACTCTTCAGGCTATTTAGTTGAGCAGAAATAGCAGGCAATTACACAAGGCTTCGAGATGCTTTGCGAGGGTCACAGATCTCTCCTAATGTACAGCAGAACACATACCTTGTGAAGCCTGCATCTCCGCAGGCACATGGCGAATGCCAAAGCAAAATTTTTATTGTAAGCCTGACTGTGCTTACTGTGTATATGAATGAGTATGAAAGCGTGTAGAAGTGCTCATGCTACTGAATAATTCAGTATTTATATAGTTCATGTGACACCATTTCTTAACTTTGTGAGTGTGTCCATGATGCATGCTGCAAGGTGCATTCAGAATGCCCTCAAATGTCACTGATTGTGGTGTTAAATGTTTTTTAGGTTGTACTTTGTGTGTGTGTGTGTGTGCCTGTATCCTGATGTGGGCGTGTGCATCTGTGTGTGTGTCTGTGTGAACGTGTGCATCTGTGTGTGTGTATGTGTGTGTGTGTGTGTGTGTGTGTGCCTGTATCCTAATGTGGGCGTGTGCATCTGTATGTGTGTGTGTGTGTGTATGCTAAGGTGCATTTGAAGGAGTGTGTGTGTGTGTGTGTGTGTGTCCCTGTCACTGTGTAGGGTTCACCTGTCCTCAGTGTTGTAATCCCTCTGGGCCTCCGGGCGTTCAGCAGATTGCCTGTGTCAGACGAGGGGCAATTATACTGATTGTTGCCCTAGAAACTCTTTTCCCCGTGCTTCTGTGGGAGAAAAGCTAATAAAATTAAAGGTGACGGGACAATAGGGGAAATCAACGTGTCTGTCCCCAAGCTGCTTCAAATATGTCTAACGAGAGCAGCTGTGAAACCGAAAACATGTCCGAACAAGGCGTGAGTTGGCGTGGCCGGGTGAAAAGGGCAGCCGCTTCTGGAAAGTCTAACCTTTCAAACGGGATTAGGATGTGTAATCATAATGTCAGATTGTATTTTAATGAGGACTCTTGTACCCTTGTACATTGTATTTACTAACAAGAAGTATTTATCTAGTAATCATAAGCAATAATGCCTGAGGGGGGCTATGATTGCAAAGCATTGCCCGGCTTTAGGTGTGGCGGTGTCTGTGAGGCACATCAGGCCCAACAGAGCACCCTAACCCAGTGCACCCTAACCCAGCGCAACATCAGGCCCAACAGAGCACCCTAACCCAGTGCACCCTAACCCAGCGCAACGTCAGGCCCAACAGAGCACCCTAACCCAGTGCACCCTAACCCAGCGCAACGTCAGGCCCAACAGAGCACCCTAACCCAGTGCACCCTAATCCAGCGCTACGTCAGGCCCAACAGAGCACCCTAACCCAGTGCACCCTAACCCAGCGCTACGTCAGGCCCAACAGAGCACCCTAACCCAGAGCACCCTAACCCAGCGCACCCTAACCCAGCTCCAAGATTATGCTTGATGCAGATAAACTCTAATGCTCAAATCCATATTTACAAATTACAAGTTGCACTAAATTTACAAATTATTAAAAAATTACAAAGTCTACCAATTAACACTAATTACACAATAAGTACCCTTTCTATACAGTATAAGATGGGGGGGGGGGTCATGGATGAGTTATGTACATGCTATAGCTATATTAAATAATCCCAGGAGGGTGTATGATATTGCACTGTAAGTGATTGTGTTTTGTACATTAGGTATTCTTCTCCTCTGGGTATAGTGATACTATACGTTAGAGCAGGGGTCTCAAACTCAAATTGGCTTAGGGCCACTGCTGGTATCATCAACTCATAGGAGGGCCACTTCAATGTCAACTTCTACTACTACTAACTATAAGAAAGTGCAATATTTCTGAAAATGTTATTGTTATGGTTCGGGCCGGGTCCGCCCCGGCTCACCCCCTGCTCCCAGTCTGGACCCTCGCCCCTGCACCAGACCCCTGGTTCGCCCTGCTCACCCCTGCCCTGGACCCCTGGTCCACTCTGCTCGCTCCCGGTCCAGACCCTCGCCCCGAAACCCTGGTTTGCCCTGCACCAGTGACCTGCCTCTGCACTACCCCCAGAGACTTTTGTACATGATCACATTGTCTCTTGTTCTGCCTCCTTGTGTGTTTGGTCTTGTGTTCGTTATCTTGTCTCATGTTGGTTTGTGTCGTCCCAGCCCCAGCTCTAGTCCCATGCCACTCCTGTCCCTCTAGCTTAGTCTTCCCTTCTAGCCCCCTCCTTGAGTTTCTAACTCCCACCTATAGTTTCCTGCCCAGTCCCATTCCCAGTCCTAGCCTCATTCCCTGTTCTCTTCCCTTGTGTCCTAGTTCCCTCTGTCCTTGTGTTGGTGTCTTGTTGGAATCCCTCCATGTCCTTATCTGGGTGATTGGGTAACCTGTCTCGTTATGTCTTGTTGCACACCTGTATATTGTTCCTTGATTGTTCTCCCAGAGTATATATGTCCTCCTGTTTCCTTTGTTCTCTGTCGGTTCATTGTCAATGTGTCAGTGTGTTTCCACCCAGTGTTCCTCTGTTTTATTTTTGGAATTAAAACTTTACTTTCTGTACCTGCGCTGCCTGCCGTCTGCTTTTCGGTCCGACCTCCACCAGCCTCAAACCCTCACAGTCATTTTTCATTTCCATAACTAGACTCACAACTCAGTCTCTAAATGTTGCAAGACTATTCCATAACTAACATTTTCATCATACAAATTCAAACCGGTTTCCATTCATTTTAATATATTTTAACAGTTATTGCTGCAAATCTTTTTTCCTTTTATTTTATCTTGGATAGTCTACATTTGTACTTTATTCTGTTTTAGCTGCAAGATGCATCACTACTGTAAGCCTGCCCTGGACCTACTTGCATTTATTAAAGTTAAAGTTTCTTTCCATTTCTTACCAGACACTTGATTACATTTGTAGGCAACTACTCTATTTCTTGCCAGACACTTATCTTGAAAGACAGACGTTAGCCCTCTCAGCTGTGTGGCTCGTTTTTTCCTCTCGACTCCCTATGACACTGTTCTCCATGTTTAGTAATGAATAGCTCTTGACATTTTGTTCCGTCAGAACGACGACTGTTCTTGCATATCAGGCAGGTAGCATTTCCATTGAACTCCACAAAGAAAACTGCAATGTCCATCTTTCTTGAAACTGTCTGTGTTCCTAACGTTAGTTAACCATGAAAACAACCTCTCGGTGGCTAGCTGCATTCCGTTCATTGTTCATAGTCCCGTGCGGATTGATTGCACCTGTGACTGTATACAGCATTCACCTCGTCCTCTGCGCACTATAACAGAATTTCGCCCCACGTTTGAGCGACTTGAATTTCGCATCGTAGGCCTGCCTGTCGGCGCCGTTTACAATAAATTATTTTGCGGATTACATTATATTTCTGACATCATGTCGTGGGCCGGATGGAGTGGTGTGGCGGGCCACAAATGGCCCACGGACCGCGAGTTTGAGACCCCTGCGTTAGAGTCATTCAGGAGCAGTGTGTCTTCAAGGTGGGGGAGTGGCCTCCCCAAGGTACGTTGACCATACAGCTGACCATACTTCTCTCTGTAGGGCTTTGCCATCCTGAGAGCTGCTGTTCCCGCACCAGGTGGTAATATTCCAAGTCAAGAATTTTGTGGTTTGGAGGTGTGGTGGTAGTTTGTCTGGTCTGGGGGTTGTGGTGGTAGTTTGTCTGGTCTGGGGGTGTGGTGGTAGTTTGTCTGGTCTGGGGGTGTGGTGGTAGTTTGTCTGGTCTGGGGGTGTGGTGGTAGTTTGTCTGGTCTGGGGGTGTGGTGGTAGTTTGTCTGGTCTGGGGGTGTGGTGGTAGTTTGTCTGTGGTCTTGGGTTGTGGTGGTAGTTTGTCTGATCTGGTGGTGTGGTGGTAGTTTGTGGTCTTGGGGTGCGGTGGTAGTTTGTGGTCTTGGGGTGTGGTGGTAGTTTGTCTGGTCTTGGGGTGTGGTGGTAGTTTGTCTGGTCTGGGGGTGTGGTGGTAGTTTGTCTGGTCTGGGGGTGTGGTGGTAGTTTGTCTGGTCTGGGGGTGTGGTGGTAGTTTGTCTGTGGTCTTGGGTTGTGGTGGTAGTTTGTCTGGTCTGGGGGTGTGGTGGTAGTTTGTGGTCTTGGGGTGCGGTGGTAGTTTGTGGTCTTGGGGTGTGGTGGTAGTTTGTCTGGTCTTGGGGTGTGGTGGTAGTTTGTCTGGTCTGGGGGTGTGGTGGTAGTTTGTCTGGTCTGGGGGTGTGGTGGTAGTTTGTCTGGTCTGGGGGTGTGGTGGTAGTTTGTCTGTGGTCTTGGGTTGTGGTGGTAGTTTGTCTGGTCTGGGGGTGTGGTGGTAGTTTGTCTGGTCTGGGGGTGTGGTGGTAGTTTGTCTGATCTTGGGGTGTGGTGGTAGTTTGTCTGGTCTTGGGGTGTGGTGGTAGTTTGTCTGGTTTGGAGGTGTGGTGGTAGTTTGTCTGATCTGGTGGTGTGGTGGTAGTTTGTCTTGTCTGGGGGTGTGGTGGTAGTTTGTGGTCTTGGGGTGCGGTGGTAGTTTGTGGTCTTGGGGTGTGGTGGTAGTTTGTCTGGTCTTGGGGTGTGGTGGTAGTTTGTCTGGTCTGGGGGTGTGGTGGTAGTTTGTCTGTGGTCTGGGGGTGTGGTGGTAGTTTGTCTGGTCTGGGGGTATGGTGGTAGTTTGTGGTCTTGGGGTGTGGTGGTAGTTTGTCTGTGGTCTGGGGCTGTGGTTGTAATAATTTGTGGAGACTGCCAGGGCCAGGCTGCACTGAGAGACCATCTTGGAGGAGAACGTCACTCTCTGGCGTAGCGATGCTGTGTAATATGTTCAGATGAAAGAGTTTTGCTGACTACCTGGCTGCAATGCAACAATATCACAAATAAAGATATGTACTATATGTGTTTTTGATGCTTGATTTAACAGTGTTTATAACATATCTCCAGCCTGCAATATAAGACGCTATTGATTTATAGAAACCGGTGGGAATGATCTATGTAGGTTTATTTGATTTGTGTGTGTGTGTGTGTGTTTTAGAAGAAGACATTTATTTGTCATACAGCACACCAACACACATGCAATGGGCAACACATGGTAAGACACACACACACACACATGCATGCATTTTTGGATCGCTGCTGAAATGTTCTCTGCGCTTAACCCATCACTTTGTCCTTCCCCCAAGGGCAGCCGGCAGCAGACAGTAGGCTGCGTGAGCCTCGCCCAGGGACCAATCCAAGTGCTCCTGTCCGTTTTCGTTAGGTACGGACAGCGTTAGCGATCTGTTCTTCTGTGTGTTTTTCGTATTGGGGTCTTTATGGGGGAAACCCTGGCGAACACGGGGAGAACATGCAAAAAATTGTAAAATTGTAATTTTGTAAAATTGTAATTTTGTAAACAGTAAATTGTAACTTGTAAATTTGTTGGAATTGAGTATTAGAGTTTATCTGTAGCATGATCTTTGAGCCGGAAGCAACATTTCACTGTGACTGTAAGCCGTACATTACATGTGACAAATAAAATAATCTTGAATTGTGAATCACAGAAAGTCCCAGGACCTTCTTGCTGTGAGGCGACAATGCTATTTATTTTGCTTGTGTGTGTGTGTGTTTGCATGCTTGTGTGTGTGTGTGTTTGCGTGCTTGTGTGTGTGCATGTGTGTGTGTGCGTGTGTATGTTTTTGCATGTGTGTGTGCATGTATGTGGGATCCCTCTTGGTCCACGAGGTAAGAGCCTGTCCGGCAGCAGCCGACCCGGCCGTGTCGAGGGGAGAAAGGATGAGTTCCAGAGAGCTTCTGAGGAAGTCGGCAAGTCGGTTTCAAACAGCCGAGAACATTTTAGAGGC
>NC_140235.1:9490597-9498097 GCF_949987555.1 Borostomias antarcticus
GAGAGCAGGGAGGAAGAGAGAGAGATCAGTATCTCTGATACAGAGAAATGTCTATCATCCAAGTCTCTTCTCAAAACTCATTTTATGTAAAAGCTTTTTCATAGTATTTTTTATTTTTTATTTTATTCACATTACTTTCTTCCCTTTTTATTGTATTTGATGATGTTGTTGTTGGTGCTTCTTATTTTTTCTCTTAAAGTACAATTTTTTTGTGTGTTTTATTTTGTTTGTGAAGCACTTTGTAACATCATTAAAAAAAAATTATATTATAGAATATTAATAATAGTATTATTATTGTTGTTATTATTATCAGAGAGGGAAAGGCAGAGAGAGAAGGGAGGGTGAGAGAGAGAAGGGAGGAAGAGAGAAAGAGCAATGAGAGAGAGATAAAGAGAGAACAGGTAGGGAGAGACAGACAGAAAGAGAGAGAGAGAGAGAGAGAGAGAGAGAGAGAGAGAGAGAGAGAGAGAGATGCTATCAAACCAAAAACACAGAGACCCCCAAAATGCTGACATATGCTTTCTCTATTGTGAGCCTAAAACTCTACTAACGTACACTCAGAATCGGCATCTGACACAAATTAAGGAGGCAGTCAACATACAGTAAACAGCTTTCAGCAACATTGGAAACACCTAAACAAACCCCAACACCAATAATTGCTTATACAAAACAGTGCCAATATGGACCACCCGTTTTAAAACACTATACCACACTGTTCAAATTAATGTAAACACAGAGCAATCTTAAATTCATGAGAAGCTGACTTAATTTGAACTAGCTATGAAGCCTCCCTGTAGCAGGTCGCGGAGAACCCCTCGTCCTCGGCCAAGGTCCACCAAATGGCTCCTGGAAAGGCCCCCTGCCTCTTCGTGACTAGCTCCTTCCCACTCTCTGTTGTCATCAGCTGTCCCTATCCAGCCAACCCCAACCCATTTTACCCATGGCTCTCTGCTTTCTTACTCCCCACCTCTGCTTTGCGGCATTCTCTATGAGCCTGTTCTGCTAAGTGCTTACTGTGCTGTGTTATATGATTCACTTAAATATCATATTAGAGACTACAGGGATAGCTAACACATAATGGCCGCCCATGTAGGCAACTTCTCTGTAATTATTTATGCACTCTACTGTTAGTCATGTCTCTCTTATGAAGTATTTAGCCCATGTTTACTGCTTTGTATATGTTCTTAGCCAATAGACAAATATTTTCCTGGAGCTTGCTCGATCTTCTCGTTGAGAGAGGTCAGGGAAGAATTTTTACAGCTCACTTTTCTGAGGTGAAAAAAAGGTGAAACCTTTTTTTTTTTTGTTGCTTCCCTTTGGAATATGCCCCCCATTGCTCTCTGTAAAGCGCATTGTAAACCAAAATAAAAACCAAAATAATACCTGTTTAATTTACTTCCAAAAAGCTTTTGATTCTATTTGGCATGTTGGACTGTTGTACAAAACAGTGGTGTAGGGGGTAAATCAATGTATTCTGGCAATATGTGCAGCGTAAAAAAATGGCCCAAAAGAAAGAACAGAATTCTTTACCCAAGGGCGAGGCGTTCACCAGGGCTGCAATCTCAGCCCTGTACTCTTCAATATCTACATTCATTAATTGGCTACTAACCTAGAACATTCCTCTGTCCCCGGTCTAAATGTCCACTCTTTGCTGATGTAAACTAGAATGCTATTTGGCCCTAAACAGAGAAGTTACCATTCAAATACCTTTGTTAATATCACACTTACTTATTCACTCAATTCACTTATTTGTATTTACATTTATTTTGTGGATTTTTGTGATGTTTGCGTTTCTTTATTGGCAAGCTTTATTGCTTGTAAATAAAGCCCTTTCAATTGAATTGAAATTGAACAGAACTGAATTGAGTGAGAGTGAGAGAGAGAAGGGAGGAAGAGACAGAGTAGGGAGGGAGGGACAGAGAGAGAAGGGAGGAAGAGACAGAGAGAGAGAAAAGGGAGGGAGAGAGAGAGAGCAGGGAGAGAGACGGAGAGCAGGGACAGGCGGACAGAGAGGAGAGACAGACGGAGAAAGGATAGACAAAGAAAGGAAAGAGAGGTAGGAGGGTACGAGAGAAACTAATGAACAGAATATTCAGAATGAACGTTGAGAGAGCAGATCTGTAAAGATCTGTATGTGTGTGTGTTTGTGTGTGTGTTTGTATGTGTGTGTGAGTGTGTGTGTGCACGCACGTGTGTGCATATTTAGTTTGTGTGTGTGTGTGTGTGTGGTAGGGAGAGAGAGAGAGAGAGAGAGAGAGAGAGTCTACTGAGGTTGAATATCTCTCTACTGTCAGAGACAGACTCAGTGAGACCACAAACGTGCCATTGAAAAGTGGAAACGTAAGAAGTCTTTGGCTAAAGATCATAGTTTATGTAGTCACTGTATAACAGGTGAGTTTTAAAAAGAGAATGGACTTTCTCCCGAAATGTACAGGGATATAAGAGTATTACATATTTAGAAATGTTAAATTAATGTATACTGCATTTCACAAATGTTGAACACAATGGCACAGCAGGATTGGTGCTAAGTATGCATCTCTGGTCACAACCAGAGAGACGTAATAAAGCAGTGAGAAAGTGACAGTGCTCAGCGCTGTTTTTATTAGGAAAATACAGGCAATGTTACAAACATCACAGTACTTGAAAAAGATTACATTCCCAGCCATTGTAAGAACAATAAACATTTAAGTTTGTGCCTGATTTCCTTTTTACATAATTACATATTACCAAGTAGTATAGAAATACTAAAGAACATTAATTAACAGCATATGCATATGTAAACCAACTCAAAAAGGGAAAAAAGAAAAAAGAAAATAAAAAGCATGGTGGTAACACAAAAGGAAAGAATTATGTAAAATGTATTAAAGTTTATTGCAAGTTATTGGCATTAGCAGTTCACCTAAGAGAACAATAACCATTCACTTCAAGTCTTCTAATAGACTAATGACAGGTGCCCAGTTTTTCAGAAAGACTCCATACCTGTTTGATATAATGAATCAGATTTTCTCTAGATGTAAAATATTTCCTAATTCCTTCAGCCACATATCAGATTGGGGGCTTCTCAAATTCCCAGCATTGTAACAACAGTTTTCTGGCTAACAATGTGGATAAAGAAATGGCCTGAGCATCATACTTATCCTTCGCTCTACTTGGCTCCACCACCCAAAATAACGCAGTTAAAGGGGAAGGGCGAAACTCCTTGTTAAAAGCCTTGGCAAGGAAATCAAATCCCCAAAAGATTGTAACCTATGACACTGTGTACAGGCCTGTTCAATAGAACTTTGGTTTGTTTTCTTTTTTTTTGTCACTTAAAAAATCTACTGCAATAATTTGCACACACACACTTACATACACTTACATGATTATATTAATTGTAGAGTAATGTTTGATTTATGATTGCATTTATTTTCCTGTTCTTAATTATGATTTGTTACTATGCTGTGAATGATTGGCAACATTATTGAAATGTAATATTCATGGCTATTCATTTAATTTAATTCACTCTAACTGAGAGAGAGAGAGAGAGAGAGAGACTTTTGATCTTTACCCATGGAGTTTACCCAGGCCGTTGGAGTACTCTCTTTTTTCCAGAGATGCAAATCATCCATGTTGTTATTCAAATCTCCATTCAAAGTTCAGTTTTCGTCTCAGCCTGGGCCAGGCAGCCTCAGGCTCATGAAACCACAAACTGGGAGCACACTGTCATTTGAATCTATTGTTGTTCTATAGAAGATAAAGAGACATATTGGTGCATATTTTGAATTCCATAAACAAACTCTAGTTTTGGGGCAGAGAGACAGAGAGCCACAGGAAGCCTTGGGGAGACATGAGATCACAATGGTGATTATTCTCCATGAACTGGGAAACACTTTATGGTAGGTGGGGAAGGAATGAAGGAAGGAAGGCAGGAAGGAAGGAAGGAAGGAAGGAAGGAAGGAAGGAAGGAAGGAAGGAAGGAAGGAAGGAAGGAAGGAAGGAAGGAAGGAAGGAAGGAAGGAAGGAAGGAAGGAAGGAAGGGAATAGTTGATGGGCTGAACCATCTGGCAGGATCAGTCCTCTGTGACAGAGAGAGGTGGGAATATAGTGCCACAAAACACCTGCCTCCCAATCTCTGTGCAGTATCTGTCTGTCTGTCTGTCTGTCTGTCTGTCTGTCTGTCTGTCTGTCTGTCTGTCTGTCTGTCTGTCTGTCTGCCTATCTGTCTGTCCTTATCTCTCTTTGCATATGATCTGTTTATTGCCAAAGCAAAGTCTTATATATAAATAATAAATAAATATAATTAACTCAAGAAAATAAATTTAAACAAATAAATAATTAAATAAAGGAAAGAAAAAGTATAAGCTAGAAGGTGAATATGAAGGTTGTCTCCGACAGTGAAGGGTCTGGGTTGCTGCGTGTTCAGCTCCCATACCCAGACCCAGCCCTGCGGAGTGAGTATCAGTAGTTATGTGTATGTAATTACGTCTTTGTGTGTACCTAGACTGAAGATGTATGTGAATGTATGTGTACAATGGAATTACAACATATACATATAAATCAGTCTTATACCTACTACTTATATTTACATATACATAGACTTCTTATATAATTATTATTCAGAAATTGTACATTCTAAAATAACATGTTACATTATATATCAATAATATAACAATAAAATGAAATCAATGCCAATATACATTAAAGCAAACAAACAAACTGTCTCTCTCTCTATGCCTGTCTGTCTCTCTCTGTCTCTCTCTGTCTCTATCTCTGTCTGTCTGTCTGTCTGTCTGTCTCTCTCTGTCTCTCTCTGTCTCTCTCTCTGTCTGTCTGTCAGTCTGTCTGTCTGTCTGTCTGTCTCTCTCTGTCTCTCTCTGTCTCTCTCTGTCTCTCTCTATGTCTCTCTCTCTGCCTCTCTCTCTGTCTCTCTCTATCTCTCTCTCTGTCTCTCTCTCTGCCTCTCTCTCTCTGTCTCTCTCTCTCTCTGTCTCTCTCTCTCTGTCTCTGTGCAGCCCAGCCCCGTGTTGAAAGATGTGTGTCTGAACCCTCTGCTCAGTCCCAGGGCCGTGCGTGCGATGGTGTGTCCCTGCTCTCTGGAGGGTCTCCTTGGGAGGGAACAGAGAAAGACAAAGCCACAAGGAATGAGAGAGAGAGAGAGAGACAGAGCTAACCCTCCGAGTGAGTGCTCTCTCCCACTCCTGGTATCTCCCCCCCTCTCCGCTGCCTTTCTTCTGTCTGTGTGGAGTCTGTGTTTGGTGGGCCTCCTTCAGAGAGGAGGCTGGAGCAAGACAAACCCAGTGTGTATGAGGGCTGTAAGAGGAGACAGCAGCGCACAGTGCTGGATCACACAGTGTTCCCAATACCCAGATGTCAGGATCAATACCAAAACAAGCACGACTGATGAAAGGAAGGAAGAGGCACCTGGGTCGATGACATATTCCCAGGTGATTGAGAGGAAATGGGAGCACATCGTGTGTGTGTGCGCGTGTGTTTGTATGGGTGGGTGTGAGCATATGTGCGCTTGTGTTTTGTGTGTGTGCATGCATGCGTGTGTGCGTGTGTCTTTATGTGCGCGCGTGTGTGGTGAATGTATGCGTGCACGTGTTTGTGTGCACATACTCTATGTGTGCGCTTGTGTTTGTGCGTGTGCATGCGTGTGATGCGTGTGTGTGTGTGTGGTAGAGAGAGAGGGTAGAAAGAGCCAGTCTTTCTTGTGGTATATCTGTGGCCAATGATCCCTTCTTTCTCATTGACTACTTGTTTGACTGTTCTCCAAGAAGTATTGAAGGAGAGCAAAAAAAAGTGTACTCTGATCCTTACAGACCTCATCCATCAATATGAGAGAGAGGGAATATTGAAAGAGAGGAAGAGAGAGAATAAGACAACAATTGTAATAATTTAGAGTAGAAATAATATAAAAAACCTTAATCCATGTTTTTCACTTCAAATGTATTCCCCAGAGAAACACGTCAAGTCATTGCTTTATTAATAGCCGTCATATAATCTCATTCTTATACAAATACAATTATATGGATTAGATTAGAAGACATAATCTGCTGTCCAATCCTTATTACCATGGTAATTAATCTACACTGATTACCTGACATTAATTAACATAATTAGATATTTGAGAAAAAAGAAATCCTGGCTCCTGTATTGAGTCATTTTTCAAGTGGCCACAATGGATCTCCACGGCAACGACACTGTTCAATGTCACCGACGTTCTACTTGGTTTCTACGGCTGTTTGCTGAGGTTTGTGATCATGTAACTGTCGATATCTTGTTTCGATCAACAGAATACTGTATGTTAGCCTACATTACAAGCCTACATTACAATCATTCAGCAGATGCTTTTGTCCAAAGCGATTTACAATAATTGCATTTCACATAGGTAGTCAGTGTACTACTACTCGCCAGAATTCACAAGTGCATCTCCTTTAAAAACAAATTCCTGAGAGTGTAATGACTACAGTACAACATCCTATGGTTCTATTGTGGAGATCACCCTTGGGCTGACTGGGTATACAGTACAGTATAGACGCTTGCATTTGCTTGAAAAAGTGGAATGTCTAAATGAGGTTTGAAAATAAAAATATCTTCATTTATATGTGATCTATAGTCCAACAACATTATATATTCCAAAATCAGATTAACAACACACACACACACACACACACACACACACACACACACACACACACACACACACACACACACACCAATACCAAAATGATAAAGAACATAATCTAGTGCTGAAGCCAAAGTGCAAGAACAGCAAAATTTAAATACAGTACAATAGGTGCTTACAGTAAGAGGGAGGATCGTGGCAGTACAAGAGAAGTTTTGAGCCTGCGGTGAAAGATGGGCAGCGACTCTGCTGTCCTGACATCAGTGGGCAGTTCATTCCACCACTGCGGGGCCAGGACAGAGAAGAGGTGTGACCGTGTCGATCGACCGCAGGGGCTTCGGAGTGACGGGGCAACCAGTCGCCCTGAGGTAGCAGAGTGTAATGGTCGGGAGGGGGTGTAGGGTTTGACCATGGCCTGGAGGTAGGAGGGGGCTGTTCCTTTCATTGCACTCTAGGATAGTACCAGCGTTTTAAACTGGATGCAAGCATGCGAGATGCAAAAATATGTCTATTGTCCTGAGGGAGATTTGTGAGTGTGTGTGTGTGTGTGTGTGTATGTGTGTGTGTGTGTGTGTGTGCGTGTGTGTGTGTGTGTGTGTGTGTGTGTATGTGTGTGTGTGTGTGTGTGTGTGTGGGTGTGTGTGTGTGTGTGTGTGTGTGTGTGTGTGTGTGTGTGAGTGCGCTCGTGTGTGTCTGAGTCACTTAGCTGAGAGAGGATGAACGGATGGCTGAAGTTAGATTACACTATCACAAACGGGCCAATCAGTGCTCATGTATATTTCATCTCTGCGCTTCAAACCTATAATTACTTAATTAATTTCCAGCTATACTGCGATAGGCCGAATCTAATCCCCCAGAATGCCCTGGGGCCATGCTGGAGACGCCAGGTGTTT
>NC_140235.1:9503097-9530597 GCF_949987555.1 Borostomias antarcticus
GCTTGGGTCCTCATTTTGTGGTGGGGTCTTGACTGGTTCTCATTCTTATCAGCTTTGAATATACATCTTGGCAAACATAACAGAATGATGTACAAGGAGGGGACAGATACCTAGTGAAAGTACTATTGGTTGCTAGTAAAAAGACAATAATGAGGGCTTGGTATAAGGTGGAACCCCCAACCAAGGAGCAGTGGTGGGTGTTGTGGAGGAGATTTATGAGATTTATTTATGCATTGAGGATGCAGGAAGGAAAGTTTGAAGGGAGATGGGAAAAATGGATGGATTATAGAAGGAAGTGTGATGATACCACTAGTATTAAAATTGTCATATTTGAGTAAGAAAAAAAAGCTGCATGGATGGAAGTACCCATAAGCTGTTATTGTAAGTTTTTATGTTTTATGGTATTGTCGTTGTATGGATGGAAAATGCTAATAAAGATTAAAGTAAAAAAGACAAAGAATATGTATCTTGGCTATGCACACACCAAGCCAGCCGTCACGCGCAGCGCCTGCCTCCAGTCTAGCCCCTACCCTGCTGTGCGCCAGGATGAATGAGTCATGCGTGGAGCCAGGCCACCGTGCCACTACACTTGTGATGAGCATGTCGGCGTCACATATGATTTGGGTATTTATAGTGTGCACATTTTTGCGATTCACATAGACGTATTCATTCACTGATGGTGCCCTTATGAATATGTGGGTGCAGTCGCCATCGCCGTCACCTCTTTGGAGTTCTATCTCGGCCAGTAGGCCGAGTAGCGCCGGATTCATTTAGGCTCGCATTACGCACAGGAGGACTGTCATTTATATGCTTACCAAACAGCAAACAGGTCCACATGATCACATATTAATGACAATCTAATTGGTCAATTATTGCCGTTTGATGGAGTGCCTGCATTAGGTGTGTGACATATAGCGCGGAAAGGTTTGGGACAGCGCATATAGGTTCAGTTTGGGGAACAAATCCATATCGGACCATTAATGAGCCGGTTAGAGGACACGTCTAATCTAGCATTGCGATATATGTTGGTGCTGAATTGGGCTATTAGCCTACATGTTTGTGCGTTCATGAACTGTCGCTCTTATTCTCTCCGTCAAACATAGTAATTCACCGCCGCACCACCTGCGTCGCCAGTTCCCCCTGTGTTCAAAGAGGGCGTAGAACACCATGTAAATCGGTACGACAACTTGAGAGGTGTCGTACAAAAGCGCGGAGAAAGGCGACTAAATTTCCACCCTTTCGGCTTGATAAATCGCAATGTGGGGGGGGCAAATGGCGTACGCCTGAAATCGCGAAAAAGACCGTGTAAAAGAAGGCGTACCTCAATGATAAATGAGGCCCCTGGACTGTGGTGCAGTGATGACAACCGTGGCACACCTGACTGATCATAGACATCCACAGATTGTATTTTACAAGCAATCTTTACTCAAACGTGCATGTGTCAGGACATATAAAGAGTGTGCTACTGTATAGAGACCCATTGGGAACAATAGGATAACCCACTGGAAAAAAAAGTTTCCTTAGGTTCCGGAATAGAATAGACGGGTTCTATATGGAACCTTACACAGCTGAAAAGGGTCCTAATATGAAATCTTTCTTCAGAGTGTTTTTGGCTGGACCGCAACGATGGGGCCAGCCCTACAAACACAAATGTCTATGACTGACTGATTCGCTGACTGACTGACTGACTGATTGGCTGAAAGGCTGACTGACTGACTGACTGACTGACTGACTGACTGACTGACTGACTGACTGACTGACTGACTGACTGACTGACTGGCTGACTGATTGACTGACTGACTGACTCACTGACTGACTCACTGACTGAAGTTCAAGGTCAAATTTTGCTTCCGGAACAAGTGTCTCACCAGACGTCTCCAATCAAATCATCACTCACTTTGTTCTCTGCACTTTGATTCTCCCTCCTGTCTGCTTGTTATCTAGTGTTTAACTCAACATTGTCCAGGAGCTCACTGCTAAATGTTCAGTGTGTGTTATGTGGTACCTGTATGTGTCCTATAATGGGTTACTAGTTATTAGCTAACATATTGTGTTTACCGCCGCTGTGAAAAAAGGAGTTCACTTGTTCCGCACTCCCATACACGGTCCAGCCAGATACAAGGTTTTCACATACAGTAGTCGTGTTCTGTTGTTCGCACTTTTGTAGAGTGTATATTTACTATGGAGACTCGTATGCAGATGCCAGGTGTGGTACGCTTCATTAAGCATCTCAGGAGACTGACACATTGTGACAGATGAACAGGTCTGCACAGAGTGACAACTGTCACCTCTAATCCCCATCACAAACACAGACAGACAAACACTCACAGACACACACACACACATAGACACGCACACACACACACGCACGTACACACACACACACAGACACACATCCAGCGCCGGCCTAGACGGACCCCCTCAGGGTGTACTTTAATGACTTCCCTTCCTTCTCTGCGTTTAGGTGGGCGCTCCCTCAACAAGGCTGCTGGATTAGCATATCACAGCCCCAGATTAGACACTCGCTACTGGGTGCATGTACAGCTGGGTGGGGGTGGGGGGGGTGAGACTAGGGACACCACCAGCCCCCCAGATAGTGAAGGGAGTCGGAGCAGTTGGAATGGAAGGGGTGGCGGAGTCAGGCTCTTTATCTGCAACCCGCAGTCGCCATGAATCCTGATCTCCCGCTGTAACGCTACACGTTTCTCCTGAGTGAAACCACAACGCCGGGGCAAGAGAGAGAGAGAGAGAGAGAGAGAGAGAGAGAGGGAGAGAGAGAGAGAGAGAGAGAGGGAGAGGGAGAGAGACAGAGAGAGAGAGAGAGAGAGGGAGAGGAGAGAGAGAGAGAGAGAGAGAGAGAGGGGGAGAGGGAGAGAGAGAGAGAGAGAGAGAGAGAGAGAGAGGGGGAGAGGGAGAGAGAGAGAGAGAGAGAGAGGGAGAGAGAGAGAGAGAGAGAGAGAGAGCTCTTGGTTTGAGTCGTTTTAAAAACACGGCCTGTTTCCCTGTGATTTTGGGTGGATGTGAATAAATCAGACGTGTCTTTTGGTATGGCTCCGGTCTGACAGAGCTCATTCAATTCTCCGACACACCATTCTCCTTCTTGCCCCCTTCTCAATGTGAGTGCATGTCTCCTTCTGCGTCCGTGTGCGTGTGTGTGTGACTGACACACACGCCAGCCCCTCGCCCCCCCCACTGCCCCGGTGAGCGGTCCAGGACTGTGTGGACAGTTCCTCCGTTGAAGAGGCACCGGATCCTGTCCGCGCGGCCCTGCCCTCTCCCCACCGCGGGGCCAGAGAACTCCTCGCCCTCATGGATTTTTCATTTTGCGGCTTGGGCGGAATCAATGCTCTGTTTCTGCCTGCGCAGACAGGGACCGTGGATCAGCACTTTTTTTTGTGTGTGCCTTTCCTCATCTCCGTATGTGTGTGTGTGCTTGACTGTGTGTGTGTGTGTGTTTACCTATTTCTTGTTTTCCTTAACCTTTATCCACCCTGTCTGCCCTTAGGAAACCACATCCTCTACTCACATTGCATGTCCCTCTCCCTCTCTTCATTGCTGTATCGCTCTCTCTCTTTTCTGTTTCTCTCTCTGTTTCTCTCTCTCTATTGCTCCCTCCCCCTCTCCCTCTCTCTCTCTCCTCTCTACCCTGCCCCCCCCCCCCTCTCTCTCTCTCTCTCCATGGCCTCTAGGCTGGGCACCAGTCAACATGAAACCCAGTTGTTCCCTTTTCATCCACTCAACATTTCCACGGAAGGTGGTACAGGATCTCTACTCACTCATCCCAGGTTACTGGATCTGTGCCTATGTGTCTAGGCAGGCCCTGTGCCAGCACTGGGAATAGCTTCCCATTTTAAAGCCAGCTGGAGAAACTGGGGCAGGCAGCTAGAGTCTCTCTTTCACAAAGCATAAGCATTTGATCTGTTCTTGAAAGCCCAGCACGAGGCAGTCACAGACCAGCGCTTCCATCTCCAGTTGCTCCCAGTGGGATGGATGGATCGAGGGATGGGGGGATGAGGGGATGGATGGATGGACGGATGAAGGAGAGCAGGTATGTTTTTTATGGCTCCCCCGCTGTGCTTGTCTACCAGATGTACTGTGTTGGATATCTGAAAAACATTGTTATTAACATGGCCCCTCGCTAGGACAACGAGGCGTCCGCCGGTGGTCCTGGTAGGGGAGGACGTTGCAGCTGAGGGTTTCTGGACCGGCTGGGGGGTCTCTCACACACAGCGCAGCCATGTCCTCTCCTCCTGTGTGGGACAGAGAAGACATCTGGGGGAGGCCTTTTCACATAGAGAAAAAGGAGATAACTAGTGTGGACTGGCTCACTGTGGTGTGGCCTGTTTTATGTGTGCATGTTTTATGTGTGTGCGTGTTTGTGTGTGTGTGTGTGTGTGTGTGTGTGTGTGTGTGCATCTGAGGATGTCATCAAACAGGAAGACAGAAATGGACATTCTTCTGTCGGCCATCCATGTCGGCATCGACCTCCCTGGTTCCCAGCTAGGGGCAGGTTCCCAGCTAGGGGCATTTCTGCTTGGATTCCCCTTGTTCTCAGTGCAGACCAGCAGGTCCTGTCTTGTCTTGGGCTGGTTCACACCGGCGTTGTGATCTTGGGTAATTGAAAGCCTCCCACACCTCTGTAATCACCGTCCCCAGGCCAGAGCTGTGGGAGGAGCCAGCTGAGAGGAGAGGGACCGACAGCAGGACCAACGCAGATGACACGGAGAAACCGGGCGGGGAGCTTTTGTTTAAGGGTGCAGTATGCGGTTTGTGAGTTCCTGCTAGACTAAAAGAAAAGATTTTGCAATGCAAAAAACACAACCGACCAGATCCCCGGCCGTCGCTTTAGGCCTCCCTCCAAAGCCGCTCCTCCAAACTGAGGAAAACACAAATGACACTGGCTAGGCAGGTAGGTACAGTAGGCTGACAGGCAGGTAAGCCATCCAGTCATTTCAAGTTGGCAACTCAAAATAATTGGATGCACTTATTACAGTCCTGCGACTTCCAGAGATTACAGATTTATTTTATTTTAGTGTCAGACCAGAGTGCCCTACTCTGCCTGCTGATAGAAGGGGGGGTTAATATGAACCCTTATTTTCTCCCATTCTGGTGAATTTTTATGCACCAATTTGTGCAGAGGAAATGTCTATATTTCTGTAAAAGAAAACACAAAATTCAGGCACCAGGTGACGTTTAAAAAATAATGTAATGTAATACAAAAAGGGTCATTCTGTATTGCTTTCAATTTTCTTTTCTCCTGTAGAAATGTTTTCTAATTAATTGAATAGGCTATTATGCCTGCTTGAGTCAACACACTTAAAGAGGCATGAACTGGGACTGGAGAGAAGAGAGCCTGAGCCTGAGGCCACAGTCAGGGTCAGGGTAAACACCAAAACAAACACACAGTCAGGGTCAGGGTAAAACACCAAAACAAACAAGGAAGCTTCAGCAATAACAGCTTTGAGTCCCGCTGCACTGCACTCAATTCTGCCATACTAGGTGCCTAGCTTGGTGCCTTATACTGTCGCCTCACAGCAAGAAGGTCCTGGGTTCGATTCCCGCATCTCCCGGGCCTTTCTGTGTGGAGCTTGCATGTTCTCCCTGTGCTCACTCGGGTTCCCTCCACATAAAATCCCATTATGAAAAACAAGCAGAAGAACAGATCTTCAGTCCTGCCCCTGACCAGGACTTGGACTGAGCACTTGGACTTATATATAGCCAGGCGCCACTGACGAGGCTGCCCACTGCTCCTGGCTGCCCCTGGAGGAGGATAGCTTGGATGGAAGAAATGCAGTGGATAAATTCCACCACCATGTGTTTGTGTGTCTTGTGTTGCCGCTCACCCACACGTGTGTAGTTGCCGTGTGGCTCATAAATGACCTTCAACAAATCTACAGAGAATACAACCACACAACAGTAGCTAAGCAGGCATTAGGTATAAAGTTAAAGTTTAACACGACAGAGCTATCTTGAATAGCATTTAAACCCATTCTGGGTTTGTTTAAAGCACGTTTTGGAGGGTAAATCTATCGTTGATGAATATTATCACTTACTTTTTGAAGACACCTTGATTGATCCAGCACAAAACGTTTTGGTAATCCATGAATGTTACTAGTAAGCTCGTCGAACGTTAGGTCAACAATTTGTACCTATCTTGAACACTTGCAGTCCCAAGAACTGTACAACTTGCATAGAAGCTTGCATTCAATTACATGGATTTTTTTTTTATATACATTTTTTGGGCATTTGTGCTTTATTATAGGACAGTGTAGAGTGACAGGAAAGGTGAGAGAGAGCGAGGGGAGGACATGCAGCACAGGGCCCAGGCTGGATTCGAACCCGGGCCGCTGCGATAAGGACCAGCCTTCATGTGGTACACACCTTAGCCACCAGGGCGCCCCCCAATTACATGGATTTAAGGACACATTCCAAGCTTGTAAAGAAAACTATGGCCTGTGTAAACTAGCTTTTGTTTTGATAGCCATATTAAAGCTACAGTAGCTAACTAGCTAATTAATATCACGGAGCCCGCTCAGCTGTGCATGCTTGTTATGTAGCCTATCTTCACATGCTGCACGTCAGTTCTAACAATCATCAGTGGTGCTTTTGACAATGTTTAGGGCTTCCATTTAGTTTAGATAATGATTTCCTCACTGTCCAACCATCCTACTGTAAGTAGTAGAGTGGTCAGTAAATGTTCTCTCCGTGGTCCGTACTGTACTGTAGCTACTCACCACACAGGTCCGCCAGACCGTAGACAAGGTTTCCCGAGGTCAACGACGTTATGGTTGAACATGTTCCTGCAGGACTGCAGCATGTTGCGGCTTATTTCACTGCCCTTGGGTGATAAGACATTACTTTCAAATGAGTGTTTAATTGTTGCAAACTGTGCTATAAGTAGGGAAAAGTACAGTGTGTTTATCCCTGGTCTCTCTCCAACTCACTTTGTGATGGTGTGGCTCAGTTTCTTCTTTAAAGAAACACTAAAAATGATTTATCTTTGGGGTTGACAATACTGGTACGGTTTGGACATGATTTGGTAGCCATTTTCTGTGGTTGAATGATAAATTGTTGTCTGGGCAGTGGCTGAGACAGGTATTGTGATATGACGAAAATAGTCTAACATCCACTCAAAACACAGTAAGAAAAAAAATTACTTTTGACCTCTGCATTTGGTGCTTCGAATTTTTTCCACAGTTGACAGAGAAATCTCTGGCGGAGATTCAATGGTAGACTGGGGTGCTGTAATCATGTTGTTCAGCACAACAGGGGTTGTGTTGTATTCTTTGTGGGGGTAGTGAAGAATTACTGAAGCGTCTTGTCTTCTCTTCTCCCTGCATCTCTCCCTCCTCCTCTCCCTCCTCCTCTCCCTCCTCCTCTCCTCCTCCTCTCCCTCCTCCTCTCCCTCCTCCTCTCCCTCTTCCTCTCCCTCCTCCTCTCCCTCCTCCTCTCCTCCTCTCCCCCTCCCCCTAGGAGGCCATCCTCATGTAGCTTTAGTGTCAACCATTTTTCATTCTTCTTTTTGCATTTCTCCCTGCAGAGGTGATGCATCCCCCCTCCCCACCTCCCTGTGCTGCGCTGCCGTTGGTCCAGCCAGATAAGGCCAGTGTCCAATAGTATGCCACAGTGGTCTGTCCTTACAGTCAGGGGAGAGGGTATGTGGCTGACAGGAAGTCCACCAGGTCCAGTTTCACCTTCTCTCCTCTTCTCTCCTCTCTCCTCCTCTATCCTACTCTCTTCTCCTCTCCTCCTCGCCTCTCCTCTGTCCTCCTCTCCTCTTTCCTCTCCCCCCTCTACTCTTCTTGTCCTCCTCCTCTCCTCCCTCGTTAAAGAGAGGGGGAAGGAGGAATCATTACGTTTATAAACCATTAAGAAGCGTATAAAGAAGAGACCGCAATCTGATCCAGGCTGGGGGCGAGAGGATAGCCAGTTCATCTGAGGAGTGTTTGTGTGTGTGTGTGTTTGTGTGTGTGTGTGTGTGTGTGTGTACGTACATGTGTGTGTGTGTGTGTGTGTGTGTGTGTGTGTGTGTGTGTACGTACATGTGTAGGTGTGTGTCAGCATGTGTATGTGTGTGCGTGCATGTGTGCATGCACGTTTGTTTGTGTGTTTGTATGTATGTGGGTCTAGGGGGGTCACCTCCAGCTCAGTGAAGCTGCTGCATACTGACCCCCCTCTCAGCACTGGGAGGAGAGACTCAGAGACAGCTGGGGATGCGGGATAAGTACGTATGTAAGTATCCCTGAGAACCAATGGTTCTGGAGCCTAGTGGCCCATAGGTGCAGGAGCCTATCTCCTGATTCTGGAGCGTGAGGCAGCTTGATGTACACCCCCTGGACATGACGCTAAAGATGTGGAATGGTTGAGTGAAACTGACACAGCAATGCAGGTACATCAAATCCAATCAAATTTGATTTGTATAACACATTTCATACACAGGCAACACAATGCGCTTTACTGAGAGGAAAGGGAGAATGTACAAAATGATCCTACCCCTAATTCCCCAGAGGGAAGCAAAAAAACAGTTCACCCAGAAGGCCAGAGAAGGGGAAGTGTAAAAACTCTTCCCTGACCTCTCTCAACGAGACGATCGAGCAAACGCCTGGAAGATAGAATTTGCTATAAGAACATTTTACAGAGCACTACGCATGGAATAAAGGCTACATTAGACACCTAAAACTATCAGAAATAGAGCAGACAAATAATTTCAGATGTGTTATCTATCTACAGGTATATGTTAGCTGTCCCAGTTAAGGATATATATGTACATCACATGATACATACCATTAACTACAATGTTTGGTTAAATAGACAAATTTCTAGAACTTATCTGGTTGGTCATAGACAGTTCATAACCAAGCCTGTGTTTCCCTGAGCTACATGTGGGTATACATACTAAAGCACTAGGTTGTGCCTAGTCCTTCCAGGGAGGGAGCCAAGGTCGCGAGGGTCAACGATGGTGGTGAGCAGAGCGTCTGCGTGGAGCCTGAGGCCCTGCTCTCTGTATCACCACAACACCACGGTCAATACCCTCCAAACAGAGCCCTGCGCAGATCAATAATATTAACAAGGTTACACGTCAAACTATTAAACACTTTATTGATCCCTACGCGATCTGTAGCAATCCAGTAGAAATCTATGGATACTTTAGCCTTGCCGATCTAGACAGAAAACGGAAATATCTCTGGCACCATTATTCTGTAATAAAGACTTTATTGCTCTGGTTCTCAGAGCTCCTGATAGCAATGTAGCTGTGTCTAAAAAGGGGAGCCACAGGAGTACATGGTGCTGCGCTGCGGACCTTATAACGGGGTCATGGCTAGAAGGGGTGGAGCTACGGCCAGTGTAGGCTAGTTCCCATTAATGCAGAGGCCATTTAGGTTAGGGTTAAGTTTACGGTTAAATTAAGGTTAGGGTTAAGGTTAGGTTCAGGGTTAGGTTTAGGGTTAAGATTAGGATTAGGTATTGGGTTCGGTTAAGGTAAGGTTTAAGGTTGGGGTTAGGATTTGACCGATCTCTGCATTTATGGGACCTAGCCTTCTACACAGGCCGTAGCTGTACCCCATCTACCTTCTAACAGGGGAGTTAGAACAACACAGCTCATCCGTTCTGAGCCGAAGCCTCTGTTCTGTGGCGGTGAGGAGACCCGCGGAGGAGGAGGCGGAGCCTGACGGTCATCAGCTGTCTCTGAGGGACGTCACTAGCATGCCAGTCAGCCTCTCACCACAGAACAGACACAACGAGGTGACGCAAACACTGTATGTATATATATATATATATATATACATATATATATGTATATATATAATGGGTAAACATTGTCTAAATAGAAACAAATGTTTTGTTACAACAGCAAGTGCTCAGTTTAGAATATTTAACAACTGATGGTTAGTTGCTTTGCTTTGCTTTGTTTTGTTTTGCTTTGAGATAGAGAGAGAGAGAGAGAGAGAGAGAGAAAGGTACATGCAGACAGACAGACAGACAGACAGACAGACAGACAGACAGACAGACAGACAGACAGACAGACAGACAGACAGAGAGATAGACAGACAGACAGACAGACAGACAGACAGACTGGCAGGCAGACAGACAGATAGACAGACAGACAGACAGACAGACAGACAGACAGACAGACAGACAGGCAGGCAGACAGACAGACAGACAGATAGACAGACAGACAGACAGACAGACAGACAGACAGACAGGCAGACAGGTAGGCAGACAGACAGACAGGCACACAGACAGACAGACAGACAGACAGACAGACAGACAGACAGACAGACAGACAGACAGACAGAGGGAGATTCTAGTGAGGCAGTGAAAGAGAAACAGAGACATGGATGGACAGCTGCTGAAGATCGAGGGATGAGGATGAATGGAGAGAGCAAAGGAGAAAGGTACTGTAGAGGAGAGGATGGAGGGAAAGAGGGATGGCAGAACGGAGAGAGAGAAGGAGGGATGACAGAAGGAGGACAGGATAATGCTAAATAATGAAGTCTGGGCGCTGTTCTAACGTGAATAAGATGCTGTTACCAACAGAGCGAGTTAGAGAAAGGGGGTGAAATAGAGGGAGAGCAATGGTACAGAGAGAGAAAGAGAGAGAGAGAGAGAGAGAGAGAGAGAGATAAAGAGTGGAGGGAGAAAAAATTACTTTCTCTGTCTATTAATGGAGACAAAAGTGCAGGAATTTACAGTATGGTTTCAGGATAGGGCCAGGTGCCACTCAAAGGGTCGGGTGGCAGTTTGGGACACTGAGAGAGAGCGAGAGAGAGAGAGAGAGAGAGAGAGAGAGAGAGAGAGAGAGAGAGAGAGAGAGAGAGAGAGAAAGAGACTGGAACTTAGTGTCTGGTGGCAGTTATGGATGCACAGTCAATAGAGAGGGAGGGATGGAGGGAGGTCGGTGGAGGAGGGCAGAATGAGAGAGGAAGAAAAGGGGGGAGGGAGAGGGGAGAAAAAGAGGGAGGATGAAGAATGGAGGCAGTTAAAGATGTCTGGTGAGAGATCAGTTATTACCGAGGGCTGGAGACAAACAGCTCCTTTCTACGGAGAAATAAAGACTCTCATCAATTTAAATCTGGCGAGTCTGGTCCCAGGCCGTTCCGGACCAGCCTCAGCACCGTTAGCTGGGCTGCCGCTGGAGGACGAGCTGCTCTCCTCCTCCACCTCTCCTCATCTTCTCCTCATCCACGTCTCCTCTCCTCATTCACCACTCCTCTCCTCCTCTCCTCCCTCCTCCACCTCTCCTCCTCCTCTCCTCATCCTCTCCACCTCTCCTCACCTTCCTTCCTCCACCTCTCCTCTCCTCCTCTCCTCATCCCCGTCCATCTCTCCTCCACCTGTCCTCCTCCCCTCCTCCTCTCCTCCATCCATCCGTCGCTCAGGGGAAGCAGACGTCCCTGCCGGAGCATCCTGGGTAATCTTGCGTGGCACGGAGACGTGGCGGTGACGTGCAGGCGACGGCGGGAGGCTTTTCTTATTTACTGCTCACTTAGCCCTCTCCGCACCCCGACACACATACAATCTAGCAGGACAATCCTGGGGCCTGCTGCGCTCCACTGGAGCACTCCCTGATGGATGGAGAGAGACCCAGGGACGGAGCCATGGAGAACAGGAAGGTAGGAATACAAAGGACTGTGTATGGGGGTGTGTGTGTGTGTGGGATGTCTGTCGTGTGTGTTTGGCATGTGAGTGTGTGTGTGTATGTGTGTGTGTATTTATGTTGTGTGTGTGTGTGTTGATGACAGGGGGTTGGGAGGGGGAATGAGAGGAGGGTTAGTCTCCCACAGTCTTCATTATTTCAAAGTCAATGTTTCTTCACCTCTGTTACAGTAGTGTGTGCGTGTGTGTATGTGTGTGTGTGATTGTGTGTGTGTGTTTGTGTGTGTGTGTATGCATGTGAGCGCAATTGGTGTTTCCAAACACAATAGTATGGACTGCAAACGGAGGTGGAATGATTTGAAAATGAGAAAAAAGGAGAACATATTCAATAACTCCCAGGCAAAAAACTGGCATCCTTTATTTTTGTCACTGTATCTTTTGTCATTGCATTTGTTTGTCATGTCATCCCAAAATAAATTAGTTTGAGCAGAGCTGTCCATGGTGCTGAATGTTTAGGTCGAAGTTGGGCCTAGGCTATTTTTCTTACTTTTCTTTTATTGTTTGGTCGTAGGCCTAATGATGTAGGCCTTTTTGTATTTTTGGTCACAAAGGTGTAATTCGACAACATAATTTCGTTGCAGAGACAGTAAAGTAAATCATGTGAAATAATGCCTGACATGTGTGCCCTCATCTGCTCGCACATGAGGCAGGTGGGCCGGTGGCTCCTGGTCATCATCGAAGTCTTCATTTGCAGACCCACATCCATGCGCAGACCGGCTTTCATGGCAATGTTCTGCAGGATGCAGCGCACTACAGTACAATGACCTGGCATACTTTGGGGGGACTATATATCATTGCCCCACCGCTACTATCCAGGCATCTAAATCGGCTTTTTAAAATGCCAAATGTGTGCTCGATGACACCACTCGTTCTGATGTGAGCCCAATTGTACGCCTCCGCTCCAACATTGGCGCACGGGAGTCATCAGCCATGGCTGGAGTTGATAGCCGCCGTCACTTATGATACCAAAGCACATACTTTTCCCCCACACATTTGCAATGAATATTACAGCACAAACGTTTTCTCAAAACAACTTTCTTACCCAGTAACCAGGGATTGTCATTTGTCTTAAAGCATTCCGTACATACTGCTGTTCATAAAAATGTATCTGTCGTGCACTGTTAAAGAACTCCTGCTTTGTCACCTCAATTTCCCGCCTGTTTTGGGGAAATTTTATGTATCTTGCCACATTGCTAAGAATGGCTGGTACTGTACAACATCCCATACGGCCTGCTGATGGATGGTTGTGATAGTCCAGGGGCACCTGCGATAGGTGTCTGGAAGGAGCTAGACGCAAGAACCTGGAGTGTTGACAACAGTTTGACAATGCCAGGGGGATCTCTGGGTGGCAGGCTCAATATCATCCTTGATTTCATCAAGTAGAGCAAGAATTGCTTGAGCTGGTAACCTGTATCTCCGGATGATTTCGGTCTCGCTTAAATCAAAAAGTGATATTCTCCTTTGAAATATTCTCTGATGAGCACGCCTGGCATTATGATGCCTTCGCTTGGCTACAATAACTGCTGCCATGATCATCGGTAACGCTGGCCATGACACCCTTATAAATGCGCTTCAATTACCACCAACTCTCTGAAGACTAATAATTTCACTACAACTGCGTGTGGCAATTACAGGTAGCGCCAATCTTTGTAAATTGGACTGTTTTTGCAATGAGGCTCATTTGCATCGAAATGGGGACATTTTTCGACCATATTACCTCATTTGAATATCCACGCACAGAAACGCTATGATGATGGCAATGCAGTTAGCACGGTATTTCACCCTTTATGAGTGCTTTGTGCATATCAAGGTTTATTTTGGGGTTAGTTGCATAGGTAATAACAGCAGAAAAACCCACACAATAGCTTTGTGAATTCTACCCTATGTTTCTTCATCCCCATGGGAGTACGCGTTCACAGACCGCCTGAACTGAGGAACTAAAACATGAACCAGTCAGCATGAATCACAGAGTCTGATTGGCACATCTACAGTATGATCGTCTGGGATGTGTTGATGTGGACTGAGCTGTAGCTGCTTGTAGCTGAGATGACGTGTTGATGTGGACTGAGGTGTAGTGGCTTGTAGCTAATGAAGTGTCAGTGGTTTGAGGACGCTGCTGATGTGAACAACTGTAGTCCCCTGGCTCATGTGAAATGCCAGTGACACACCAAATGTCAGCAGAATGTCACCTGTTCCGCAGTCTGTATTTTGGGCTTTCAATTCACTCGATTCATTTTCTGTCCTTCTCTTCTCTTCTCTTCTCTTCTCTTCTCTTCTCTTCTCTTCTCTTCTCTTCTCTTCTCTTCTCTTCTCTTCTCTTCTCTTCTCTTCTCTTCTCTTCTCTTCTCTTCTCTTCTCTTCTCTTCTCTTCTCTTCTCTTCTCTGTTCTCTCAGTGTAATTGCCATAGCAACTTGACCTTAAGTCTTCGATCATAATAATCCATTACAATAATCACCGATAGCAAGTCAATTTTAAAGAGGCGTAAGTGTGGGATTAATGATCTTAAACCTACTTATGTTCCTTTTATTCTGTGCTATAAATCAATAATCCAGTAATTGTGATCTTCAGCGGGGCCTGTGAGCTGTGTGCAGCATGTTCTCACAGATGTCAGAGGTGTTCCCTTATCGGGTCTACTGGGGCAGCTCGGGAACAAACACATACAGTATATTGTTAGGCGTTATTCTGGTGTGAAACAACAACGAAGTGTGAGCTGATGCTGAATAGACAGGGGGGGGGGGGTTGGATTCTACATTAAGAGGAAGGAGTGAGGCTGAATGGTGAGGGAGAATAAATAGAGGTGGAGTGGTTGACTGCATCTTTCTTTTCAGCCTCCTCCTCCATCCCACTTTTTTTTCTTGCATATCATCTTGCCCCCCTCTCTCTCCTCTCTTTCTTTCTCATTCTCTCTCTCTTTGTCCCTCTTTCTTTCTTTCTTTCTTTCTTTCTTTCTTTCTTTCTTTCTTTCTTTCTTTCTTTCTTTCTTTCTTTCTTTCTTTCTTTCTTTCTTTCTTTCTTTCTTTCTTTCCCTTTATCCCCCCCTCTCTCTCTCTCTCTCTCTCTCAACCCAGTGGGACTTTTTATTTTCAGCGTTTGTGGGTGTTGAACAGATGAATGAGTCAGCTGGTCCACCTGTGGTAGACACTTAATAATAGCTTTTCTGTCAGGTTAAACATGTTACATAACGCTATACTTTCTGGCCATTAAGTAGTTTGGTTAGAAGCACAGGGGAAGCATTGAGGAGATGTACCGGTGCAGTGGAGGTGTGTTTGCTAGCGAAAGGCTGGGAAGGTACGTTCCCTCCGGTGCACTGGCCAGCGCTGACGGGGCTCCCAGGTGGAGGGAGGAGTGTGTGTGTGTGTGTGTGTGTGGGGGTGCAACGGCAGGTTAATTTGAAACGTGTTGAGGGCGTCAGAGCGCAGAAAGCCTCCCTCCCCTAACCCCCAGCAGACATCTCCTCCCTCTCTGCAGCTCCACATCCCCTCAGCCTCAGCCCAGATCTGGACACACACACACCCAGAGGGAGAGAGCGAGAACACACACACACACACACACACACACACACATACACACACACATACACACACGTACACACACGCACACACACATACTGTATACACACACACACACACATGCATGCCAAGCCTGTACCGTTGTCTAACACACTCCAAAACACACTGCAATGGCACACACACCATAAACCAGACACAGATTCCATCAGTTTGAACGTAATACACAGATCGCAGCATCGAGGAAAAGGATGCACAGCGTTGAATCACTCAGTGAAGGTTCTAGTCAAACACACTGCTGGATGCACAAACACGTACCTGGTTTAGATGGACCAGTTTCTTCCAGCCTGTGTATGTAATAATAATACCAGCCTTGGAAACAGAGACCCTAACCATAACACTACATAACATTCCTGGTAGGGAATCCGGAGTATTAATCATTTGGTATAAAGATGATCTACAGTCAAATTGACTCCCTAATAATATTACATATGGTTAAAACTAAAGAAAGAGCTCATATTAACAGACTTGTTTATTTGTGCAATATATATCCCCCCCCCCCCCCCCCCACCTCCAAATCGCCCTACTTCTCAGAGGACACCTTCCACACCCTTGAGACAGAGACGAGCAGTTGCCAGGCCCAGGAAAACCCGCTCATCTGAGGGGATACAAACGCAGACACAGGAACACTCGCTGACCTCACAGGTCCACAAGGGGAGAAATACATCACAAATCTCTCACACTTTCTCTCTGTCCCACAGGATCAATAGTGGCCAGGTCATCAACAAGAGTGGAAGGGACCTGGTGTAGCTCTGCCACAGACTCAGTCTGTACCTGGTCAACGGTAGGGTACGGGGGGACAGCCTGGGTCTGTACCTGGTCAACGGTAGGGTACGGGGGGACAGCCTGGGTCTGTACCTGGTCAACGGTAGGGTACGGGGGGACAGCCTGGGTCTGTACCTGGTCAACGGTAGGGTACGGGGGGACAGCCTGGGTCTGTACCTGGTCAACGGTAGGGTACGGGGGGACAGCCTGGGTCTGTACCTGGTCAACGGTAGGGTACGGGGGGACAGCCTGGGTCTGTACCTGGTGAACATTAGGGTACGGGGGGACAGCCTGGTTCTGTACCTGGTCAACGGTAGGGTACGGGGGGACAGCCTGTGTCTGTACCTGGTCAACGGTAGGGTACGGGGGGACAGCCTGGGTCTGTACCTGGTCAACGGTAGGGTACGGGGGGACAGCCTGGGTCTGTACCTGGTCAACGGTAGGGTACGGGGGGACAGCCTGGGTCTGTACCTGGTCAACGGTAGGGTACGGGGGGACAGCCTGGGTCTGTACCTGGTCAACGGTAGGGTACGGGGGGACAGCCTGGGTCTGTACCTGGTCAACGGTAGGGTACGGGGGGACAGCCTGTGTCTGTACCTGGTCAACGGTAGGGTACGGGGGGACAGCCTGGGTCTGTACCTGGTCAACGGTAGGGTACGGGGGGACAGCCTGGGTCTGTACCTGGTCAACGGTAGGGTACGGGGGGACAGCCTGGGTCTGTACCTGGTCAACGGTAGGGTACGGGGGGACAGCCTGGGTCTGTACCTGGTCAACGGTAGGGTACGGTGGGCAACCTACTTCACCTACTGCTCCCCTCTTGGCCACAGTACTGTAGATTATATGATCACAGACGTTGACCCTCTTCCTCTCTCATCTCATTCGCTGTTAAACCACTAACACATCTGTATGATCACAGTCAAATTATCCTGTTTATTAAAATAAGAAATAACAATATAACACCAGTTGACACTAATTGAGGAGGCAATAAACACAAACAACTTTTGGCAACATTGGAAACACTTAAACAAACCCCATCACCAAGAATTGGTTATACAAAACAGTAATATATGGACCACCAATTTTAAAACACTATACAGTACCATGAGAATTGTTGAAGGCTCCCCCTCGTCTCTACACTTTGTGGGAATAGAAAGAATCATTCCATCGCTCAGAGGAGGAAATATCCTCCAGAGACTAGCACAGCGCGAAATGCACTGGATCCACACTCTAAACACAATGGCACCAAGAGGCCTAAATGACGATTTCAGTCTAAAATGTTTCTTGTAACAATTAAGTGTTTTTTGTATTGCTTTATTTTATTTATCCCTTTTTTTCTCCAAGGCAAATCACTTCCTCTTATTGGCCATACATTGATGCAGGCCTACTGTATGTAATTGTTGTAATGTTAGCCTACATGTCATGTTGCATGCAAACGGTGGAGCAGTCTCTCCCTATTACCTCCTCCCTTATTGGCTCTCCCTAATCATTGGCAGCTGTGTTAATGGTATATACGCAGGTACCTTCCTTTATCTCATACTGACTCATGCTCTGATGAAGGCATTCATGCCAAAACGCGTTAGCGTTCTATTATGTAGCCAGATATTTAAATAAAAGTGCAAAGATACAGTAGTGTTCCGTTGAGTAATTTTTGTGGGATGTGCTACCCTCTCATTTTTTGAGATCTACAAACTATACAGTACCACACTGTTCAAATTAATGGAAATACAGAGCCATCTCAAATTCTTGAGAAGCTGACTAAATTGGATCTAGCTATAAAGAATAAACAGAATCCATTAGACTCCCAAATTATTGAACAGAAACAATTTAAGGCCCTGAAATCTAAAAAAGGTTGTGGACCTGATGACATCCTGAATGAGATATTAAAGAACATGAACAGGAAATTCCAATTGGCTTTATTAAAAATATTCTATTTGGTCCTGAGTGTAGGTTATTTTCCTGACATCTGGAATTATGAACTCATAACCCCAATCTATAAAAATGGAGAGAAATTTGACCTTAATAATTATCGAGGCATATGCGTGAACAGTAATCTGGAGCAAGTTTTCTGTATTATTATGAATGTCAAATTCCTGAACTTCCTTACCAAGCACAATGTCTTGAGCAAAAGGCAAATTGGATTCATACCAAAACAACACACAACCAATCATATTTACACCCGACATACCATAATTGATAAACATGTAAACCAAAATGAAACCAAAATTGATACCTGTTTTATTGACCTTAGAGCTTGAGCTTTAGATTCTATTTGCCTTGTTTTACTAAATTTATGTTGGTGGTAAAGCATATGATATTATTACATTAATGTATTCTGGCAATATGTGCAATCTCAGCCCTGCACTCCAAGTCCTTTGTCCCCGGTGTAAGTCTCCACAATCAGGAGGTGAAATGCCTGCTCTTTGCAGATGACCTGGTTCTGCTGTCCCCCACTGCACATGGCTGCCAGCAGAGCCTGGAGCCTAGAGCACTGCTGTCACACCTGGGCCCTGACAGTGAACCCCCCAAAAGACCAAAATAATGATATTCCAAAAAAGATCCAGATCTCAGGACATTCTTAATTGGTACAAAACATGTTGAATATTGCACACGCTACACTTATCTAGGAATAAAACTAAGTTCAATTGGAGATTTTAATGTAGCAGTTCATGAGCTGCGAGAGAAAGCACGGTGAGGCCCACCGCCAGGGGGAACACCACATTCAGTTAGTCAGGGAAGGTGGAAGGAGAAGAAGCACCAGGCCAAGAGAAACGCCAAGGCTCTTTTCCTTTGACCAGGACTAGAATATGAGAGTCGATCTCAGCAGGCAGTTCCAGTTCCCCGGCGAAATAGCCACCACGTCTCTCCGAACTGACAGCGTAATGTGGTTCACCAAAGCAAAAGTTGTACTCCTGATTGAGCTCACAGTACTATGGGAGGGATGGAAGCCGCCTTCAAACGAAAGAAGACCAAGTATTCAGAACTGGCTGCTGAGTGCAAGGAGGCTGGCTGGAAGATCACCTGGAGATGTGATGCAGGCTTTGTGGCGCTGTCAACCACCGCCTACTGATTGATGCAGGAGGGATGGGAGGAAAGCTGAAGAAGGCAACAAAAGAATTGACGGAGGAGGCGGAAAAGAGCAGCTTCTGGCTGTGGCTGAGGAGGAAGGACAATAGTTGGGGAAAGAACACCTAGCCCAGACGTCGCTGTCACTGCTTCGTCACCAGGAGATGCTCCAGGACTAAAGGAGCGAAACATCAAAGAATGGTCATCTCCTGGCTGAAGACCCTGCAGCTGACCCATGGGCACCGGAAGAGGTGCGACAGGCAGCAATGCCAAATAGGTAATACCAGCTACCTGTACATCTACAGCTAATTTCTGGGTAGCAGTACAGTGGATTATTTCATCACTGACCTCAACCTGGAGACTCGCAGAGCGTTCAGTCAGCCCACTAACACCCTTCTCAGACCACAGCAAAACCAGTCTACCTAAACAGACCAACACCTAGTCAGGAAGTAGTAAAGCCAACCAAACTACACACTGTTAAAACATGCTACATGTTTATGTAAAGTAGTGCAGAAACATACCAAAACGCTATAAGCCAACAAGACAGACAGACATAGAGGGACATGAGAGAGAGAGAGAGAGAGAGAGAGAGAGAGAGAGACAGACAGACAGACAGACAGACAGACAGAGCAGCATGAGTGTTTTTTCCAGATGAGCTGTTGAGTGGAGGACACTGGAGAAACACAACCAGCCATCTGCATACTTTCTCACCACAAAAGCTCTCTCTCTCTCTCTCTCTCGGACCTCCCTCCATCTCTCCATCCTGCTCTCCCTCGCTCGCTCACTCACTCACTCACTCACTCACTCACTCACTCACTCACTCACTCACTCACTCACTCACTCACTCACTCACTCACTCACTCACTCACTCACTCACTCACTCACTCACTCGTTCGCCCCAAATCCCCCAGGTGGAACAGACCCAGCGATCAGAGCCCATATGGCCGGTGACTGGAGCCTGAATTATCCTTCAGTATGTAGGTTAATGAATTCATGAGGCGGTCGGGCCTTCTGAGCATCATATCACTAACACCCTGACACACACACACCTGTCAGTCTCCTGGTCATCAGAGGACGGAGTGTGTATCGATCAACACCCCATAAAAGAGAGCCTGCGGCGTGGAGGGAGGGGGGGGGTGCTCTAGGAGATGAAGGGGTGCCCGGGGCAGGTTTATTCATCAGCTAGCATCAGCAACTAATGAAACACACTGATGGTGTGATTAAAACACGGACACCTACACCAGGACCCCTCTCACAGTGCATTAATCACTGTGTTTGTGTGTGTGTGTGTGTGTGTGTATGTTTGTGTGCATGCGAGTGTGTGTAAGGAGGGCAGGCGTTGTGAGGAGGACGCTGCTGCTATTGTCCCCTTTGTGTTTGTCCTTGGACGCGGTCCAGCGGTCCAGCACGTCGGGGTCTGTGCCAGTAAAGCACTGGGCCGGTTGGGGCAGGAAGCGCTCGCTCGTCTGGGTGATCGTTAACTCACAGCAGTAATTGATTAATAAACCTCTGGCTGGTAACGAGGCCGGCAGCGTCAACAGAAAGAAAGAAAGGAATCCTGAGCCACATTCTGCCTTGGTAACACTGCTTGCTTATTTAGCAAAACGAATAGTACAATGCAGATCCCCCCCCCCCCCTTTGTCTCTCTCTCTGCACGTCATTTATTTATTTATTTTGGGAACAGTGCATATTTTCCACAGACAATTCATCACTGCCATCTGGGCTGCTGCTATATTTAAGTTTGTTGAGTGAATTTAGGGAAAGAACTGCAGCACCTCCACAAAGACAACCATGCTACCCATCTCACCCATCTACCCATCTCACCCGGCATCACCATCACAGTTTTTCGCCGAGCAGAGAGACTTACACGTGCAGGATGAGGTTTGTGATTTCCTGTTACATTTTGAAAAATACAATGGACAAAATCCCTGCCCCTCCCTTCAGGCCTTCCTCCAAAGCCACACTGGGGAAAACAGTCACTAGACAGGTAAGTAGGTTGACAGGCAGGTAAGCCATCCAGTCATTTCAAGTTGTCAACTCAAAATGATTGGATGCACTTATTACAGTCCTGCGACTTCCACAGATTACAGATTTATTTCAGTGTCCGAGCACTTTATTTATTGATTTCTGTCTGGATGTACTGAGAGCCGCATACTGCACGTACAGTATAAGGAGTGAATCTGTACGCAGCTTATGACAGAAGCATGTTTATGCAGAGGTTTAATTCAATTTTATTGCTTTACAAATGAACACAGACTGAAGATGACTTATTATGTATTAATTAGCTTCATTAAGATTGGGATTTGCTTCCCACACTTCCTGTTATTAATTACATCTATGTCTACAGTGCAAACTGGATACCGTAAATACACATGTCATGATGTCATCTCCCCATAACCACAGGATTATTACCAGTGTGTATGTGTGTGTGTGTGTTAATATTGTATATTCTGCAGTCTGAAATACACACACACACACATACACTGAAGTGGCAAAAATTGAAATGTGTTTTTCCATTAACCCTTCTTCCAACATCCTACTAGTCGACCACATGATGTCATAGGAGGTTTGTTTGTCAGATTCGCAGCACTTCATCAGAACATCCAGGAGAGTTGTCCATGCTTTGTTGCACGTATATGTTTTCACAAACGAAATAAAACAAATAAAATTAGATTATTTCAGTTGTGCCAGTGTCCATTTGTCAATAGGCTGAGGTCAATGACGGTATCCGCTGGCACCATGCCTTCTCCCCGCCATGTGCAATGCGCAACACTTATGGGAACCTAGGAGTTCCCTCACCACCTGGAGAGGGCGCACACTGACAAACACAACTGTTAAAAAGATAAACACAACACGGAAAGGCAAATATAATGGCTTGGAAACTGATATTTTTTCTATCCGAAGTTACTCGTTATTATTCGGAGGGGGAAAAAACATGTCCGTCATCCGCATTAGCATATTGTTGATGTTGATGAGTGAAGCACAGGAGACGCTGCGCTAATCTGATGAGACCACTAGCAATACCTACAGCGAGGCGGTAAGAGAGGACACACTCTCACTCACCCGTTGTCAGATAAAGTTGGAAGGTCAAGCAGCAAGTTTCTTAATTCAGCTAATGTGTTCTTGATTCAGCTAATGCTGGTCATTATGTTTTGGTAGCTATGGATTTGAAAGTGCGTTCCACCGGCAGACTTTATATCCATTGCAGTAACATCACATCCCAGTTGAGTTACCCTGATCAGACAGAATTGTCAACTTGTTGCACTCCATTGAGAACTTCAAACAAACTTTTAGTGGGCGGACTCGAACGTGGAAATATATTTCAGAACTAATTATATGCCAATATTAAATCAATTTAATGCTTTGAATGCTCAAAAATTGCATTGCCAATGAATATTACGTTATTAGAAATAAATATGATTTAACGTAAACGTATAAACCACGCCCACTTCCAGTTTCTATCCGAATACAGATAATTATGTGGATTGAACAGATACAGATAATGTCTCGGCACATCCCTAATATTCAGTATTGGGTGGTTGTGGAGAGAGAGTGCAGTGGCTGTTTCAAAAACACTAAAGTGGACTGACCTAAGTAATAAAGACGACAAACACACACACACACACACACACACACACACACACACACACACACACACACACACACACACACACTGCTCACCTTTTGTTGAATGACTGGTTGCTTGACTTGCACCCCCCCCCCTCGATTTCTTTCACTTTCTCTCTCTCTCTCTTTCTCACTCTCTAATTCTCTCCATCTCTCTCTGTATCTGTCTCTTTCTCGTTCTCTTTCTCTTTCTCTCTCTCCTTTCCTTCTCTCGCTGTCTCTCTCTCTCGCTGTCTCTCTCTCTCTGTCTCTCTCTCTCTCTCTCTCTGTCTGTCCCATCCTATGCCCTGCTGCTGTGAATAGGACAGTGACCGAGAGGTCTGCACAACAAGCAGCAGATTAAAGGATTACCATTAATTAGATGTCAGGGACAGAAAGGAGCTTTGCCTGTCTTGGCCATGATACAATATCTGTTAATCTGCTGCACCCCCGGATAAAAAGAAATCAGTCCATTGACAGAAAAAAAACTAGAGAAGGAGGGAGGAGGAGAAAAGAGGGGAGCGGGAGGAAAAGAAGAGTGGTGTGAGTAGAAACAGGAGGAGGGATGAAAGGAGTGGTGGAAGAAAGGCAAACGGGCTTCTTGTCCTCTTGACTGTACATTGAGCTATTTCCATGGCAACAGAGAAATAGACAGCAAGAGGAAGACGACAAGAAGGGCGAGGAGATGAAGGGAAGGCAGACGGAGAGAACGAGACAATAACAGTGGGATTTGAGGAGAAACAAAAGTGAGTGAAGAGGGGTGAAGTGGAGAGTAGAGAGTAGGGGGGGGGAGGGAGGGAGGGAGGGAGGGAGGGAGGGAGGGACAGGCTGGGACAGGCAGCTTGTTCTGGAACCACTCCAAAAAGGCTGACCTGAGGCGACACAAAGAAAGTCGACACAAAAGTCATTTTTCTGAAAGATCTGCAATTTCATATCCTGTCAACTGCATCACCGCAACTATGTGTTGTTCAAAAGTGCGGAATGAGCGGCTGTCCATTTCAGATATACTACTCCGGTACATTGATGGCGAGTGTCATTCACAGTGGCTAGGGCCAGGAGTGTGACTGACAGGCAGGCATAGTGATGAGACTGACAGGTGACAGGTGGGAGGTTGAGAGCTCCTGGCTCTAATGGAACCTGTTCTAGCGCCCCCCCCCCCCCCCACACACACACACACACCGCACCCTTCCTCTGATAGACTGACAGGACCAGACCTCATTTGACTCTAACAGAGGGCTAAAGGGCAGGTCACTGGGGTCTAACACTGACCCCTCTTACTGCCTCCATCATCCCCTGTGGGCCCAGTGCTGCGGCCCCGCCCCCCCTCAGCCGCTGCCCCCAGAGCCAGACACGCCCGGGGCGTGGCGTGTTTGCGCTGCGTGTCTCATCGTTGTGAGCTGCTGGACTGGCGGATGGAGAGACGCCAGGGGCCGGGTTCTTCCCCGGTCAGGCGCCGTCCCGTTCCTGCGTCGGAGAAGAGCGCCTCGGCTCGCCCCTACCAGACCCTCTCGCCACAGATTCTAATTACTTTGGGGACCTGGAGAATTCAGAGGATTTAGATGGGGGGGGGGCTTTCCAATTTACTCCAGCACTTGATGTGTGTCTGCCACGCGCTGAGAAGAAAACAGAGCGGAGGTGTGTTTGTGTTTCCTGATAAAAGTGAAACATTATTAGAACCCTGTCAGGCCTGCGTTCATCCTCGGGGACCGTGTGGGGGAATAATCTCCAGGACAAACACATTGTAACCTCACCCCCTGACCTCACACAAACACACACATGCAGACACACACACACACACACACACACACACACACACACACACACACACACACACACACACACACACACATACACACACACACATACAGTTTCATCATCAATATAATCATCATCATCATCACCACCACCATCATTATCACCACCACCATCTTCATCATCATCATCATCACCACCACCTTCATCATCATCATCATAACCACCACCATCATCATCATCATCATCATCTCCACATCACCATTATCATCACAACATCCTTATCATCATCATCATCATCATCATCAGAATCACCATCATCACCACATCACCATCATCATAATCATCATTCAGTCGAGATCACTTTTGTCAAATTGAACATTTATTATACAAGCGGCATAATGCATAGCATATGAATTTTGGCGGTGTGCTCTGTCCGGGGGGCCCCCTGTCTTCCACCGTCGTAGAAAGCGCCTCACCGGCGTGGAGCGCGTTAGCAGGGGGAGGCAATCTAGGTGTTCCCCCCCTCTGGGCCGCTTGGCCCAGAGAGCCAGGAAGGGGGAACGGCATCTGGCCCCCTGCCTCAATGACGATCAGAGTGGGCCGCGATCGGGAAGACGCTCGGAGGTAACTCAGCCCACTAAGACCGTCAAAGAGTGCCACAGGAGGACTGCTGTACATTATAGTCCCTGGTCCCCACGGGCCGACGCTTCGTGGGTTCCGCGGGAGATACAGCCTAGTGTCTCTGCGTCCATGGCGCCCGGAGGGACCGCTGGGTGGCCATTCGGAGACGTAGCGGCCCACGTTCGCCACGGAAAGCCACAGAGACCAGCTAGCGGCTACTCTGGCATCCACTAGCCGACGCTAGTGGAATACCTGACAGACTACCCCCAAAAGAACACACCAGCAACTCCGCGGCCCGCATGCGCAGAAGGGTTGACGGAGAGCGCTCTGACTGATGAGCCAGACAACATTTAATAGTGCACCAGCCACATGACCACCTGAATACACAGTACCCCCCAACCCAATGTCACAGTCCACTCATAGCTCTTTGGGCATCCAGAATGTCCTGGACTCCGGGCCGTAGGTAGCGTTCATAAGCAGATGAGGACCATCGGCCCATGGACTTCAGGGTAGAACCGGGGCGATGGCGGCGGCGGTGGTTGCCGCTCCTATGCGGAGGGAGTGTGCAGTGTACCGGTCCGGTGGGAGCCCGCACGCCTGGCAGAGGGTGCGGAGTCTGGCGGCAAACCAGGCTCCGGTCATGGGCTTTGCCTCTCTTGTCATGAAGAGGGGCTCCTCCTCACCGGCCTGGGGTCTGCTCGTCAGGTAGGAGCTCATGGAGGACAGAGGACAAAACAAGGTGTTATTGCCTGATAAATAAACGTTCACGCCGGCACCGGCTCTGTCCGCCTTTGAATGCTTCAGGTGCAGGACGAAATAGCGCGCGTGCAACGTGACATCTGCCCGAGTGAGGTCGTGCGCCGGGTTGAATGACAATGTGCGTGTAGAATATTCACCGACCCTAAGGAACCCATAGAAAGCTGTGAGAATGACTGTTTCTAACATTAAATCCGAGTGACTATCAAAACACCCCTGCCTCAACCGTGCGATTAACCTATGAACGAGTGAAGGAGTGAAGGGAAGACGTTTATCATTGCCTTGGGGATGCTCTTTCGCGATGCCATTAAGAAGGAGCTGGATGGATGGGTTCCCCAGCAGAGAACCGGTGGAGGGGTCCAGGCATCGCATGTGGAATTGAACACCTGCAACAATACTCTTAACCGACTGAGGCCGCAGCCGCCTAGACTCGACACAATGAACTATGAATGCAGATAGTATAGAAATATTCACAGGCATGACGTTTGCATTGAATGTGGAGCAGAACGTAGTGAAGTGAGACCATGCAGAGTCGTATTGTTTTAATGTGTTCTTGGCTAGACCGGCTCTCATGTATCGGGAGGCGGATGACAGGAGGGGCATCAGGGCTTCATTCAGTCCAGAACCGTCTGCCGAAAAGGAGGGCAGACCAGGCCGGACGGAGCCGCATCCGGGCATAAACTGCGGAACTTCTGCAAATTAAACCGGGACAGCGAGTCAGCGATTTTATTGTCGAGGCCAGGGATGTGCACGGCGCGGAAAACGAAGTTCCCCTGCACGGACAGCCATGTGAGGCGGCGTATGAATGTATTGATGAACGGAACGTTCAAACGACCATTGTTGATTATTGTTACTGTGGCCTCGTTGTCGCAGAAGAATAAAATACGTTTTCTAGACCACTGAGGTCCCCACAATATTGTAGCGACTACGATGGGATACAGCTCCATGAGCGCCGTGGAGCTGGCTTGGTTAGTTTGTGAGGTCAGTTCAGTAGGCCTAGAGCTAGAAAACCAGTTAATGCCGAATATACCCCCAAAACCCATCGAGGGCGCAGCATCAGTAAACAGCCAGAGGGAAGCCGAAGAGTCATAGCCGTCGTTGTAGAAAAAAGAAACACCGTTCCACCCGTCGCACAACTGGGACCAAAACCGGAGGTCCGAATGACAGCCCTCGTCCAAGCAGACCGGGTCCTGCAACCGCACGACGGACCGGGCCAGCTCGAGCAGCCGGGAAACAATGAGCGGCCCTGCGGGATGACGCGCATCGCGAAGTTCAGATGCCCGAGCAGGGAGAGCAACTCCCGCTTAGTGATAACCAAACGCTCGCGCACTTCACGCATGACACACCGAACCCGATCCAGCTTATCGAGGGGCAGAGATGCTTGCATTTTAACGCTATCCAGGAGGATGCCGAGAAACTCGAGCTGCGTGAGCGGGCCGATAGTCTTCTCGTCGAACAGAGGGACGCCCAGCCGGGAGAAAACGCCACGCAGGGCCGCGATACAGTGGCCCGGGTCGGCAGAGGGATAATCGACGAGCAGAAAATCGTCCAGCAGGTGGACAACGAACGGCAGTCGGCAGTTATTCAGCAGGATCCAGCATAACGCCTCAGCGAGCGAGTCGAAAATCTTGAGGGCTGCTCCGACAGCCAAAAGCCAGCCGAACCGAAAAATACATCAGGCCGCGCCACCGGACACCGAACAAATGCCA